>NC_140999.1:110628210-110968968 GCF_052327205.1 Somniosus microcephalus
AGGGTGGGAGGGAGGGAGAGGCGAGGGTGGGAGGGAGGGAGAGGCGAGGGTGGGGGGGAGGGAGAGGAGAGGGTGGGGGGAGGGTGGGTGGGGGGGAGAGGAGGGGGGGAGAGGGTGGGGAGGGAGAGGAGGGTGGGGAGGGAGAGGAGAGGAGGGGGGTGGGGGGGAGGGGGAGAGAAGAGGAGGGGGGGAGAGGAGGGGGAGGGGGAGAGAAGAGGGAGGGAGGAGGGAGGGAGGAGGGGGGTGGGGGGGAGGGAGGAGGGGGGTGGAGAGGAGAGGGAGAGAAGAGGAGAGGGAGAGAAGAGGAGGGGGAGAGAAGAGGAGAGGGAGAGAAGAGGAGAGGGAGAGAAGAGGAGAGGGAGAGAAGAGGAGGGGGAGAGAAGAGGAGAGGGAGAGAAGAGGAGAGGGAGAGAAGAGGAGAGGGAGAGAAGAGGAGGGGGAGAGGAAGAGGGAGAGAAGAGGGGGAGAGGAAGAGGGAGAGAAGAGGGGGAGAGGGAGAGGGAGAGGAAGAGAAGAGGAAGAGGAGGGGGAGAGGAAGAGAAGAGGAGGGGGAGAGGGAGAGGGAGAGAAGAGAAGAGGAGGGGGAGAGGGAGAGAAGAGGAGGGGGAGAGGGAGAGAAGAGGAAGAGGAGGGGGGAGAGGGAGAGAAGAGGAAGAGGAGAGGAGGGAGGGAAGAGGAGGGGGAGAGGGAGAGAAGAGGAAGAGGAGGGGGAGAGAAGAGGAGGGGGAGAGAAGAGGAGGGGGAGAGGGAGAGGAGGGGGAGAGAAGAGGGAGGGAGGAGGGGGGGTGGGGGGGAGGGAGGAGGGGGGTGGAGAGGAGAGGGAGAGAAGAGGAGAGGGAGAGAAGAG
Source organism: Somniosus microcephalus (assembly GCF_052327205.1). NCBI lineage: Eukaryota > Metazoa > Chordata > Chondrichthyes > Squaliformes > Somniosidae > Somniosus > Somniosus microcephalus. Next base: position 110,629,058 of record NC_140999.1, read on the forward strand.
GAGAGGGAGAGGGAGAGAAGAGGAGAGGGAGAGAAGAGGAGAGGGAGAGAAGAGGAGAGGGAGAGAAGAGGAGGGGGAGAGGAAGAGGGAGAGAAGAGGGGGAGAGGGAGAGGAAGAGAAGAGGAAGAGGAGGGGGAGAGGAAGAGAAGAGGAGGGGGAGAGGGAGAGAAGAGAAGAGGAGGGGGAGAGGGAGAGAAGAGGAGGGAGAGAAGAGGAAGAGGAGGGGGAGAGGGAGAGAAGAGGAAGAGGAGAGGGAGAGAAGAGGAAGAGGAGGGGGAGAGGGAGAGAAGAGGAAGAAGAGGGGGAGAGAAGAGGAGGGGGAGAGGGAGAGGAGGGGGGTGGGGGGGAGAGGGAGAGACGAGGAAGGGGTGGGGGCGAGAAGAGGAGTGGGGGTGGGACGTGGGTGAATTGTGGTTGATGACCACTTCTGGAAAGTGCATGTTGCTGGGTGTTGGGGCAAGGATAGGACCAGGCTTGTGTGTGTCCTTGAGTTGAATGGGCTGCCAGCACTCCGAGAGACTCGAATGAAAAGTGGCCACTTAGATGAGGAAACAGAGGGAGTTTATACGAGCAAAAGTCAGAGCTTTTAGGAGGAAATTAGAAGAGAAATAATCACCAATTTATTTGGGCATTGAGCACTGCATCAGTTTGAAATGTTTATTTAAGGGGGTCACAGTCTATAATATTTTGATCTATGACCAAGGGTTGCCTGTTTTGCTTGGTTAGAGAGTAATATTTCTGTGTAGTGACGGTCAAATTTTCAAAGAAAAAATTCAGGAACTAGCTTTAATTTCTGGATCTCCTTGGTGCACTCTATCTTCCTTTTTTTTCCAAAATAAACACTGGTCTAGTTTTTTTGGATTTCCTGAAATGTAATTGTCTAACTTCTCTGATTTTGAAAAAAGGAATCACCCTTGGGGCTAACCATCCCAGTGTGGAAAGGATGCCTGTGGGTTGAACACTCGTGGCCTAAGCAGGCGATGGAACCGCTGACTTTGACTGTTAACTGGAGCTTGTCGTCCCTTCCGTGGGGACTTTTAAGCAGTTTGCTCCCCTCCTTGCTCCTGCTGTCTTTGGAACCTGCTCCCTTTTCAATTAGTCTATTAAGGTACAGTTGCCCCATTGGGAAAGGATGCCCGTGGAGCTTGCAGAACTCCCAGGGGTTGCCAACTCTGGACGTATTCCTGGAGATTTCATCACCTGACCTCCTGTCTCCAACTGCTCCGCCCCACACTTTGCCATTGGTCGCCTGACACATCACCCTTGCAATGTACCACCTTCCCACATCAATTGGAATGTGGGAAAACTCCATTTCCAATTGGATGATTCATGACTGTCAGTCAAACAGCCTTTTTTCCATCTCCAGAATTTTTATAACTAATAATCAGCAGTGTTCAAAGAAAATGGGGGGGGAAAAAAACCACACACTGATTTTAATGCCTTAATTTTTTTTCTCCTGGGTTGCTCCCAGCAGTGTCCTGGAGATTAATCTTCAATTCCCGGAGACTCCAGGACCAACCCTGGAGGATTGGCCACCCTAAATGCCCCATGTAACAAGTTCCCCTATCTCAGGCTTTCCAAGTGGAGGTTAGGACCTTTCCAACAAGAACCAAGCAGCAGTAACTACGGAATGGAAGCACGTATTCTGCCTTTCCTCTCAGACTGAACGTGGCATGTGGCCAAAAAAAAATTGCTTTAAAAGCAAAACTAGAAAACTGCTTATATTGTGGATGTTCCAGCAGCTCTCCGGCAAGCTTCTGAACGCGAATGTATGCTAATGAATAGGTGTTCACATGCCATCTGGGTTCAGAGTGTCTGGGGATGCCTTGGCCACATACTATTCAATGAGCTCCCAGAACAATACATTACAAAGTGATTACACTTCAAAAGTGCTTCATTGGCTGTTAAGCACTTTGGGACGTCCTGAGGTCATAAAAGATGCTATATAAATGTAAGTTCTTTTATAAATCTCAGTCTACGTCATCACTCAAAACTAACACTTTTACTAATTAATATACAATGAATACAAATGTCTTGACAATCAACCCAAGTCTGAAGGGGGCAGTTGATGATAGATGTGCAGCATTCTACTCCGCATGAAACGCCTGTATTTCTAGCCCAATCTTTTTAACTTACAAATATCAAACATAAATTACATGTCCATTTACAGTCTAACCTTCTGCACTTGTATAAGTGGCAGGGTACTGTGTGCTCCATACTCAAGAAGTAATAAAATACATGTTTAGATTCTTTTAGTGTATCCTGTGGAAAATGATACCGACAGTTATGATTTGTCATCTACTATCTGTTGTTAAATGCCACACAAGGGCAGTCTCCTGACAGCTCTGGGACAGCAAATGTGACAGAAAGAAAGGGAAATGTGGCTTTGCAGTGGGGAAGTGTGCGCTTCTTCCACGGACTGTGAGTTGCTCTGTGTATCACTAATGCATTGGTGCATCAACGCCCGAAACCACAGTATGTTAGAACTGAACAGGAAAGGAAATCACCCAGTCTCTCCAGGCACGCTGAATAAAAGGCACTCCTCCCAAGAAACACTGAACATAACCGCTGAAAAGAAACAGTCAGACCCTTCGGTGACTGAAAATGGCCAATGGTTTGATTGATGTTTGTACTGATCATCGAATCTTTCTGCCCTTTTTTTGTAAGTAAGGTGCTTTTGGGTTTTGGAAGGAATGACCTGGTCACTTTTTACTTTTATTTCCTCCCCCCATTTACTGTAAATATGACATCTGCACCACATCCTCTTCCCCCTCCCCCCAAGTTCCTGGAAAGAGCTCTTTCGGAACTCTAAAGAAAGAACTTGCATTTCTGTAGTACCTTTCATTCACGTCTCAGACTTGGGAATTGCAGTCACTGTTGTTCTAGACAAATGCGACAGTCGGTTTCCACACATCGAGGTTCCCTAAGTAGCAATGAGATGAATACTCTGTTAACCTGTTGGTGATATTGGTTGAGGATGACTATTGGTCAGGACACCAGGAGAATTCCCTGCTCTTGCAAAAAAAAAAAAAAATGCCGTGGGATCTTTCTCAGCTGAAAGACAGCAGTGCGATCACTGTGTACTGCACTGACATGCCAGCCTGGGTTATGTGCTCAAGTCTTGAACACAGAGCCTTCTGACTTGGATGTGAGCAGTGCATCACTGCACCTAACTGTACAATTGTCTTTCACCGAGAAACAGTGAAGAGCCAGCACCATAGTGAAGATTAGGAGAGGAGCTGAGTTAATTCAAGAATGGTGGTTAAGTTTGACATTTAAAAACCTGTAGGTTGTAGCAGGAAGAGACAGGGATATGCAGTTCCAAAGTTCATGGTCCCAGGAAAGAATGAGCTAGAGTAGGAGATGGTGTGACAAGTCTTGATTTCAACAGTGAAGAAGTAGGTAGGAGGAGGAAGAATGTATAGGATAATATATTTAGAATAGAACAAGAAAAGTGTTATGAATATGTGACCATAGGATACAGAAATTGAGCATGGGAATTTGGGGTCTAGAGGTGAGTGAGGGACCATTATTCAGACAGCCAAGTTTTCTTGTCCTTCAGGATTGCAACATGTGCCAGAGCCCCTCATGATATGGGGCAATTCTCAAGTTTAGGATGGCTTTGAGTTTTGAGATTGATTTTCTTCCTCTTTGCATCTGGTACAATGGTGCATTAAAATAATAGGTATAAAATGTGTGTCTTGTCACTGTGTAACTGCAGTAGTGTTGAGTGATGCAACCACTTGTTCATTTCAATCTTGGCATTGGGATCTGGAAACTGATCTTACACTCTTTCTCCCCCCAGCCCGGTGACGTACCCATCCTATCCACGCGCTGGGGATTTGAAAATGAAATATGTAACTAAATTGGATGCAGTTCAGTGAAGCATTTGACACGGTAAAGTTAGCAAGTTCTGTGTGGCCCAGTGATTCTGTGCCCCAAGAGAGGCCAAGGGGGTGGGTCAGAGGGAGCCGTCTGGTCAGACACTGCAGGCCTGCAACGAGTTTAGTGCTTGCTAGGTCGGTCTCTGCTCAGGCCCCAACAACTCCAGCTTATGAATGCAACATGCCAGAATTTTACAAATATCTCCTTCCTTCCTCTGCGAGTCGAGTCACTTCAGGCAATGTTTCCGTTTAGTGCTTTGGGTCCTCTAAAGATGTATGTGCTTTAAAACCTTTGCCTCAATCATATTTAAAAATACTTGTGTCTAACTGATCGCAGATGTGATGCGGAGACTGCAGAAACCTTTGGAAAAAGACCCAAGTGTATAAGCTGCTCAATTCATTTAATAGTTAACATTTCAGGTCCATGCCCTTTTTGTCAGTACTTTGTATTGCATTGAACTTTGAGCTAAATCATGTGTCCCAAATTCCAGTTTGTGGCCCGAGCCCACAACCTTGACTCCGAGCCCAAGTGTGCTACAAATTGAGTGAACAGTACTCGCAATTAACGTACGATTATGACTTGACACAGGGTCGTAGGAGTGGTATGCCGCATGCAACATTATGTAAAACCTCTGATGCCAAAATGTCAAGTGAGTGCATCAAGTATGTGGTTTGCCAGGATGAAATCAGGCCTGGGTTATCTCTTGGTGTAGTGGAGGATGTGTCATCATTTGAAGAATGAACTGGGCACTGTATGGTAGAGTCATGCATTGGAAATCCGCATGTTTCACTCCAGATTGAGAGACTTGGTAAGTAGGGAAACAAAGTCATTAAAATGCTTGGTGTAAATGTCCACCATTACATTTTGCTGGCTGCTCTGAGACCAGGGACTCGCTCGCTTACTATCTCCTATCTAGTTTAGTTTATGGTTTATATTTTTGCATTGTAAATTATCTGTCACATCATAATTTGAAGTTAATTATGTGCCAGTTTGGCCACAATTTGTAACGCTCTGTGATGGAAGATTATGGGTTCAAGCCACACAGATTTGAGCACGTGGTCTAAGTTCTCCATTCAGTGACACATGGAGGGTTCCATTGTGGGGTGGGCTGTGCCCATTGGATAGTGCATGAAACGAGCCCCAGTCTACCTGATCTGGTTAAACCGTTGGTGGGTTAAAGGTGCAATTTGAAGATTAGCAGGGAACGCTCCTGGTGTCCAGCATTTACTCCCTTGCCCAACAGCACCAGAGCAGGGGACTGGGACTAATTGAGTAGCTCTTTCAAAAGAGCTGGCACAGGCACGATGGGCTAAATGGCCTCCTGTGCTGTAAGATTCCATGTGTGAGCCTAGACTGAGTGTGCTGGCAGGTTATTTTCATTGTGGGGACTCACAGTTGGATCCTGTCTACATCTGATGTTCATGCACGTGCATTTTACATAGGATTACATTACATCGGATATACGGCACAGAAACAGGCCATTCAGCCCAACCAGCCCATGCCGGCATTTATGCTCCACTCGAGCCACCTCCCATCTTTCCTCATCTTAAATCTATCAGTATAACCCTCTATTCCCTTCTCCCTCATATGCTTGTCTGGCCTCCCCTTAAATGCATCTATACTATTCGCTTCAACCACTCCCTGTGGTAGCAAGTTCCATATTCTCACCACTCTGGGTAAAGAAGTTTCTTCTGAATTCCCTATTGGATTTCTTGGTGACTATCTTATATTGATGGCCTCCAGTTCTGCTCTTCCCCACAAGTGGAAACACTCTCTCTGTATCCACGCTATCAAAACCTTTCATAATTTTAAAGACCTCTATTAGGCCACCCCTCGGACGTCTCTCCAAGAGAAAAGAGACCCAGCCTGTTCATCCTTTCCTGGTAGGTACACCCTCGCATTTCTGGTATCATCCTTGTAAATCTTCTCTGAGCCCTCTCCAGTGCCTCTATATCCTTTTTACAATATGGTGACCAGAACTGTAAGCAGTACTCCAAGTGTGGTCTAACCAAGGTTCGATACAGGTTTAGCATAACTTCCCTACTTTTCAATTCAATCCCTCTAGAAATAAAACCTAGTGCTTTTTTTTTTTATGACCTTGCTAACCTGTGGTGCAACTTTTAGTGACTTGTGTACTTGTACTCTAGTGTATTTCTAACACTGAATATGACCAGAGGCAGGTCTGCTGGCTGACTCTTCCCTTTTTATAGCCCAGGTGACCTGAGGTCAATTGTCACACGCGATGTGGAGATTGAACCTGGATCTTCTGATCTATGTGGCTAAGTTTCACATTAAGGAGTGAACCGTTGCATCACTGGATGGAACATTTACACGCTTTAAATGGATTTTTAATTTCAAACCCCTCTGTTGCACAGGTTTGACCTCCGATGAATCAAGGCACTGATCCGTCTCTCTGAGCTGTAGTAGAGCAGGAGCCGGACTGTCTGTCCCAATGCCGCCCCCATCGGACATCGTGAAGGTGGCGATCGAATGGCCAGGAGCCAATGCCCAGCTGATTGAAATAGACCAGGTGAGTGGCTGTGATGCTGACCAGAGTTCCAATTGACAGAGGCGGAGTTGTGCTGAAATGTTGACGCTTGTATAAAGGAGTTTATAGTCTCATCATTTACACCATGGAATAGGTGGAATTAACCAGGTTTATTATTAAAATGTGATTTACTGAGAGTGGAGGGCAGGAAGTGCGTAAGTAGAGTGTTAGATGGTGGGGGCAGAGTGTTGGATGGGGAGGAGATGGTGGGGGCAGTGTGTAGGAGGGAAGGGGAGGGGACGGTGGAGGCAGAGTGTTGGGAGTGGAGGTGGGGGCAGAGTGGTGGGAGGGGAGGGTGGGGGCAGAGTGGTGGGAGGGGAGGGTGGGGGCAGAGTGGTGGGAGGGGAGGGAACGGTGGGGGCTGTTAGATCCGTGTGTTAATGGAGACACGGAATGCAGGAGTTGATTTAACAAGTGTTTACTGAACAAAGTCTGGAGGTGAACTAAACTACACAAGACGCTACATAGGCTTATATACCCGAGTGGTCACTACTAGTACTACAGTATACAGGGGCTTCAAAAACATAGTTCCTCTTAAAGGTACATACACTACAATTCCTCCGCTTGTAGATAAATAGTACATAACATTTTAAGTAATCATTAAATAAAATTTTTACAAAAACAATAATCTACACATTTGCTGAAGTTAATCAATTACAAATTCAGTCTCTCTGGAGGCTTCCTGACTCGGTCCGGATAATGCCTCGGTGGTGTAGTAGGTTTCGGTGGTGTAGTAGGTTCTTTTGGCAAGGTCGATTCGGCTTCAATGCCAGTGTCTGGTTCATCTGGTTCCAGTATCACCGGATCGGAGGTAGATACTATGGGTATCTCTGCTTCATCACTAGGCGTATAGAGTTGTGGTGTAGGTTGTCCTTTTTCGGATGACACTATGATCTGGTCAGCATGGCGCCTTATTATGCTTTCTCCAATGTCCACGGTATACATCAGCGGTCCTAGTCGTGTGCAAATAGTTCCAGGCTGCCATTTCTCGGTACGGTAGTCCCGGGCCAAAACTGGTTGACCTATCTGGAAGGTTCTAGTTGGCCTTTCATTCATGCTTTGAAATTGCCGGTTCTCTACGTCCCTTCTGACGTTTGGCTTGACCAAATCCAGCCAGCATCTTAGTCTTCTATTGAAAAACATCATGGCGGGGGTTTGGTTTGTAACCACATGTGTTGCATTCCTGTACGCAAACAAGAAGTTATCTACCTTATGTTGTAGATTTATGTCTTCATTACCCATGGCCTTTATGGCCTCCTTGAAGGTCTGGACAAACCTTTCAGCTAATCCATTGGTGGCGGGATGGTATGGGGCGGACGTGTAGTGCTTAACCCCATTGTTTTTTAAGAACTTCCTGAATTCTTCGGATACAAATTGCGGTCCATTATCAGAACAGATCTGTTCAGGCAGCCCATTCCTGGCGAATATGGTCCTTAATACTGTGGTTTTTTCCGTGGTGGTGGAGGACATCTCTGTTACCTCTGGCCACTTGGAGTGTGCATCCACCGCGATTAAGAACATTGAGTCCATAAATGGACCAGCAAAGTCGATATGTACCCTTTGCCATGGAGATGAGGGCCACTCCCATGGATGTAGAGGGGCTTGTGGTGGGGCGTTTTGGACCTTCTGGCATCCTAGACAGCTCTTGGTCATTTCTTCGATGTCTCCGTCGATACCTGGCCACCACACAAACGCTCTGGCTAAGTTCTTCATTTTCACTCCACCCAGATGCCCCTCGTGAAGCTCCTTTAGCACTTTATCCTGGAGTTTGGGTGGAATCACCACTCTGGATCCACACATCAAGGTTCCTCGGCACACTGACAGCTGTTCTCTTCTTTGCGAGAATGCTGGCAACAGTGGTTCGCCATGTGCTGGCCATCCCTTCACCGTTAAATCGTAGACTCGTGAGAGAGTCGGGTCATTTCTCGTTTCCTTTTCAATGGAATTTGTCACCGGTAGACATTCCACTATGGTCGAGTGGAACATCTCCACTGTAGGCGCCTCTTCTACCGTTGGCAACGGTAGGCGCGATAACCCGTCAGCATTGCCATGCTGTTTTGTTCCTTTGTATTCTATGTCATATTGGTGTGCCCCTAGGAAAAGGGACCACCTCTATAGCCTTTGCGCTGTCATAATGGGAACGCCCTTTTTAGGGTTGAATATGGAGACGAGGGGTTGATGGTCAGTCAACAAGGTAAATTTTTGTCCGTGTAGGTCATGGTTGAATTTCTTCACCCCCCACACCAGGCTGAGTGCCTCCCTGTCGATCTGGGCATAGTTACACTCAGCTGAGTTCAATGAGCGTGACGCAAAAGCTATCGGCCGCTCCGAGCCATCAGGGAATCTATGCGATAATACCGCTCCCACGCCGTAAGGGGATGCATCGCACGCCAGTCTGATTGGCAGTGATGGGTTGTAATGAGCCAACACTTCCCTGGACGTGATCAAGCCTTTGCATTTATGGAAGGCACGTTTACAGTCTTTGCTCCATTTCCAAATTACTCCCGTTTGTAGCAATGCGTTAAGAGGGTGCAGAACCGTTGACAAGTTCGGTAAAAATTTATGATAGTAATTTATTAATCCCAGGAACGACCTTAATTGTGAGACATTTTCAGGTGCTGGGGCCTTTACGACCGCTTCAATTTATTCAGGTGACTTATGCAACCCTTCTTCGTTAATGACATGGCCACAATATGATATTTGTTTCTGGAAAAATTCGCACTTGGGGCGATTTGCTCGTAGGCCCCGTTCTCTCAGCCTCGTGAGCATCTGCTCCAAGTTGGCAAGGTGCTCATTGTCGTTTTCTCCTGTTACAAGGATGTCGTCTAGGTAGCATTGAGTCCCCGGAATCCCTTGCAAGACTTGCTCCATAGCTCTTTGCCAGATAGCCGGAGCTGATGCCACTCCGAAAACCAGTCGATTGTACTGGTACAGGCCTTTGTGTGTGTTTATCGTGAGATACTTTTTAGAGGCCTCCTCAACCTCCATCTGTAGATATGCCTGTGCTAAGTCAATTTTGGTGAAACGTTTCCCTCCGGATAGTGAGGCGAAAATATCTTCTATCCTCGGAAGAGGATACTGTACCGTGTGAAGAACTGGGTTTACAGTCACCTTGAAGTCCCCACAGATGCGAATTTTTCTCTGTTCTTCAGATTTATCATTATTCAACGTTTTCTTCATGACCAGGACGATGGGTGTTGCCCACTCGCTCCAATCTACCTTGGATAACACGCCTGCTTTTTCCAAATTCTCCAGCTCTGCCTCGACGGCTGGACGAATTGCGTATGGCACCGGCCTTGCCTTAAAAAACTTGGGAATTGCCGCATCTTCCACTTTTATTGAGGCGGTGGCGCCATTCAGGGTTCCTCGTTCCTGTTGAAACACTTCTTTGGCGTTAGCCAAGATTTCTTTTAATCGTCCAGGTATGACGTCATCATTTTTTTTCTTACTGGTCACCGTCAGTGCCTGAATGGAGTGCCAGTCTAAACGTATCTTTCTGATCCATTCACGTCCCAACAACGGTGGACCACCATCTTGCAGAACATATAAATACAACTTCTGTATTTCCTTGCCGTTGTATACAACAGGCACCCTTATTTTCCCTCTGGGGTATACTTTCTGCCCCGTATATGTCTTCAAGATAATGGATGTGTCTTTCAAAGGTATATGCGAAAATAGCCGCTCGTAATCCCGTCGACTCATGACGGTCAGAGCTGATCCTGTATCTAGCTCCATTTTGACTGGGGACCCCGCTATCGTGAGGGTAACCCAAATGGTCTGGTAATCTTCTTTGGCAATTACATTATGTAATTTGAGACAGCTTAGTCTCTTGTTTCCAGAGTCGCTATCGCTCTTCTGGTCTTCGGAGCTACTGTCCGTCATCATTTGTACCTTTTCTGTACTTTTCCTTATTGACCTTTTTACTGTCAGCGGATTTTTTTCCAGATCTGCATACACGTGCAATGTGTCCCATCTTTCTGCATTGCCTGCATGCTTTGTCCTTGAACCAGCAGTCCTTCTGGTCATGGGTGGATCTGCCGCAGCGATAACATCTCTCGAAACCCCGTGTCATTTCATGGGTGCCGAAGTCCTGTGGCTTTTGCTGTATCTCTGCAGCTCCTCTTGCTGCTGCTTCGTATGATACAGCCACACTGAAAGCCTTGTCCAGCGTCAAATCTTTCTCAGAAAGTAGTCTTTTCTGTATTCCTCCGCTTAGGAGACCGCAGACGAATTTGTCTCGTAGAGAATCTGCCAGTCCTGCCCCGAATTGGCAGTGCTTTGACAGCTTTCGTAATTCGGTGAGGTAATCAGCGTTACTTTTATTTTTGTGCTGACTCCTCCTGAAGAATTTGAATCATTCCGCTATCAGCAGCGGTGTTGGGTTTAAGTGCTCATGTAAGGTATCAACAATCTCCTTAAAATTCTTGTCCATCGGTTTGGCTGGAGTGATCAAGTTTCGTAACAGCCCGTATGTCCTTGCGCCCATCAGATTTAGAAGTACCGATGCCTTTTTATCATCCGCTACTTCATTCGCCTTGCAATATACCTCCACTCTTTCCACATATGTGGTCCAATCTTCTATATCACTATCGAAAGCAGTAATATTGCCAGTCTTCGGCATCTTGAAAATCTAAAATGGCGCTTCCCGCGCTTTTCTTTCTTCCCCGCCGAGTTAAGATGGCGCCTCCTGCGCTTTCCCGCCGCTGCCGCTGCTGCCAACGCTGTTCTCCGCGGTTCCCGTTGTGACCTGCAGCTTTTCGCGGTATTTCTATTTTTTTTTTAAAAATATATATCTCTTAAATAGCTTCTCCGTTACTTGGAGAACCGTTCCCGTCGTGGAGCGGACCCTCTGGGACTTTCCCCTCCCTCTGCTCGGTCCGAACGCCGACCTGCTTTGCAGCACCGGCCGCCCCGAGTGCTCCGCCCTCTGTCTCTCTTTGCTTCTGCTTCCCAACTCGCTGCCCGGCCCCGTTGCAGAGCCACCCGATCGAGCTCTAGCCCGCCGCAGCCCAGGAAGGATCAGTGCACTACCTGCCACCAGCCCGTTTAGCTGGTGAAACCACAGTTTTGTTTTGCTTTTTTCTTGCTTCTGGCTTCGACCTTCGTCTGAGGAATCGATCCCCTTGAGGTGCTGCCGAATTGCAGGTAAGTTCGTTTCTAACTCGTCGCCACTGTTCAATCCGTGTGTTAATGGAGACACGGAATGCAGGAGTTGATTTAACAAGTGTTTACTGAACAAAGTCTGGAGGTGAACTAAACTACACAAGACGCTACACAGGCTTATATACCCGAGTGGTCACTACTGGTACTACAGTATACAGGGGCTTCAAAAACATAGTTCCTCTTAAAGGTACATACACTACAGGGGCAGAGTGGTGGGAGGGGAGGGGACGGTGGGAGGGGAGGGGAGGGGACGGTGGGGGCAGAGTGGGGGGAGGGGTGGGGGCAGAGTTGGGGGGAGGGGTGGGGGCAGAGTTGGGGGGAGGAGTGGGGGGAGGGGAGGGGACGGTGTGGGGGGAGGGGACGGTGTGGGGCGGAGTGGGGGGAGGGGAGGGGACGGTGGGGGCAGAGTGGGGGGACGGTGGGGGCAGAGTGGGGGGAGGGGTGGGGGCAGAGTGGGGGGGAGGGGAGGGGACGGTGGGGGCAGAGTGGGGGGACGGTGGGGGCAGAGTGGGGGGAGGGGTGGGGGCAGAGTGGGGGGGAGGGGAGGGGACGGTGGGGGCAGAGTGGGGGGAGGGGAGGGGACGGTGGGGGCAGAGTTGGGACGGTGGGGGCAGAGTTGGGGGGGAGGGGTGGGGGCAGAGTGGGGGGGAGGGGTGGGGACGGTGTGGGGGGAGGGGACGGTGGGGGCGGAGTGGGGGGAGGGGACGGTGGGGGCGGAGTGGGGGGAGGGGGCGGAGTGGGGGGAGGGGACGGTGGGGGGAGGGGACGGTGGGGGCGGAGTGGGGGGAGGGGACGGTGGGGGCGGGGTGGGGGGAGGGGACGGTGGGGGGAGGGGACGGTGGGGGGAGGGGACGGTGGGGGAGGGGACAGTGGGGGGAGGGGACGGTGGGGGCGGAGTGGGGGGAGGGGACGGTGGGGGCGGAGTGGGGGGAGGGGACGGTGGGGGCGGAGGGGGCGGAGTGGGGGGAGGGGGCGGAGTGGGGGCAGGGGACGGTGGGGGCGGAGTGGGGGCAGGGGGCGGAGTGGGGGCAGGGGGCGGAGTGGGGGCAGGGGGCGGAGTGGGGGCAGGGGGCGGAGTGGGGGCAGGGGGCGGAGTGGGGGGAGGGGACGGTGGGGGCGGAGTGGGGGGAGGGGGCGGGAAGGGGGCGGAGTGGGGGGAGGGGGCGGAGTGGGGGGAGGGGAGGGTGGGGGCGGAGTGGGGGGAGGGTGGGGGCGGAGTGGGGGGAGGGGAGGGGGCGGAGTGGGGGGAGGGGACGGTGGGGGGAGGGGACGGTGGGGGGAGGGGCGGAGTGGGGGGAGGGGACGGTGGGGGTGGGGTGGGGGGAGGGGCCGAGTGGGGGGAGGGGACGGTGGGGGTGGGGTGGGGGGAGGGGACGGTGGGGGTGGGGTGGGGGGAGGGGCCGGAGTGGGGGGAGGGGACGGTGGGGGCGGGGGGAGGGGACGGGGGGGGGAGGGGACGGTGGGGGGTGGGGGCGGAGTGGGGGGAGGGGACGGTGGGGGCGGAGTGAGGGGGAGGGGACGGGGGGGAGGGGACGGGGGGGGGGAGGGGACGGTGGGGAGGGGACGGTGGGGGCGGAGTGGGGGGTGGGGGGAGGGGACGGTGGGGGCGGAGTGGGGGGAGGGGACGGTGGGGGCGGTGTGGGGGGAGGGGACGGTGGGGGCGGAGTGGGGGGAGGGGACGGTGGGGTTGTGGGGGGAGGGGACGGTGGGGGCAGAGTGGGGGGTGTGGGGGGAGGGGATGGTGGGGGCAGAGTGGGGGGTGTGGGGGGAGGGGGCCGGACGGGGGAGGGTGGGGGGCAGGACGGTGGGGGAGGGTGGGGGGCAGAGTAGGGGAGGGGACGGTGGGGAGCAACATAGAAACATAGAAGATAGGAGCAGGAGTAGGCCATTCAGCCCCTCGAGCCTGCTCCGCCATTCAATGCAATCATGGCTGATCATCCAAATTCAGTACCCTGTCCCTGCTTTCTCCCCATACTCCTTGATCCCTTTAGCCTTAAGAAATATATCTAACTCCTCCTTGAATATCTTCTATCTATATATATAAACGGATCGCTCTGTCTACCTGTCTGTCCTTCTGTCTATCTGTCTGTCCTTCTGTCTGTCTGTCTTCACGTGTGCGTCTGTCCGGCTATGTGCTCGAAAGTTATAGAGCGTACCTACGCGTGCGTTACGTCGAAAGAAAGCTTACCTTTCCGAAACGGTCGTAAGTGTATTTACGTTTCGGCCGGACAAAAATCGCGCCCGCGGTATCCGAAAAAAGTTCAAAATTCCGCTCATTAGCATCTCATTATCCGCTCATTAGCGACAGAGTGACTTCGAGGGCGACCAATCGTACGCCGGGTTCCTGGCGCGTGCGGCCGGGCCCTCCTACGGTCGAGTGACAGGACGATTGACCAATCCTACGCTTTGGTGACCTGACGGTCGACCAATCGGTGCGTGTGTGGGCGGGCCTTATCGTTCTGAACCGAGGTGAGTCGCCGCCATCTTGATTCCAAACTTTTCCTTTTTCCCGCTTTCTGCGTCTTTCAAAAAAACGTTGCTTTTAAAACACATATTGTCTTTTAAAAAAGTTAATTACTTTCTAAATCTTTTATCTAATCTCATTAATTTTCCTACCTTTCCCCGTTTTTCCAGGTAGGCCTCGGCCTCTCCTCCGCACCCACGCCCGAGCTAGGCACCTCCCGGCCCCAGTCAACAAGCGGCTCCCGATCGCCGCCATCTTTGTGAAGGCTGGAGGGGCGGGCCTCAGCCGAGCGCCGCTACCTTAGTAAAGGGTGCGCGCGCCGCAGGAGCAGCTGAGACGCGGCGTCTCTCTCTGTTCCCCGCTCGGCTCGGGCGGGGCTCTCGGGAGTGCTGATCTCGGGCGGGGCTTGGAGAGCGGGAAGGGTTACCCCGGCAACCGGGCCCGCTGGCCGTCTCTCTCAGCCGCAATCGGCGCTTTTCAAGCCAGCTCGGGAGGGCGGGGCCATGTCAGTGCGTGGGGCGGCACGGAGCTCCATGGAGCCATCGCCGGCGCTGGGCTCGGGTGCTTTGTGGCCTGCGGCCGAACAGCGGCTGCGGACCTCGAGCTGACCGGGGCGCTGGACACGGTTGGGCCATGTCTTTGCGGGTGTTCGCCTCGGCCAACGGCATCAGGGTGACGGCCGAGGCCGCCAAAAGCGTTCAAGGGAACGCGTTCATCCAGGTGCCGAGGCCCAGGCCCCGGGGCGGAAAGAAGGATTGGAGCGGGGGATGAGGGCTCGGGCAGGGGAGAGGGAGAGGGGGGAGGGGGAGAGGGAGGAAGGGGGTAGGGAGGTGGTGAGAGGGAGGAGGAGGGGGTAGGGAGGTGGTGAGAGGGAGGAGGAGGGGGTAGGGAGGTGGTGAGAGGGAGGAGGAGGGGGAGAGGAGGAGAGGAGGGGGAGAGGGAGAGGGGGGAGGAGGGGGAGAGGGAGGAAGGGGGTAGGGAGGTGGTGAGAGGGAGGAGGAGGGGGTAGGGAGGTGGTGAGAGGGAGGAGGAGGAGGGGGAGGGGGGGAGGAGAGGAGGGGGAGAGGGAGGAGGGAGGGGGGAGGAGCGGGGGAGGGGGGGGTAAAGAGGCAGGAGGGGGAGCTTTACTCTGTATCTAACCCGTGTTGTACCTGCCCTGGGAGTGTTTGATTCGACAGTGTAGAGGGAGCTTTCCTCTGTGTCTAACCCCTGCTGTACCTGCCCTGGGAGTGTTTGTTGGGACAGTGTAGGGGGAGATTTACTCTGAATGTGAACCGTGCTATATCTGGCCTGGGCGTGTTTGATGGGACAGTGTAGAGAGAGCTTTACTCTGTATCTAACCCGTGCTGTACCTGCCCTGGGAGTGTTTGATGGGACAGTGTAGAGGGAGCTTTACTCTGTATCTAACCCCTGCTGTACCTGCTCTGGGAGTGTTTGTTGGGACAGTGTACATAAGAACATAAGAAATAGGAGCAGGAGTAGGCCAATCGGCCCCTCGAGCCTGCTCCGCCATTCAATAAGATCATGGCTGATCTGATCCAAACCGCCAATCGACTATCACAGAACCATCTCCTGAATCTAACAGAATTAGACACACGAAATAGGAGAAGGATCAGGCTACACGGCCCCTGGGCCCGCTCCGCTACCCACAGGGCCATGACCGATCCGAACCTAGACTCATGTCCAAATTCCTGCCTGCTCCCCGTAACCCTTAATTCCCTTCACTTCAAGAAACTGTCTATTTCTGTTTTAAATTTATGTAATGATGTAGCTTCTACAGCTTTTTGGGGCAGCATATTCCATGGACCTACCACCCTCTGAGTGAAGTAGTTCCTCCTCATCTCAGTTTTGAAAGTGCAGCCCCTTATTCTAAGACTATGCCCCCTAGTTCTAGTTTCACCCATCATCTGGAACATCCTCCCCGCATCCACCCGATCCAACCCCTTCACAATCTTATATGTTTCAATAAGATCGCCTCTCATTCTTCTGAACTCCAATGAGTAGAGTCCCAATCTACTCAACCTCTCCTCATATGTCCATCCCCTCATCCCCGGGATTAACCGAGTGAACCTTCTTTGTACTGACTCGAGAGCAAGTATGTCCTTAAGTATGGACACCAAAACTGTACGCAGTATTCCAGGTGCGGTCTCACCAATACCTTGTACAACTGAAGCAATACCTCCCTATTTTTATATTCTATCCCCCTAGCAATGAAAGCCAACATTCCATTGGCCGCCTTAATCACTTGCTGCACCTGCATACTAACCTTTTGAGTTTTGTGCACCAGGACCCCCAGATCCCTTTGTACTTCAGTACTTTCCAGTTTCTTGCCATTAAGATAATAACTTGCTCTACGATTTTTCCTGCCAAAGTGCATAACCTCACACTTTCCAGTATTGTATTCCATCTGCCCACTTACTTAGCCTGTCTATGTCCCCTTGCAGGTTTTTTATGTCCTCCTCACTCACTACTCTCCCTCCCATCTTAGTATCATCTGCAAACTTTGATATGTTACACTCGGTCCCCTCCTCCAAATCGTTAATATAGATTGTAAGGAGTTGGGGACCCAGCACTGACCCCTGTGGAACACCACTAGTTACTGATTGCCAGTCCGAGAATGAACCATTTATCCCAACTCTCTGCCTTCTGTTAGATAGCCAATCCTCTATCCATGCCAGAATATTACCCCCAATCCCGTGATTTTTTTATCTTAAGCAATAATCTTGAAGCTCCTTGTTGGCTTCTCATGGATGTGCTGGAATTGCTTACTCTCAACATCTCTTCGTACATTTGGTCTGAGCAAATCCAGGCGAGATCTTAACCTTCGGTTAAAGAACATCATGGCTGGGGCCTGGTTGGTGACTGCATGTGTCGCATTCCGGTAGGCGAACAGGAAATTGTCCACCTTGTGCTGCAGCGGAATGTTGTCATTATACATAGCCTTTATTGCCTTCTTAAAGGTTTGTACGAACCTCTCAGCCAATCCATTTGTGGCTGGATGATACGGGGCGGATGTGTAATGCCGTACCCCATTCTTTTTCAAGAACCCCCGGAACTCTTCGGACAGAAACTGTGGTCCGTTGTCGGAGCAAATCTGTTCTGGCAAGCCATTCCTGGCAAAAATGGTCCGTAGGACTGCAATAGTTTTCTCCGTGGTGGTAGAGGACATTTTGATGACCTCAGGCCATTTCGAGTGCGCATCCACGGCTATTAAAAACATTGATTCCATGAATGGACCAGCAAAATCAATATGCACCTGTTGCCATGGAGATGAGGGCCACTCCCATGGGTGTAGAGGGGCCTGTGGTGGTGCATTTTGGACTCTCTGGCATCCTGAGCAGCTCTTGGTCAGGTCCTCGATTTGTTTATCGATTCCCGGCCACCACACATAAGCCCTGGCTAGGCTTTTCATTTTTACCCCTCCCAGATGACCCTCATGAAGCTCATTGAGCACTCTATCCCTTAACTTGGGTGGAATTACCACTCGGGATCCACACATCAAGGTCCCCCGGCACACTTGACAGCTGTTCTCTCCTTGTCGAGAATGCTGGCAACAGTCAGTCGCCATGTGCTGGCCATCCCTTCACCGTCAAACATATACCCGAGACAGTGTCGGGTCATTTCGGGTTTCCTTTTCGATACAAGCGTTAGTTACCGGTAGGTATTCAACTATAGTCGAATGGAATATTTCGACAGGATCCACTGCTGGTGCTTCCTCCACAGTAGGCAGTGGCAGGCGTGATAGCCCATCAGCATTTCCATGCTGTTTCGTGCCCTTATATTCAATCTCATAGTGGTGCGCCCCTAGAAAAAGTGACCATCTTTGTAGTCGTTGCGCAGTCATCACCGGAACGCCCTTCTTCAGATTAAAAATGGAGACAAGAGGCTGGTGATCAGTCAGCAAGGTGAATTTCTGCCCGTGCAGATAGTGATTGAACTTTTTCACTCCCCACACTAGGCTGAGGGCCTCCCTGTCAATCTGGGCGTAGTTACGCTCGGCTGAGGTTAGTGATCGTGACGCAAAGGCAATTGGCCTCTCTGAGCCGTCCGAGAATTTGTGCGACAGCACCGCTCCAATGCCGTAGGGTGACGCATCACATGCCAACCGAATTGGTAATGCTGGGTTGTAATGGGCCAATATCTCTTTCGATGTGATTAGTGTTTTGCTCTTCTGGAAAGCTCGTCTACATTCGTCACTCCACTTCCATGGCACCCCAGTTTGCAATGGGGTGTTCAGTGGGTGTAGTATTATAGACAAATTTGGCAAGAACCTATGGTAGTAGTTTACCAGCCCGAGGAACGACCTCAGTTGTGACACATTTTCCGGTGCTGGAGCCTTGACTACTGCCTCAATCTTCTCTGGGGACTTATGTAACCCCTCTTTATCGATAACATGGCCACAATACGAGATCTGTTTTCTAAAAAACTCGCATTTGGGGCGGTTAGCTCGGAGCCCATATTCCTGCAATAGTGAGCACCTGCTCCAGGTTGGCAAGGTGATCACTGTCATTTTCGCCCGTGACCAGGATGGCGTCCAAATAACACTGGGTCCCTGGGATCCCTTGCAGGACTTGTCCCATTGCCCTCTGCCAAATAGCCGGAGCTGATGCTACCCCGAATACCAGTCGGTTGTATTGGTAGAGACCTTTATGGGTGTTGATTGTGAGGTATTTTTTTGATGCTTCTTCTACCTCCATTTGCAGATACGCCTGGGCCAGATCAATCTTAGTGAAGCGTTTCCCTCCAGATAGCGAGGCGAAAATATCTTCAATCCGCGGAAGTGAATATTGTACGGTGTGAAGGACCGGGTTCACTGTCACCTTAAAGTCCCCACAGATGCGAACCTTCCTTGGTTCCCCAGGCGTGCTGCTCAATGACTTTTTCATCACCGGGACGATGGGTGTAGCCCACTCGCTCCAGTCTACCTTGGACAGTACACCTGAACGTTCCAGACTCTCCAGCTCTGCTTTGACGGCTGGGCGGATCTCATAAGGTACCGGTCTGGCCTTAAAAAATTTTGGGCTTGCGTTTTCTTCAATTTTAATCGTCGCTGTCATGCCTTTTAGCGTTCCGAGTCCTTGCTGGAACACTTCTTTCGCGTCAGTTAGGATCTTTGACAGTCGCCCAGGTGTGACATCATCATCCTTTTTGTCAGCCACAGTCAGTGCCTGTATGGAATGCCAATCCAGTTGTATTTTCCGGATCCATTCATGTCCCAGTAATGGTGGTCCTCCATCTTGCAATACATACAGGACTAGTTTTGGTGTTTCCTTACCGTTCTATATAACGGTCACCCTTATTTTTCCTTTGGGGTAGACTTTTTGCCCCGTGTACGTCTTCAAAATAATTTTTGTGTCTCTTAAGGGTATGTGTGAGAATAGCCGCTCGTAGTCCCGTCGGTTTATGACTGTTAGGGCTGATCCTGTGTCAATTCCATCTTTACCTGGACTCCTGCTATCTTGAGAGTGACCCAAATGGTTCGGTGATCCTCCGTTGTGATCACATTAGTTTCAGACAACTCAGTTCCCTGCTTTTGGAGTCGTTATCACTCTTTTGTTCGTCTGAACTATTCTCCGTCATCTTATGTACCTTCTTGTACTTTTCTTTGGTAGGTTTCTTATTGCTGGTTTTCTTTCCCGACCTGCAGACTCGTGCTATGTGTCCTACTTTTCCACACTGTCTGCACACTTTGTCTTTGAACCAGCAATCATTCTGGTCATGTGTTGTTCTGCCGCAACGATAGCACTTCTCTGTTCTATATGACATTTCGTTTGTGCCATATTCTTGCGGTCTCTGTTGTATCTCTGCAGCGCCCCGTGCTGCTGCTTCATATGATACCGCAATGCTGAAAGCCTTTTCCAGCGTAAGGTCCTTTTCAGATAAAAGCCGTTTCTGGGTTCCTTCACTTTGAAGCCCACACACAAACTTGTCCCTTAAGGTATCTGCCAGTCCCGGTCCAAACTGGCAGTGTTTCGATAGTTTGCGCAGTTCTGTTAAATAATCAGCATTGCTTTCATCCTTATGCTGGTTCCGTTTGTGAAACTTGAATCTTTCTGCTATCAGCAGCGGTGTGGGGTTTAAATGTTCCTGTAGTATCGTTACTATGTCTTCAAAACTCTCTTCCATTGGCTTCGTTGGGGTTACTAGATTTCGTAATAAACCATACGTCTTTGCACCCATTAAATTTAACAATACCGATGCTTTCTTGTCATCTGACACCTCATTTGTCTTGCAGTATACCTCTATTCATTCGACATATGTAGTCCAATCTTCGACTTCATTGTCAAATGCGGTGATACTGCCACTCTTCGGCATTTTGGGTGTGGTTTAAAATGGCGTCTCCCGCGCTTTCCTTCGTCCCCCGCTGCTGCCAACGCCACTCCCGGCGGTTCTCGTGGCAATAGCGGCGCCCTGTAGGTTTCGCACGCTTCTCCTGCGCTGCTGCCAACGCCGCTCTCGGCGGTCCTTGTGGCAATGGCGGCGCCTCGCGGGTTTCTGCGCGTCTCTCTCTCCCTCTCTTCGACGCTGCTCGGCCCCTGAACACCGGCTGCGCCCTGTGCGCTCTGCCCTCTCTCTCCCGTCGACGCTGCTCGGCCCTTTGCTGTGCCACTCGGTCAGGCTCTAGCCCGCCGCTGTCCGGGAAGGGTCTGCGCACTACCTGTTGCCAGCCCGTTTCGCTGGACCACCTCGACTGGAAAGCCAAGCCTGGCTCTCGACAGCCTCCCCCGCAATTCTCGAGCCTCTGCTGGATGACTGGGCGGTTGCCCGTTGTCGACGCCCGAGTCTCTGGCCTTGACCTCCAATCCACTGATCTCCAGGAACGAATCCCCGGGAGGTGATGCAGAGTTGCAGGTAGGTTCGAACTTGCCTTGTCGCCAATGTTGTGTCTGTGTATAATAAGGCACAGACTGCAGGAGAATGGTACAACAGGTGTTTACTCAACGTGGCTGACACTGGAACTGATCTGTACAGATGACTACTCCGTGCTATATACAGGTGTGGTCACTGCTGGTACTGCAGTATGCATGAGCTGTAAAAGATAGTTCCCCCCCCTTAAAGGTATATACATTACACCTGACGTCACCTGTAACCGGGTGTCCCTTAATTGGCCTGCTGAGCCCGCTAGGCGGGCTCAATAATGTCAATCAAGGGAAAATCGCGTGGGTTGGCCACAAATCGATGGAGACGGGGCTACAACCCAAAAAGTGGGAGTCCCGCCTCCATCACGCCCCCATTGACAAAATCCAGCCCTGTGTGTCTGTCGTACTGCAGCGGGATGTGAAGTGCTACGTGACACAAAGCCACATGCAGCTGCTGAACTTCTGCCAATAAATTTGATGTTGGTTTGAAACATCTGTGCGGAGCGGCAGCTGGTTCTACGAAGCCTCGTATCACTGCAGACAGCAAGTTTGCCAGCTGCTACCTGCTATCGATATTTATTTTTCATACACAGCAAGCAAAAACTTCTTGGTTTGTCTCGACTTAATCAAAATATCATCCCTTTGGCAGAAAACTGTTAAATACAAGCGACACATCGGGGATCCCGCTCTTGATTGCTAACCACTTCCCCCTGATTGAAAGTGCTTGCATGTGGATTTTAAGTGAGGACAGGACCTTGTTTGACTGTGATGCTCCCACTGTTGAATAGCCTGCATTCCTCCAATTCTGGCCTCATGTGCCTCACCCACTTTCTTTGCCTCACCATTGGCGGCCGCGCCTTCAGCTGTTCGCAACCTTGGTGTCATATTCGACCCTGAAATGAGCTTCTGACCACATATCCATGCCATCACTAAGACTGCCTATTTCCACCTCCGTAACATCGCCCGTCTCCGCCCTTGCCTCAGCTCATCCGCTGCTGAAACCCTCATCCATGCCTTTGTTACCGCTAGACTTGACTATTCCAATGCATTCCTGGCTGGCCTCCCACATTCTACCCTACTTGAGGTCATCCAAAACTCGGCTGCCCGTGTCCTTACTCGCACCAAGTCCCGTTCACCCATCACCCCTGTGCTCACTGACCAACATTGGCTCCCTGATGAGCACCGCCTCGATTTAAAAATTCTCATCCATGTTTTCAAATCCCTCCATGACCTCTTCCCTCCCTATCTCTAATATCCTCCAGCCCCACAACCCTCCGATATCTGCACTCCTCTATTTCTGGCCTGTTGAACATCCCTGATTTTGATCGCTCAACCATTGGTGGCTGTGACTTCAGCTGCCAAGGCCCTAAATTTGGACCTCTCTCTCTCTCTCTCTCTCTCTCTCTCTCTCTCTCTCTCTCTCTCTCTCTCTACCCCTCTCTCCTCCTTCAAGACGCTCCTTAAAACCTACCTCTTTGACCAAGCTTCATGTCATCTGCCCTAATTTCTCCTTATGTGACTCAGTGTCAAATTTTAGTCTTCTAACACTCCTGTGAAGTGCCTTGGGACTTTTTACTACGTTAAAGACGCTATATAAATACAAGTTATTGTCATCGCCACTGCCGCTGCCCCAAGCACTGGAATTCCCTCCTTTAAGGTGCTCCTTTAAAGTCTTGTTTAAAAGCTTTTGATCACTTGTCCTAATATCTCTCTTTGGCTCCGTGTCTATTTTTGCCTGATTACGCTCCTGAAGCGCCTTGGGACATTTCACTACATTAAAGGTGCTAGATTAATCAATGCAAGTGGCTGTTGCTGACTATGCGCATTCATTAAGAACGGCCACTTGGGTGAAGTACCCAAGGACAGCTTGGGATATATAAAACATACTGACTGGCTTGTGTTGCACGCTGGTGACTAGCTGAATATTGGTGCTATGTATATTTGCCTTTACTCTACGATCTTCGGCTCTTCCTTGTTGTCCTCCTTGGCCGTAACCAACAATGTGTGCGAGGAGACTTGGGGTCGTGGTGGGTTCGAACATTTCACTGCTGGGACTGTGGTTTAAAACCACCCCAGACTAGAGGGGTGGAAAGTCTCCGCTAGCTGTAAGGCCACCGCGTGAAATGCTTGGGTAGCCTCAACCCAGCTCCAGGTGAGTTTGCACCCATGAAAGTCTTGATCTTCCTCTGAGAGGCTGGTGTGGGAGAAGGAGGGTGTCATACGGACACGATGGTAGGGGTTGGGGAGGGCATTGCAGTGCAAATAATTGTACTACACCTGACTTGGGAGCTACTGAAATAGAAATGCAGCCTTCTTCCGCAGTGCTTCCCAAGAAACAAAACTGAGACGTCTACAGGGATTTGCAAAGTGAAATAAGGAAAACAGTCCACACAAACTCCACATTATAAAAATAAAACTGTTAAGTAAGTAACTTCAAGTATAATCTGCTCTCATGCCGCAGTTATGAACCACTCGCTCTGTTCTTGTGGCTGCTAATGTCTGAACTTAATCCACAACTGACTTCGTCACTCGGTATGCTGCAAGGCTGTACGAGTTACTGGGGGAATCGAGAGCCAAGATTTCAATCGGTATCAGTTTGAGGCTGAGTAGGCTGCCGTACAGAACAGGAAGGCCCCTGGTTTGGTTCTCGGTCAGTGCCGAGTTAGCTGATCCCTGCCAGGCTGTTACAGTGCTCTCTCTACCCTTGGGCTAAGGAAGGGCAAAATCAGCCAGAGTTTGTGCTCCTGGTTACTATCCAGTGACTCCAGTGTGAATGTCAAGAGAAAAATGGGATCAATGCCAACGATGATTTTCCCACTTCATTTCATAGTACAGCAGGAGTGGGAGTAGGCCGTACAGTTCCTCAAGGCTGCTCCACCATTTAATAAGATCATGGCTGATCTTCTACCTCAACTCCACTTTACTGCCTTATCCCCATATCCCTGGATTCCTTTAGAATCATAGAATGGTTACAGCAGGGAAGAAGGCCATTCGACCCGTCGAGCCCGTGCCGGCTCTCCAAGAGCACTTCAGCTAGTCCCACTCACCCGCCCTTTCCCCATAGCCCTGCAAATTTTTTTCCTTTAGGTACTTAGCTCGCTCTCTCTTTTGAAAGCTGTGATTGAATCTGGCTCCACCACCCTTTCAGGCAGTGCATTCCAGATCCTAATCACTCGCTGCGTAAAAAAGTTTTTTCTTCTGTCACCTTTGGTTCTTTTGCCAATCACCTTGAATCTGTGTCCTCTGGTTCTTGACCCTTCTGCCAATGGGAAAAGTTTCTCTCTATCTACTCTGTCCAAACTCATGATTTTGAACACCTCTCAAATATTCTCTCAATCTTCTCTGCTCTAAGGAGAGCAACCCCAGCTTCTCCAGTCTATCCACGCAACTGAAGTCCCTCATCCCTGGAATCATTATCGTAAATCTTTTCTGCGCCCTCTCTAAGGCCTTCATATCCATCCTAAAGTGCGGTGCCCAGAATTAGACACAATACTCCAGTTGAGGTCGGACCAGTGTTCATCATAATTTCCACGCTTTTGTACTCTACCTCTATTCATGAAGCCCAGGATCTCTATTCATGAAGCCCAGGATCTCTATTCATGAAGCCCAGGATCCTGTAAGCTTTTTTAACTGCTTTCTTAACCTGCCTTGACACCTTCAACGATTTGTGCGCACATACCCCCAGGTGTCTCTGCTCATGCACCTGCTTTAGGATTGTACCCTTTAGTTTATATTTCCTCTCCTCATTCTTTTACCAAAATGTACCACATCACTCTTTTCTGCATTAAATTTCATCTGCCATGTTCGTGAAAAATAGATTCACTCGAGTCTCTTAAAGTACAAGTGCACAGTTTATTAACAGAACATTCTGGGAGAAGAGCCTTAGATCCCGCGCTCTAGTGGTCACCTTCTCACCGTTACAGTGATATCAAACTTCTTTTCTACAGGCAAAACACTACACAAATGTGTTCACCCAATTATGTTCCCCCAGCAACAATTCGCTATTCTTTTGTATCATTGATACCAATTGATTTACCAAAATGACTCCCGCCTTTTTGCCTCTTTTTTGTTTCTGTTTATCCCACCACTCCCTCTGAGCGGCTGGCGTCTGAAACGGGTCCCACCCGCCCTTCCGCATCTTGGCTACCATACCCTTCCGGTCATCTGCATAGAACCTCGAGAGAGAGACCCAGGGGGTCTCCCCTCTATTTCTTTCCCCGATGCCATAACTAGTCCAACTTCAGACTTGCCTTCGGCTGAGTTCCTCTATTCGGGCTGGTCTGCGACTCCTGAAACAATTTCTGGTTAGACAATTTTGGCGTTTGTATCTCAATTTGGACCTACTCTTACCCTTTCTCCTACGTTCTCTTCCTTCTCACACAGTCAGACACATATATAGTCCTCGACCTCACAATCCTAGGATACTTTTGAGTCTCTTGGCCTACTTAATCCTGGCCATCACATGGGGCCCAATTGCCCTCTTAATTCCGGCTCGGGCTAGGATTGATGAGACAGGTATCCTCCTTGTCCGTGTCGATCAGTCAAGTACCATTCATTCCTTCACGACTTTTATCGCAACACAGTGTTCCCTATTTCATATAATTCACACCATACAACTGTGTTCTCCTACCCCTTGCAGACTTTTACTTGATTCGTGATGCTACGGCACTGTTCCTCCGCCTCCCCAGATGACTCAATTTCTGGACGGTCAAAATTTGACTTCTCGTCTGGGTTCACTGGTGCGGGTGGTCTTTCAGTTCCGGAGCATCCTGCCGACTACGCCAATTGTTGGTTGAAAAATAGATCACTCGAGTCTGTCTTAAAGTAAAAGTATACAGTTTGTTAACAGAACGTCTGGGAGAAGAGCCTTAGACCCCGCGGTCTAGTGGTCACCTTCTCACCGTTAGTGATATCAAACTTCTTTTATACAGGCAAAACACTACACAAATGTGTTCACCCAATTATGTTCCCCCAGCAACAATTCTCTTGTCCTCATCCAATCACGTTCCCCCAGCAACAAGGTATTAAAACTTATTTTATACATTATAGCAAAATATTACACACCGGTGTCTTCAACCAATCACGCTCCCTCAGCAACAACTCCCCTGTCCTCACAGGAATGATATGGAACCTTCTAGAACTTTGGCCGGTTAATTACAAAATGGGCAGTTTTGCAGCTACCAATTACTGTAACTCATCAATACCTCCAAAGGGCTTCCAGCAAATAGTTTGCAGAAGGCTGCACCACTAAATAATTGTGAAATATTTAGTGTTTCCCATATTCAATAACTGTTCAACAATAATGTCAAGCACAATGGTTTTAATGGGAGCAGACACAGTTAATTCCTGCCCCGTCTTAAGCTGAGTTTGTTTTGTCTTGTGCCATTGTTTCTTATTTACAAGTTCATTCTTTAACTCTTTATGTTGCTGCTTTAAGCTATATAATTTTCACCCTAACGTGCCACGTGTCCACCCATTCCACCATCCTGTCTGTCCTCTTGAAGTCTGTCACTATCCTCCTCACTGTTCACTATACTTCCAAGTTTTGTGTCATCTGCAAATTTTGAAATTGTGCCCTGTACACCCACATCCAAGTCATTAATATATATCAAGAAAAGCAGTAGTCCTAGTACCAACTTCTGGGGAACACCGCTGTATACCTCCAGTCCGAAAAACAACCGTACATTCTGTTTCCTGTATCCCTTTTATTCCATGGGCTTCAACTTTGCTGGCAAGCCTATTATGTGGTACTTTATCGAACGCCTTTTGAAAATCCATGTACACCGCATTACCCTCATCAACCTTCTGTTACCTCATCAAAAAACTCGATCAAGTTAGTTAAACACGATTTGCCTTTAACAAATCAGTGTTGGCTTTCCTTAATTAATCCACACTTGTCCAAGTGACTGTTAATTTTGTCACTGATTATTTGTTTCTAAAACCTTCCCCATTACCGAGGTCAAACTGACTGGCCTGTAGTTGCTGGGTTTATCTTGCACCCTTTTTTGAACAATGGTGTAACATTTGCAATTCTCCAGTCCTCTGGCGCCACTCCTATATCCAAGGAGGATTGGAATATTATGGCCAGTACCTCTGCGATTTCCTCCCTCAATTCCCTCAGTGTTCTAGGATTCATCCCATCTGCTCCTGGTGACTTGTCTAAGTACAGCCAGCCTTTCTAGTACCTCTTTATCAATTTTTATCCATTCAGTATATCCTCTACCTCCTCCTTCACTTTGTCTATGACAGCATCTTCTTCCTTGGTGAAGACAGATGCAAAGTTCTCGTTTAGTACCTCAGCCAAACCCTCTGACTCCATGCGTAGGTCTCCTTTTTGGTCCTGAATCGGCCCCATCCCCCCCTCTTACTACCCGTTTACTATTTATAAGCCTACAGAAGACTTTTAGATTACCTTTGTTAGCAGCCATTCTATTCTCATACCCTCTCTTTGACCCCCTTATTTCCTTTTTCACTTCTCCTCTGAATTTTCTCAGAAGTATTCTTGACCTGACATCTGTCATACGTGCTCTTTTTCTGCTTCATCCTACTCTCTAACTCGAGTCATCCAGGGTGCTCTGACTTTAGTTGCTCTACCTTTTTTCCCCTAGTGGGAACGTACCTCGACTGTACCCAAACTATTTCCTCTTTTAAAGGCAGCCCATTGTTCTGTTACAGTTTTGCCTGCCAGTCTTTGATTCCAAAAGTCTATCAATCTGAGTCTTAAATGTACTCAGCCCCCTCCATGGCCAAATAGCCTACTGAAATTCCATGTCTGGACCCATTCATGAAGAATGGCCACTTGGAAGGACGGCCTGCACCCGTGGGACCATAGTGCAGCTGAGAGGAGGGGAAGAATATTGGAATAAGAAACAGGACCCTCCTAACTTCAGGCGTATCAGTAGGACAGTCCAAAACTCAAGAAATTCAATTGCACTCTTTTCCTCTCCAATGTGAAAGTGATCATTTAAAATTACTGTATTAAATATTTCGATATGCCTACAGGACAATGGCCTACTCTGGGATTAGTGTGTACGTGCTCCTGCAGTGAGAACATTGCACCATGGCTCTCAATTAAGTTGTTTGCCCTCTAGTCTTTCCATGAAGTGGTTCTTGTAGTAAGCCCCAAGGACCATTTGCAACCTACCCCTCCCCTTTGGCAACTGTCTGTTGTGTGTCTGAGTAGGTCTGAATTCAAGGCGTCTGCCACACTGTTGACCAAGATTGAATACCATGCTGTTCCTTTTTTTATTTCCTTCTCCAACAGCGCATGGTAAGGGAGTATGATTTAGGATGAAGGTTCTCCCACACAAAAGGGGAATTAATTAAATCAGGAGCTCACTGTGTGAAGTTTCAGGCACAGACCTGGATTTCAACTATTGAACATGCTCTGTCTTGTAACGGCGTAAGACTGTACTTTAATCAAAATCACCGATCCTCGTGGTCTTTATCAGAATACAAGTTGCGGAGAGAACCGTAGGTGATGTTTGGACGGTGCCCCTTTCGATCACACCAAGCTCATCTCATCTCTCTGCAGAATTAATCCAATCCCCTGCACCTCCACCGCCCCCCCCCCCCGCCCGCTCGAGTGCTGATGCTGCTGCTTTTCCCCACCTGCCTGAGGCTCGTGCCATTGCCGCCTTCCAGCCATCCAGAATCCTGATGCCTCTGCCTCTCCCTGAGGAAGGGATTCTGGAGCAAGAATAGGCCATTTGCCTCTCGAAGCCCACTCCATCCAGATTCCATCGATAATTATTCTATTGTGGACTTCTTACCCCTCAACCCGTGATCCCCTGCTTTAAAGAATAGTAAATTCTTTCCCCTGAAATTAAAATTAGGTAGTGCTCTTAATGTCTCCATAACTCTAAATCCTCCTTCGATCCTCAGACTTGCCAGTTGATCCCGAATCGACTGCCTTCCTGGGAGTCTGTTGCACGCATCCATTATGCAGTGGGAGTTGGGCATGGAAGTTTTCAAATGCCTATCCGTGCTCAAGTCTTGTACTTGCAAGAGTGCAATATTTTGCAAGAAGTGGCGACGGAGTGGAGAGAGATGCATACGGGTGGAGGAGAGAGAAGGCACCTTCGCGTTGGGTCTGCATTGGCTGTGGTAGATGACGTATTGGAGACCTACATTTTGTGGGCGCCTCAAGCTACCATCAGTCTCCAGTTACCTTTTTTTGTTCAGCTGAAGCACCTGTTAATACAAACTAGGAACATAAGAATTGCTAGACGAAAAAAGACCAAGGTTGATCTAGTTTGTCTTCTATCATCCTGGGATACAACGATAATGGAGCTGTTGACTAATCGTAGCAATCAATCTCATCAATTAGTCTACAACAGACCCAGACATGACCCGAGGTAAATCCCAGTGGTGAAGAACTTTGGGAACCAAAGGTCTAAAGTCACATGTTCCTCCCAAACATGCTACACTCACCACATGTCAGGGAGACCACTGCACTTAGGTTGCACAGAACAGCAGCCCCCGAGGACCATTAGTAAAGGCAAGGGTGCCAAGAGAGAAACTGGAAAGGGAGAGACCAGTGGATGGAGGATTGGAAGCCAGCAGAATCAAACAACGGGTGCGGGCAATAGAGTAAATGGAAAGGGAGAGATATATCTGGGGGCAAGGGATAAAAACAGAATCAAAAAGGTGGTAGAGAGAGACACAAAATTTGAAGAGAGGAAGAGACAGATGGAAATTGTGGTGGGGGTGGCATGGGGCTTAGTGTCTGAGATGGCAGGAACCATAACCCAGTGTTGAAAGCATTTGACCACAGGAATCTATTATAACTAAACCTAATACTCTTGTGGTTTTGAGCTAATGATGAAATGCTCTTTCAGTATAACTGCTGAAAGGTTTGATGTGATCTAAAATCTTAGCAGGTTGACTTAATTGCTAACTGATAATTCTTTGTCATTTGCAGAAAAAGCCACTGATTGCAATTATCAGAGAGGTCTGTGATGGGTAAGTACTGTCGTGCCACAACGGTACTTGGGTAAACGAGGGGTGTGGTGCAGCCAGTGATGCATTGTGGGTAAAAGGCAGGGGTTATGGTTCAGTCAGTGATGCATTGTGGTTCGAGGATGAGTAAGATACAGTCAGACTGATTAATGGTGTTTAAGGAAGGAAAATGGTACAGTCTGAGCGATGAATGGTATTTAAGGGAGAAATATACAAGAAAAGAAAAGCTTACATTTATATAGCACCTTTCACAACCTCAGGACATCCCAAAGCGCTTTACAGTCAATTAAGTACCTTTTTGAAGTGGAGTCAATGTTCTAATGTGGGAAACATGGCAGCCAATTTGCACACAGCAAGCTCCCACAAACAGCAATGTGATAATGACCAGATAATCTGTTTTTTAATGATGTTGATTGAGGGATAAATATTGGCCAGGACACCGAGGAGAACTCCCCTGCTCCTTTTCAATGTAGTGCCATGGGATCTTTTACATCCACCTGAGAGAGCAGACAGGGCCTCGGTTTAATGTCTCATCTGAAAGACAGCACCTCTGACAGTGCAGCACTCCCTCAGCACTGCACTGGAGTGTCCGCCTGGATTTTTGTGCTCAAGTCTCTGGAGTAGGATTTGAACTCAACCTTCTGACTCAGTCAGTATGGTACAGTCTGAATGATGAATGGTGTTTAAGGGAGGGATATGGTACAATCAGTGTGATGAATGCGGAGAGATTTGGAACAGACAGAGTGATGTGATATATGGTGGGTAAGTGTCTGTAAAGTTGGTGAGTAGTGATTGCTAAGGTAGTATTTTGGACTTTAGCATATTGGCTGGAATTTGCAGACAGCGGAGAAGCAAAGGCTTTCGCTGATGGCCCAAAGTAAGCTTCGCACAAAGATCCCGTGATCTCTGTGTCGAGAAGTCCGGGTTTTCCAGCATGTAATTCAAATCAATGGAGTTTAATGGGAATCCCAGAGTGTGAGTTGCTGTGACTTCAACAAGCTGTCTAAACAGCCAATCAAAACACACAATTCTCACAGGCCGCAAACAAGGAATTGAGTAAGCTCTTTAACATTTTAAAAAGTTAAAATTTTTGAGAGAGCCAAACAAAGATTGGGGCTCTCACATAGGGAAAAGGCAAACCTGAAATAAAGATGAACAACCTTTAAATAAAGTTTCTTAAAAATTTTAAATTTAGTTAAAGTGGATAAATTTGACACTGCACAAAATTAGAATTGAGTTTTTCAGGACCATAATCTTTGTTTAGCAGTCAATACGCTGTTAAAACCCCAGTTACACCTCATCCCTTTGGGTAATTACTGCGGAAGAGCTGAAGTTTACATCCGTTTCCCTGATTTGAGAGATTTCACTGTCAGCTCTGGGTTGCGGCGGTGGGGAGGGGGTGGCAGGGGCGACAGCACCGCCTGTGGAGGAGCAGTGAATGACAAACCACAGCTTCAGGATTTCTACATTAGGCCGCACGTGCGCTACATCCTGAAGTTGCGGTCAGTTTCAAAGACTAATTGAAGGCGAACGCTGCTTGTTTGCCGTCATCTGGACCGCAAATTCTGGGTCAATGTGCAGCATTTTAATGTGTACTGGAGTCATCTAATAATTATAGGGCATTGCCCGTATACTGGCTGTAAATCAGTATTTCAAGGATGGCTGTTCAGATATGACCCTATCTCCATTTGTCAAGTGGTCATTCATCTCATTTGCTGTTTGTGGGAGTTTGTTGTGCAGATATTTGGCTGCTTCATTTTTCTACAAAACAAGTCATTCCACATCTGTTAGAGAGGATAGGTGTATTCTTATTTATAATTTACCCCACAAATCAATAGGTTTCTTAAACATTGAGTATCGCGTACCAAAGGTATATTACATAAGAACATAAGAAATAGGAGCAGGTGTAGGCCATTTGGCCCCTCGAGCCTGTTCTGCCATTTAATGAGATCATGGCTGATCTGATCTTGGGCTCAGCTCCTCATAACCCATCACTCCCTTACTGTTCAAAAATCTGTGTATCTCCACCTTTAAATATATTCAATGACCCAGCCTCCACAGCTCTCTGGGGCAGAGAATTCCACAGATTTACAACCCTCTGAGAAGAAATTCTTCCTTATCTCAGTTTTAAATGGGTGACCCCTTATTCTGAAACTATGCCCCCTAGTTCTAGATTCCCCCATGAGGGGAAACATCTTTTCTGCGTCTACCTTGTCGAGCCCCCTCAGTATCTTATGTTTCAATAAGATCAACTTATGTCTATGTTAATGAATAGCCAATTTAAACAACCATAGACCCTAAGCTCTGGAATCCCTTCCCCCTCCCCCAAGGCACCCTTTAAAACCTACCTCTTTGACCAAGCTTTTGGTCACCTGTCCTAATGTCTCCTTATGTAGCTCAGTGTCAAATTTTGTTTGATAAAGCTCCTGTGAAATGCCTTGGGACGTTTTACTACATTAAGGTGCTATACAAATGAAAGTTGTTGCTGTAAGTGTTAAAAGTGCTATGCCTATAAACTCTCTCTCTCTTCATTCCCCCGAACCTGTCTCACTTTGTGTATAGTTCAGAAACCACTGAGTTAGAGACCATGCAAGGGAACCAGCCAAGCTCCCTGCGGGCACACTGCTTGCGAGACCAAACTATCCAGAGCAAATACAAAGCAAATTTGTTCCAGCCTGCACATGAGTGATGAATGGGAATTGTTATCTGCTAGTTACTCCAGTGATCCCATGCTCATTAACTCCAGAATTAATGTCTGTATTTGCTTGTTCAGCATAACCCTAGCCCTAGTCAGTGTGCGTGGGAAGTTTGTTTATCCATGCTGGTGAGCATTACTGAACATTAGTGTCCGCATCTCTGGGGAAATCCCTCTCTGCCCACTGCAGGCTGTGCTGTTCTTTGTTGTACTTTCTAACGTTGAGTTAAGGATCAGAAAAGCTGTTTGGCCCTCAAGGCATGGGACAAAAGGCGGGTCAGACCTGGAAACTGCAAAGGGTGGTCGCAATACACAGGATTCTGGAAGGCAAGAGAGGGAGGTGGAGGCTGCGGGAGGAAATGGCTCGACATTAGGAAGTCGAGAGGCGGGATGATGAAACCGATTGGGGGAGGGACAGTGTTTAGAAGAATGAGAGGGGATCTCATTGAAACGTATAAATTTCTGACTGGGCTAGACAGACTGGATGCAGGGAGGATGTTTCCCCTGGCTGGGGGGATCTAGAACGAGGGGTCACAGTCTCAGGATATGGGGTAGGACATTTAGGACTGAGATGAGGAGAAATTTCTTCACTGAGGTTGGTGAACCTGTGGAATTCTCTACCACAGAATTCTCTGTGGAGGCCAAGTCACTGAATATATTTAAGAAGGAGATAGATAGATTTCTAGGCACAAAAGACATCGAGGTATGGGGAGAGAGCGGGAATATGGTATTGAGACAGAGGATCAGCCATGGCGCGGAGCAGGCTCAAAGGGCCGAATGGCCTACTCCTGCTCCTATTTTTCTATGTTTCTATGAAATGAGGGAAGGTGAAACATTGTGAAAGATGAGGTGGGAGTTGAGGGAGTGATGGAATGAGGGAACAAAAGGTGGAATGAAAGGGATGCAGTACTTCTATATTTGGATTATTTTTATTGGGCATTAATTATAGAATGATCGCATAGTCCAGAAGGAGGCCATTTGGCCCATCGTGCCTGTGCCGGCTCTTTGGTAGAGCTGTTCAATGAATCCCACTGACCTGCTCTTTCCCTATAGCCCTGTAAATTTTTCCCCTTCAAGCATTTATCCAATTTTCTTTTGAAAGTTGCTATTGAATCTGCTTCCACCACCCTTTCAGGCAGTGCATTCCAGATCATAAATCGCTGTGTTTTTAAAAAAAAAAAAAAAATTAAAAATAAATAAAAGTTTCGTAACTTTCTTTTGGTTCTGGTTCTTTTGCCAATCACCTTAAACCTGTGTCCTCTGGTTACTGACCCTTCTGCCACTGGAAACAGTTTCTCCTTATTTACTCCATCAAAACCATTCATGATTTTGAACACCTCTATCAAACATCCTCTCAACCTTCTCTGTTCAAAGGAGAACAATCCCAGCTTCTCCAGTCTCGCCGCATAACTAAAGTCTGTCATCCCTGGTATTCTAGTGAAGCTCTTCTGCACTCTCTCCAAGGCCTTGACATCCTTCCTAAAATGCGGTGCCCAGAATTGGAGACACTATTCCAGCTGAGGCCTAACCAAAAATGGATGCCGAGCCAAAGAGGGAGATATTGGGACAGATAACTAAAAGCTTGATCAAAGACGTGGGTTTTAAGGTTTCACATATTTCCTTGTGTTTTTTTTAACTCTATGCCTCTATTAATAAAGCCAAGGATCCCATATGCTTTTTTAACAGCCTTCTCAACTGGTCCTGCCACCTTCAAAGATTTGTGTACATACACCCCCAGGTCTCTCTGTTCCTGTACCCCCTTTAAAATTGTACCATTTTGTTTATATTGCCTCTCCTCATTCTTCCTACAAAAATGTATCACTTCACACTTCTCTGTTAAATTTCATCTGCCATGTGTCTGCCCATTTCACCAGTCTGTCTGTGTCCTCCTGAAGTCTGTTACTTTCCTCCTCACTGTTTACTACATTTCCGAGTTTCTTATCAGCTGCAAACTTTGAAATTATGCCCTGTATACCCAGGTCCAGGCCGTGCATCAATCGGGAGGTCCCGCGCAGGCCGGTCACAAGCTGTGGTCGCTGGAAGGTACTGCGTAAATTTAAAGGGACCGCGCATTGGGAAAAAAAGTTAGAGAACGTTGGTCGTCACCCTCACTGGTATTCGGCACTGTAAACTGGTTTGAGAGTGCAACACTCCCGGAGGATTCCTGCATTGCCTATTCTTACTATCCCCCTGAACTGTCTGTAGCTGTGGGGTGACCACCTTCTGGTGTGTGCGCTCAAGGAAATTCTCAGCCTCCCGTATGCCCTGCAGTGACTCCAGCCACTCTTTGAGCTCAGAAACCTTGAGCTCAAGTTCGAGCAACTGGAGGCACTTCCTGCACACGTGGTTATCCATGATACGAAGCGTCCTGGTTAACCACGCTAAATTTGCTCTTTGTTTACAGCAGCAACAACTTGCATTCCTGTAGCTCCTTTAATGTAGCATAATTGGACAAAAATGGATGCCGAGCCAAAGAAGGAGATAGTGGGACAGATAACTAAAAGCTTGATCAAAGACGTGGGTTTTAAGGAGGGTTTTAAAGGAGGAGAGCGTGGTAGAGAGGCTGAGAGATTCAGGGAGAGAATTCCAGAGTGTAGGGGCTAGAGCTGAAGCTGCGGCCGCCAGTGGTAGGTCTTGGGGTGTACAGGGCACAATTTCAAAATTTGCAGATGACACAAAACTTGGAAGTATAGTGAACAGTGAGGAGGAGAGTGATGGACTTCAGGAAGACATAGACAGGCTGGTGAAATGGGCGGATGAAATGTAACGCAGAAAAGTGCGAAGTGATACATTTTGGTCGAAAGAACGAGGAGAGGAAATATAAACTAAAAGGTACAATCCTGAAGGGGGTGCACGAACAGAGCGACCTGGGGGTATGTGTGCACAAATCGTTGAAGGTGGCAGGGCAGGTTGAGAAAGCAGTTAAAAAGGCTTAAGGGATGCTGGGCTTCATAAATAGAGGTATAGAGTACAAAAGCAAGGAAGTTATGATGAACCTGTATAAAACACTGGTTCGGCCCCAACTGCAGTAGTGTGTCCAATTCTGGGCACCACACTTTAGGAAGGATGTGAAGGCCTTAGAGAGGGTGCAGAAAAGATTCATGAGAATGATTCCAGGGATGAGGGACTTCAGTTACGTTGATAGACTGGAGAAGCTGGGGTTGTTCTCCTTGGAGCAGAGAAGATCGAGAGGCGATTTGATAGAGGTGTTCAAAATAATGAGGGATCTGGACAGAGTAGATAGAGGGAAACTGTTCCCATTGGCGGAAGGGTCAAGAACCAGAGAACACAGATTTAAGGTGATTGGCAGAAGAACCAAAGGTGATGTAAGAAAAAACTTTTTTCTGCAGCGAGTGGTTAAGATCTGGAATGCACTGCCTGAAAGGGTGGTGGAGGCAGACTCAATATTATCTTTCAAAAGGGAGTTGGATAAGTATCTGAAGGAAAATAAATTGCAGGGCTACGGGGAAAGAGCGGGGGAGTGAGACTAGCTGAGAGTCGACACGGGCTGAATGGCCGCCTTCCATGCTGTAACCATTCTATGATTCTATGAAAGGAGTGGGGAGGCACAGGAGCCCAGGGTCAGAGGAATGCAGAGTTCTTGGGGGCTTGTAGGGCTGGCGTAGATTAGAGATAGTGAGGGTCATGAAGGGAGTTAAACATGAGTTTGAGGACCAATGTTGATCGGGGAGGACAAGGGTAATGGGTACCTTTTTGTCATGTGAGGCAGGTGGTCTTTTTGATGGAGAGGACATGGGGTCCGAAGCTCCGTTCGAGGTCAAAAAGGATGTAAAGATTGCAAACAGCCTAGTTCAACCATAGACAGTGGCCAGGGAGGATGGAATCGCAGGCAAGGATGCTTGTGGGGACCGAAGGCAATGGCAATGTTCTTCGGTCCAGTATTTGTAAACATATCCAAGCCAGTGTAAAATGATTGGTTAATGTTTGCGTTAACCGCCCAATATCTGCAGCAATAATTTCCAGCCTACATACAGCGCAGGATGTCCCCCCCCTCTCTCAAGGCTTGATATCCGAGATCCCCACTTGCACGGCTGTGTGATATTGTATGATGAGGGTGATTGAAGCCGCACAGATCCACCGGGGATCGGTTGGATGGGACACCAGTATCTCCACGACAGTAATCGTGTTCTGTGATTGGCTGCAAGGGGCCATACTGTTAGCTGGATGAGGTTGGAGTATTGATCGCTCCCTTTGCAGGGGTGGTGGGGTTGGAAAGTTTGATGATGAATTTGAGACCCACAGAAATAAACTGCCCATAATTAAGCACTAAGTTTGAAGGGCAGCTGGTGTGTGTAATGGAAATGTCACACTGGTGCATTGGCAAGTCTGAGGTTAATACATATGCTTGGGGGGTAGGGCAGAGGGAGCGTTACTCTGTGTACTCCAATTATTCACATGGGTGAAGCAGTGAAGCTCCCTCTGCCCTACTGTGTACTGTGACGCCACCCTCTGAAGAGGGCAGGGAAGAAATCCGCCATTGTTCCCAGTCCTGATCACTATTCAACAACTCCACCTGGATGGGCGCGTGTGGGTGGCTAGCTGTGCATTGGGTCAGGTGCTGTCGTGATGCATATCATAGTCGAATAGCCTGCCAACACTCACTGTCCAGGCTTGTACATTAAGAACGATTATATAGGAGGGGGATAGGCAACTGTGGCTCTGCATCTCAACACGAGTCAGCACCTTCAGAGAGGAGGAAGGAATATTTAAAATTACTGTGCGCTGTATCTTTCCCAGTGTAGGCCATTGTATCTTGGCTGGTTTGTGTTCGATTGGAATTGTGCGTGTACAGACAGCCCACATATGGGATATTTTAATCGCATCCACATACAGAATGAATTACCGCACAGCTATAAATAGATTTGTGGTTGGGAAGGGAGGCAGTTCATAGAAATACACAAACTGATCCCCTCTGACCTGCAAGTGCTGATACAGAGTAATAGTCATTATCATGGGCAAATAACGTTTTTAGATTGATTATGCATAGATTAATTTCAATACATTCTGACTTCAATATTGCTATCTGTTCTTTCTAAACATTTTCTGATATTTACAGCACTCTGAGCACAGATTGATCAGTGCGTCGGACCAGAGGAGCTGAGAGTCCTGTACACTGGTACAAAGTGTTGTACTGATTAAACTGTGTGCCGTGTTGGCTGTGGCTCAGTGGGTAACACCCTTGCATCTGAGTCAGAAGGTTGTGGGTTCAAGTCCCACTCCAGAGGCTTGAGCACATAAATCCAGGCTGACACTCCCAGTGCAGTGCTGAGGGAGTGCTGCACTGTCGGAGGTGCCATCTTTCGGATGAGATGTTAAACCGAGGCCCCGTCTGCCCTCTTGGGTGACGTAAAAGATCCCATGGCACTATTTCGAAGAGGAGTAGGAGAGTTATCTTTGGTGTCCTGGCTAATTATCCCTCAATCAACATCACTTTAAAAAAAAAACAAACAGATGGTCATTATCACATCACTGTTTGTGGGAGCTTGCTGTACACAAATTGGCTGCTACGTTTCTTACATTACAACAGTGACTACACTTCAAAAAATACTTCATTGGCTGTAAAGCACTTTGGGACATCCTGAGGTCATGAAAGGCACTATATAAATGCAAGTCTTTTTCTTTTTTAGCTACACAAAGGCAAGTTACACTGGGCTGTGTCTTGAACAGCGAGTTACCGAGGGGAATACTGCAGTGTGATTGGGGAATAGGGCTGGAGTGGTGTGGAGGAGAGGAGGGGTCTGAGCAATCATAGGAGTTTGTGTGAGAGGCTACCGTGGAGGAGATGTTGGAGACCTTGTGGACTGCAGGACATTGCCTTAGTGCCACTGTTTTCTGACTAAATTAGTTTTCATTCTGATTTGATTGTAATTTGGGATGGGACATTATCAGAATAATTGGTGTGCAAGTCAGATCTGGGCAGGAACTCTTCCCATCTCCATCTATTTGTGCTGGGTAAGAGTGCCAAGTGATACGGAGCTAAGGCAGGTAAATGGAAGTGAGGTACAGATCAGCCGTGATTTAACGGGCTTGAGGGGCTGAATGGCCTCCTCCTGTTCCTATGTTCCTAATTGTTAACGGCACTATACTGGTGATTTACGATTACTGATCAGTTTTTGTCAGTTAATGATGACATATTAGTGATTTAGGTAATATTACTTCTGGTTACTGTTACAGATAACTAATTATTTATTGTTACTGTTGTTTATTGCGTTTGATCGCCAGTTATTGTGACTCACTATTGGTTAATGCTCCTGATAACCAACTACTGTGCTGCCCACAGAAGGAAATCGCCCTCTTTGGTGATGTGGTTTGTCTGTTTTGCTTTACAGGTGGTCCTTACCGAATCCCGAACACTACACTCTGCGCTACGCTGACGGGACCCAGTTGTACATCACAGAGAAGGTCAGCTCCCTGGCTCCTGGATCAGTAAAATTGCCATAATACCTTGCATTTAATCTCCTTCAGTAACACTCAGCACGTGTAATGGATGAGGAAGGCCATTCGGCCCACCTTATTTCATCTATCGATCTATCTAGAAAGATGCTGCTGTTACTCTGTTGTAGCATCTAATAATAGTTTCTGAAATTATTCCACGATTTTGCTACCACTATCTGTAAATCCTGCACGCAATTTCCTTCAAACAGACAAATGTAAATTAATCGCTGTTGTCCTTTCTAAATTCATGATTATCCTGTTTTTTTTTCTCTAATCCTCTCTAGACTCGCAACGAGATCAAAAATGGGACCATACTGCGGCTGGCCACCTCCCCCGTAAGTAGTCATTATTTTACGCATCTCTTGAGGTACAAACGCAAAGGGAGTGAATATGGCTCATGCCAGCCTGCCGGATCGGGTTGGCCCGAGGCGCACTTGATGTTGGGCCGCAAGCCTCATTTAAATGAGACCCGTGAGCTGCTGATGCTTGGTGCATGTTCCCAGGCAGCTTGCCCGCGAAGCGGATTTAAATTTTGGGGTCGGTGTTTTTAAAGTAAATAAATATGATTCCAGACTTGGTGGTTTAATTCATGACTGGAGGTGGAATTGGGAGGGGGTAAACTGCATCCTGTGCTTATTTTGGGAATGAAGCTCGGGTGAACATTTCCTATTCGTCAGGATAACTAAGTGTATGACCGAGTGGGCTTTTGGAGAAGACTGGCGTCGACCTACGAAAGCCACCGTTCCCCTGCGGATTGTGGACACTCCAAGATCAGCGTGCACGTTCAGTCTCTTCGATTGTGCCTGTGTTGAGGGGACGGGTCGAAGTTGGGGCAGGTGGAAGAATCGATTCCTATTGAGCGACCCTGCCAGAAAGTGTGCCTGCGAGGACTGGATTGGATGCGGCTACGATTGTCACTCCACATAATTAGATAGCCTGTCTACACTTTCTGTCTGGACTCACAGGCGAAGAGATACCAGAGGGCCACTGCGCATGGGGCTATTCTTCTTAGGCAGTCCTTCGGAACCGAGGATGACTTGCTTCCACATTAAAAATGAGTTCTCAGGTGAGGGATTATGGAGTGTCCTCCTCAAATTCGGCTGCCCTCAAAAGTTAGTCACCATCCTCCGCCTGCTTCACGACAACATGCAAGCCGTGATCCTGACCAACGGTTCCACCACAGACCCAATTCACATACGGACCGGGGTCAAGTAAGGCTGTGTCATCGCACCAGCACTCTCCTCTATCTTCCTTGCTGCAATGCTCCATCTCACCCTCGGTAAGCTCCCCACTGGAGTGGAGCTAATCTACAGAACAAACGGGAAACTGTTCAACCTCCGTCGCCTCCAGTCCAGATCCAAGGCTGTTCCATGGAGCTATAATCCTGCAGGAGAGGAGGAACCAATGTAGTCTACTTCCTCAAGGGCAGAATTGGCAGAGGCCTGGAACAGAAGGTGCCAGTCATCTGCGGGGCCTCTTGTCTGGCAGTGGTGTGTGGCAAGGGCAGGCCTCAAGGGGAAGAGGAGAGAGTGGAACAATTGATGCATTCCTGTGGTATTGTGTGTTAAGACATTTTATCAATTTTTAAATTGATAATACATCTGGTTACAGAAGAGCCATTTCTCATGAGGTCTGTAACCTTATCCTCTGACTCTTGTTCGCAGACTCGAGCAGCCCGGCAGCTGTTGGAGAGGATCCAGTCTTCGAGCCTGGACTCGAGGCTCGATGCGCTGAAGGAACTGGCCAAGCTCTCTGCCGACGCCACCTTCGCCACTGAGTTTATCAACATGGAAGGAATTTTCATCCTGACACTGCTGGTGGAGAGTGGAACCAAGTTAGTGTCCCAATTTAAAAAAAAAAAAAAAAAAAAAATTTTTTTTTACAAATGATTGCGAAGTAGGAACTTCAGTATATGGACTTCAGTTATGTGGAGAGACTGAAGAAGCTGGGATCGTTCTCCTTTAGAGCAGAGAAGGTTAAGGGAGATTTAATAGAGGTTTGATAGAGTAAACGAGGAGAAACTGTTTTCACTGACCTGAGGTTCGATAACCAGAGGACTCCGATTTAAGATATTTGACAAAAAAACCAAAGGGAAGATGAGAATTTTTTTTTTTTTTACACAGCAAGTTGTTGTGATCTGGAATGCACTGCCTGAAAGGGTGATGGAAGCAAATTCATTAGTAACTTTCAAAAGCGAAGTGGATAAATACTTGATGAGGAAGAATGTGCAGGGCTCTGGGGAAAGAGTGGAGGAGTAGAACTAATTGGGAGCTCTTTTCAAAGAGCTGGCACAGGCACAATGGGCCGAATGACCTCCTCCTGTGCTGTAAAATTCTGTGATATGAAATGGGTGCAGTAGCATTCCCAGCAGTTTGGAAACCGCCTCTACAGCTTCTTGCACCATTGGCCTCGAGGCCTCGACATCATCGTTGGGGATCATAGGGTCTAATGAGAGGGAGGAACTGAATGAAATCTGTATTTGTAGGGAAATGGTGTTAGGGAAATTGAAGGCTGATAAATCCCAAGGGCCTTATAATCTACATCCTAGGGTACTTAAGGAAGTGGCCCTAGAAACAGTAGATGCATTGCTGGTCATCTTCCAAAATTCTATAGACTCGAACAGTTCCCATGAATTGGAGGGTAGCTAATGTAACCCCACTTTTCAAAAAAGGTGGTAGAGAGAAAACGGGGAATTACAGACCGGTAAGCCTGACATCGGTAGTGGGGAAAATGCTAGAGTCCATTATAAAAGATGTAATAGCAGAGCACTTGGAAAACAGTGACAGGATCGGACAAA
Source organism: Somniosus microcephalus (assembly GCF_052327205.1). NCBI lineage: Eukaryota > Metazoa > Chordata > Chondrichthyes > Squaliformes > Somniosidae > Somniosus > Somniosus microcephalus. Next base: position 110,670,887 of record NC_140999.1, read on the forward strand.
GTCAACATGGATTTACAAAGGGTAAATCATGCTTGACTAATCTACTGGAATTTTTTGAGGATGTAACTGGTAGAATAGATAAGGGAGAACCAGTGGATGTGGTGTATTTGGACTTTCAGATGGCTTTTGATAAGGTCCCGCATAAGAGATTAGCGTGTAAAGTTAAAGCACACGGGATTGGGGGCAAGGTACTGACTTGGATGGAGAACTGGTTGGCAGACAGAAAGCAAAGAGTTGGAATAAACGGCTCTTTTTCCGAGTGGCAGGCAGTGACTAGTGGGGTACCGCAGGGTTCGGTGCTAGGACCCCAGCTATTCACAATATATATTAATGATCTAGTCGAGGGAACTAGATGTAATATCTCCAAGTTTGCAGACGACACAAAGCTGGGTGGGCGTGTGTGCTGTGAGGAGGATGCCGAGAAATTCCAGTATGATTTGGACAGGTTGGGTGATTGGGCAGATGCAGTATAATGTAGATAAATGCGAGGTTATCCACTTCGGTGGCAAAAATAGGAAGGCAGATTATTATCTGAACGGCAATAGATTGGGAGAAGGGGAAGTGCAAGAAGACCTGGGTGTCCTTGTGCACCAGTCACTGAAGGTAAGCATGCAGGTGCAGCAGGCGGTTAAGAAGGCAAATGGTATGTTGGCCTTCATAGCGAGAGGATTCGAGTACAGGAGCAAAGATGTCTTGCTGCAGTTGTACAGGGCCTTAGTGAGACCACACCTTGAGTATTGTGTGCAGTTTTGGTCGCCTTATCTGAGGAAGGATGTTCTTGCCATGGAGGGAGTACAGTGAAGATTCACCAGACTGATACCTGGGATGGCAGGAATGACGTATGAGGAGAGGTTGGATCGATTGGGCTTATATTCACTGGAGTTTAGAAGAATGAGGGGATCTCATTGAAACTTATAAAAATCCAACAGGACTCGACAGACTAGATGCAGGAAGGATGTTTCTGATGGCCGGGGAGTCCAGAACCAGGGGTCACAGTCTAAAGATATGGGGTAAGCCATTTAGGACAGAGATGAGGAGGAATTTCTTCACCCAGAAAGTGGTGAACCTATGGAATTCTCTTCCACAGAAGGCAGTTGAGGCCAATTCATTAAATATATTCAAGAAGGAGTTAGATATGTTTCTTGAGGCTAAAGGGATCAAGGGATATGGGGAGAGAGCAGGGACAGGGTACTGAATTTGGATAATCAGCCATAATCTCATTAAATGGCGGAGCAGGCTCGAGGGGCCGAATGGCCTACTCCTCCTATCTTCTATGTTTTTATGGGAGCATTTCTCAGAGGTACCTCATCTCTGCTCATTGCCTGTAAAGTGTGAGTTTCCTCTGCAAATGTTGCCCAATGACAGTCCACCTAGTGGACAACCCTTGCTGCACGACAATGCCCAAACTTGGTGATGGAATCCACACCTCCATCCAAACCGGCTTGTGTCATCTTGTGCACTGAGAAGTGACTCACTCATTAGTTCACGTTGGTGAAGCAGGCTCCATTGCACTGGTGGCCTTGTACGTTTGTAATCATAAAGCAGCACAGCTGGGCTCCGAGAGCAGGCTGCCCTCCTTCAGCTGCCACCTGTGACTCACCATGTGTTCAGGATCAGACTCATTAAGCCCCTCTGAAGTGTGCATCTCTGAGCTAATTCCTGCTTCAGCTGAAATGGTTGATGCAGAGTGCAGAGGTGAGCCTCGCACGTTCCAAGCTACTGAATTGCTCTTCCTTGGTCTTCTCTGTTAAAAGGAAAACACAGCCGTGGCACAGAATGAAGACCTGGCCACTGTCATAAATGGCCCCCGTGCAGCTACCCAACCCATCGTCTCTGATACCCCGCCCTGTGCAGCTACCCAACCCATCACCTCTGATACCCCCCCCTTGTGCAGCTAGCCAACCCATGGTCTCTGATACACCCCCCCACCCCCCCCCCCCCCCCGTGCAGCTAGCCAACCCATCATCTCTGTGATACCCCCCCCCCCTCCCCCGGTGCAGCTAGCCAACCCATCGTCTGTGATCCCCCCCCCCCCCCCCCGTGCAGCTAGCCAACCCATCGTCTGTGATACCCCCCCCCCCCCCCCGTGCAGCTAGCCAACCCATGGTCTCTGTGATACACCCCCCCGTGCAGCTAGCCAACCCATGATCTCTGATACCCCCCCCCTGTGCAGCTAGCCAACCCATGGTCTCTGTTACTCTCTTTCTCCCCCCCCCCCCCCCCCCCCCCCCCCCGTGCAGCTAGCCAACCCATGGTCTCTGTGATACCACCCCCCCCTCCCCTGTGCAGCTAGCCAACCCATGGTCCCTGTGATACCCCCCCCCCCCCCTATGCAGCTAGCCAACCCATGGTCTCTGTGATACCACCCCCCCTCCCCTGTGCAGCTAGCCAACCCATGGTCCCTGTGATACCCCCCCCCCCCCCCCCCAATGCAGCTAGCCAACCCATGGTCTCTGTGATACCACCCCCCCTCCCCTGTGCAGCTAGCCAACCCATGGTCCCTGTGATACCCCCCCCCCCCCCCTATGCAGCTAGCCAACCCATGGTCTCTGTGATACCACCCCCCCTCCCCTGTGCAGCTAGCCAACCCATGGTCTCTGTGATACCCCCCCCTGTGCAGCTAGCCAACCCATGGTCTCTGTGATACCACCCCCCCTCCCCTGTGCAGCTAGCCAACCCATGGTCTCTGTGATACCCCCCCCCCCCCCCCTATGCAGCTAGCCAACTCATGGTCTCTGTGATACCCCCCCTGTGCAGCTACCCAACCCATGGATGCTAAGATGGCCCTCACAACATGGTTAGGGAGCTGAATGCCACCATCAGTCCTCGCACTCAACGGTCTGTTTAAGTTCGTTGTCTTCTGCAAAAAAAACAGTATGTATTATTTTGTGGGAAATATTGCAGCGTGTGAGGAAGGCTATAGTGCACTTTGTAAGACATGGTAAAGACAAATGTGAGGCACTTGGCTAGCTGAAGTTATTGGAAAGCAGAGCAAGTATTTTTGTTAGTTCTGTGTGAATGAGAATAGTTATTCAACAATATTGCATGTTTCTCCTTTCTGGTCTGATACTCACCAAATATCCTCATTTACCTCCCTCTTGTGCTTCACTTCCAGCAACTTACTGGATAAATTCAGGTAAACAATACTATTGAGACAAGCATGGCTGACCGCTTCATCCTCATTGGATAACAATTTGTACCAACATTAAATAGAGTCACATTGCTTTATAGGTAATGGGCAGTCACAGCCATATAGAGCAGTGCGAGATCATTAACCGGCATCTCCCTCGCTTGTTTCGGCAAATCAGACTGCCGTCGCACATCACTTTACAGTGCGATGGACAGTGGACACCTGCTTAATCATTTGCAGGGCATTGTCAGAAGAGCGGGCTTTTCAGGATCTCCTTGCTTCCTTCGTCAGCATTCAGTTTGAAGGGCTGAGCATTGCTTATAGCGCTTCCATCCTTGCTCTGTTAGTTAGCTGGTGATTGGGCTGTTCTGTCGTGGGTATAGCCTTGACCGGTTGCTCTGTGGTCTGTTGTAATGCAGATTCACTCTGAGGAAGCCGACTTTAAGCATGTGGATTCCTGCGAGCACGTTTTTATTTCTCATTGATCACATCCTTCAAACCCCTCGCTATGTACAGTTGCGCAAGTACTGGCAGTCCTTCGGTACTTACTGCGAGTGGAGATCGCTAATTATTACCATGGATTACAGGCGATTGAGGGTTGATCTGAGGTGTTTAAAATGTTAAAAAGGATTCAATAGACATAGAAACATAGAAAAATAGGTACAGGAGTAGGCCATTTGGCCCTTCGAGCCTGCTCTGCCATATTCCCGCTCTCTCCCCATACCCCTTGATGCCTTTTGTGTTTAGAAATCTATCTATCTCCTTCTTAAATATATTCAGTGACTTGGCCACCACAGCCTTCTGTGGTAGAGAATTCCACAGGTTCACCACCCTCAGTGAAGAAATTTTTCCTCATCTCAGTCTTAAATGTCCTACCCCATATCCTGAGACTGTGACCTCTCGTTCTAGACACCCCAGCCAGGGGAAAACATCCTCCCTGCATCCAGTCTGTCTAGCCCTGTCAGAATTTTATAGGTTTCAATGGGATCCCCTCTCATTCTTCTAAACTCCAGTGAATACAGGCCTAGTCGACCCAATCTCTCCTCATACGACAGTCCTGCCATTCCAGGAATCAGTCTGGTGAACCTTTGCTGCACTCCCTCTATGGCAAGTATATCCTTTCTTAGGTAAGGAGATCAAAACTGCACACAGTACTCCAGATGTGGTCTCACCAAGGCCCTGTATAACTGTAGTAAGACATCCTTGCCCCTGTACTCAAATTCTCTTGCAATGAAGGCCAACATACCATTTGCCTTCCTAACTGCTTGCTGCATGTTTGCTTTCAGTGACTGGTGTACAAGGACACCCAGGTCCCTCTGTACATCAACGTGATACAGAGAAACAATTTCCTCTAGTCGGCGAATCCAGAACGAAGGGGCATAATCTTAAAATTAGAGCTAGGCCGATTCAGGAAACACTTTTTCCACACAAGGTAGTGGAAATCTGGAACTCTTCTCTCCTCTCCTCCTTCCCCCGCCCCCCCCCCCCCCCTCCCCAATATGCTGTGACTGCTGGGTCAATTAGAACTTTGGAGATCGATTAGATTTTTGTTGAGTAAGGGTATCCAAGGATATGGAGCGATGGCTGGTAAATAGGGTTGAGGTGCAGATCAGTCATAATCTAATTGAATGGTGGAGCACGCCTGAGGGGCTGAATGGCCTACTCCTGGTCCTAATGTTCCTATTGACCATACATGCAAGTGTGAGCAAGCTATTTAACTATGGAGGGCAACACAGTTGAGTTTGATCCCACCCCTGGCTGTGTGGGGGGGGGTCACTAGATAGCGATCATGATCAGGAACCCCCTCTGATTTTTCCACCCCCCCCCCCCCTCACTCAACCCAGGCTTAACCCACGGTGCTGTGGACAATATTACCGTCCATACTCCCAACCTGACTGAGATCAGCGAGCTCCGCACAGGCCAGGCCTCGAGCCTGGGACCTTCCCTGTCTGTCTGGCTCAGTAACCCGGGTAATGCATTTACTGACCACGTATTCAAGGGCACCCCGTAGATTTGAAAAGTGTGTCCGACTTTCGCACAGGACGGGCGCGATTATCGACGCTGCTTTTGTTCACTGGTCGCAGAATCGGGCATTCACTGCAACCCGCTAGCTCTCTGCGTGCTGACTTTTGACCCGCGTGTGCATGTTTCCTTGCAGTTTCGGGGAGATGCTGGCCTTCACGCTGACTGCGTTTCTGGAGCTGATGGACCACGGGATCGTCTCCTGGGATATGATCTCCACCGCCTTCATCAAACAGGTCAGGAGAGAGAGCGAGCGACACTGACAAACTGAACACTGTGGTGGCTTACTGTTCAAGAGCCATTTTGTCCTCTGCTTCCTTTTGAATTAAACGGACACAGGATTCCTCGCTGGCTGGCTGGCATCCTATTGGTGTTTGGGATCTGTTTCCAAATGGAGTGGCTCATGATTGTTGACTCTGTTCCATAGTTAGAAAGAAAGACTTGCATTTATATAGCGCCTTTTCACAGCCTCAGGACATCCCAAAGCACTTTACAGCCAATGAAGTACTTTTGAAGCCTAGTCACTGTTGTCGGAAATGCAGCAGCCAATTTGTGTGTAACAACTTCCCCAAAACAGATGACCAGATAATCTGTTAGTCATGGACACTGGGCAGAACTCCCCTGCTCTTATTCAAAATACTTATTCAGCACTGCACTGAAGTGTCAGCTTAGATTATGTGCTCAAGTCTCTGGAGTGGAGCTTGAACCCACGACCTTTTGACTCGGAGGTGAGTGTGCTACCACGGGGATCAAGCTGGCGCCTAATTTTTCTAGTAATTTTAATAACCTGATTTTTGCTTCCATCACACTTTTTATTAACCTCAGGGTAACAATCTCAGGGTAACAATCTCTCAGCAGTTCCTGCACCCATGGTATTGCGGGGCACATGGGCTCTTATTCCGTGCAGCGTGATGCAGTCGAGACGTCTTGCTCTCCCTCCATTCTTTCCCAGGAACAGTGTGGTCCTTTCCTTCCCTCGCTGCCTCCAGCATCCCTTCCTCCTACAATCTGCGGGATTTTGAAACCCAATCCTGGCGTCGCCTCGCCCGCTGCTCCCCGCTTTGTCTCTCCTCCTTTTCCTACTTTTATTTCAACCGTGGTGACATTTGGCGCTATGGGCCTTGGTCCTTCATTTAGGTTTCTCCTACCTTTTTGGCTCATCGACGGTGCTGTAAGTTGGTGCCGCATTTCCCACATTACAGCAGTGACTACACTCCAAAAGTACTTCATTGGCTGTAAAGTGCTTTGAGACGTCCAGTGGTCGTGAAAGGCGCTATAGAAATGCAAGTATTTCTTTTTTTTAACTTTCAAAGCGTCGGATGGCGATATGGAAAGTCTATACAAATTGTGCCATTTAGTGGAAAAAGCACAAGACTGATTAAAATAACAGAAAATGCTGGAAACACTCAGCAGGTCAGGCAGCATCCATGGAGAGAGAGAAACAGAGTTAACATTTCAGGTCTGTGACCCTTCGTCAGAACTGGAAAAAGTTAGAGTTGTAACAGGTTTTAAGCAAGTGCAGGGGCAAGGGGAGGGGAGGAAAGAACAAAAGGAACGGTCTGTGATCGGGTGGAAGGCAGGAGCGGTTAAATGTTGCAAATGGGGATGGCAGAATCAACAGCTTCCGCCTGAAAAAATAGGGGCAGGGGTTATAGTCTGAAATTGTTAAATTCAGTGTTGTCCAGAAGGCTGTAAAGTGCCTAATCGAAAGATGAGATGCTGTTCCTCGAGCTTACGCTGAGCTTCATTGGAACAGTGCAAGACGCCGAGGTCTGAGTGGGAGTGGAGCGGAGAATTAAAGTGACAAGCAACCGGAAGCTCGGGGTCACCCATACGGACTGAACGGAGGTGTTCCGCAAAGCAGTCACCCAGTCACCCAATCAGCGTTTGGTCTCCCCAATCTAGAGGAGACAGCACCGTGAGCAGCGAATACAGTATACTAAATTGCAAGAAGTACAAGTAAATCATTGTTTCACCTGGAAGGAGTGTTTGGGGCCCTGGACAGTGGGCAGGGAGGAGGTGAAAGGGCAAGTGTTGCATCTCCTGCGCTTGCACGGGAAGGTGCCAGCCAAAGGGGTGTTGGGGGTGATTGAGGAGTAGACCAGGGTCACGGAAGGAGCGGTCCCTTCGGAATGCTGAAAGGGGGTGGGGGGGGAAGCGGAAGATGTGTTTGGTGGTGGGATCACGCTGGAGGTGGTGGAAATGGCGGAGGATGATCGGTTGAATGTGGAGGCTGGTGGGGTGAAAGGTGAGGACAAGGGGAACCCTATAATGGTTCTGACGAAGACAGTGGGGGAGGGGTCTAGACATTGGCTAAAAGGTTGAAGCAGCCGAGGTTTTAATGGCTTTTCCACAACAATTGCCCCTTTATCCAGTCTCCACAAGGTAATGGAAAACTACCAGCTTTTCCAAATCTTATTGCAATTCTCCTTTCCCACCATAGATAGAACTGTAGATGATGGGCTGGATTGGGCAGCAGACTAGTCATTGCCTCTTCACCTTTTGGGCCTGGGTCCAAATCCCTGACCACTCGGTTGACTGTCTTCTCCGTCTGTAACCATCCTACATGAAACAAGGGAGTTCCTGGTGTGCCAAGACCAACTGCCAATGTAGGGCCCATTTGTGATAAATTAAAGGGGATTCTTCTTCAGAGGCCTAATGGAGTGTTAAATGGATAAATGTTCACACTGGTGCAGGAAGGGGTTGCTCTTCTGTAGTTGGAGCTGAGGTGCATTGTAGGGGCAGAGGGAGATTTGCTGTGCATCTATCCGTGTCACACGTACCCTTCAGAGTTCTTGATGCTGACTCTGGGTCTTCACAATGGAAGGTGCTTCATTTCCCCAGCATCCCTCACCTGAGCACAAAATGTGTTTTTTTGTAAAATAAGTGAGGACTGGCAGTGATCGACCTCCAGGGGAGTCTCGGATAGCACTGACCAATCTTGTTCCAAAAGCGGAGGCTTTACATTCGGAGGCCAGTAATAACAATAACGTGTATTTATACAGCGCCTTTAACGTTGTAAAATGTCCCAAGTCACTTCACAGGAGTATTATAAGACAAAAAATGACAGCAAGCCACATAAGGAGATATTAGGGCAGGTGAAAGAGGTAGGTTTTAAGGAGCATCTTAAAGGAGGAAAGAGAGGTAGAGAGACGGAGAAGTTTAGGGAGGGAATTCCAGAGCTTAGTGTCTAGGCAGCTGAAGGCACGGCTGCCAAAGGTTGAGCGATTTATAATCAGGGATGCTCAAGAGGGCAGAATTAGAGGAGCGTAGATATCCTGGGGTGGAGGGGGGAGGTTATGGGGCTGAAGGACATTAGAGATAGGGAGGGGCGAGGCCATGGAGGATTTGAAAACAAGGATGAGAATTTTAAAATTGAGGCATTGCTCAACCAGGAGCCAATGTCAGTTAGTGAGCACAGGGGTGATGGGTGAACAGGACTTGGTGTGAGTTAGGACACGGGCTGCAGAGTTTTGGATGACCTCAAGTTTACAGAGGGTAGAACGTGGGAGGCTGGCCAGGAGTGTGTTGGAATAGTCAAGTCTAGAGGTAACAAAGGCATGGATGAGGGTTTCAGCCGTGGATGAGCTGAGGCAGGGACGGAGACGGGCAATGAAAAGGGATGATAACTGGAGATTGAGAAAAATCATCAGGAGAAGGCATTAGAGACTGGCGCAATGAAGAAGTGATAGTCAGCCGAGAGAGCTTTGTGAATAAATTAGCCTTCAGAGTATAAAACTCATTGTGCCCTTGGTTTCAAAACCAGGAATGGTTTGGTGTCTGAGCAAATGGCGCCAGTGAAGGAATTGCCCGTGTCAGGTGTTTAACCTCAATGCTTGGAGGTTTCTCTTGGAATCTCAGCTCTGACGCTAGTCTCTGTCTGTAGTGACACAAAGGTCCTTGAGCCTGGAAGTAATTCCAGACTCCCTATCCCGTGGGAAACTCCAGTGCTAGCTTCAGCCAAGAAATCCTTTCCCACAGCCCAGAGGCCTCTTGCAAGGACACTTGAGTGGCACAAAGCCAGTGGGGTTAACTCCTTTTTCACTGCATCACACCCATTGCCCAGGAACATTCATGGACGAGAGGCATTAACTAGCCTGTCAGGGAAAACTTTCTGTTGAAATAGAAAGAAGAAAATAGGAATGCTGGAAAACTGAGCACTAAAACAGAAAATGCTGAAATTACAGCTCCATTCACATCTGAATAGGGCAGGTTAATGCTTCGGGCACAGACCCTTCATTAAAAACGGGTTTCTAAGTTAAAACTGGGTTAAATAAATGATCTGAGGCAAATAACGTAATCGTTTTAGTGGAATTAACTGTGAATCATTTAACAGTAATAAGTGCCGATAGAGAACAAGTTTTAAAATTTAAACCGCACTCATTTTCCACGCACGTGTGCGCGCGCACACATACGCACTCTCTCTCACTTGTGCGCACATACTCTCTCATACATGCACGCACTCTCACACTCATGCACGCACGCACACATTCTCCCTCACTCAGTGCACTCTCTCACGCTCACTCACACTCGTATCTCCTTGTGCCACACCTGGGCAGAGGGGTTGGGAGGGGAACTGTCCCCAGGCTTCTGGTAATACAGATCTAACACTGGTCTTGGGGTGACTGCCCCTCATCCGGGTTGTTTTCCTCACCCCGCCCCACCACCACCACACCCAAACTGAGAAGCTCCTGATTTCCACATGCTGTTCTCACTTCTGTGTGATCGAGATTAGAAACTCGTCCTGTGGGGAATTACAGGCCTTGAATTTTTATTATCGAGTTATAACTGCAATCTGTGAGGTTTAGTTAGGTCACAGTGAGTAGCCATTCCAATGGCTGAGGTAAAATGTACATCTCTGAAGTACAAAGACTGGGAAGCTCCCAGGTTGGATTGCTGGTCTGTGATGAGTTAGCTGATCCCAGTAGTAGGGACAATTGGCTGCAACACTCCTGGTTAGGGAAATGAAAATCCATCTGGATTCCCATGCCTGATGACCAATGTTCCCTCTGACTTTTTTTTCCATACGCGGTCCTTTTAAATTTGCTGCGCAGTATCTTTTCCAGCAGCAACAGCTAGTGAGTGGCCTGCGCGGGACCTCCCGATCAATGCACACCCTCCGCCTTGCTCCTGCTCGCTCCCGCCCTGTCCCATTCTCATTCTCTCTCTCTTTCTCTCTCTCTCTTTGAGACCGTAGGGACTGTTGGGTGGTGCGAGGCACCTTGTTATCAGAATCAGGTCACACTGAAACAGAGCACTGCGGTTTGCAGGTTTGATGTCGCACTCTGGGAACGTGCTGCATGGTTTAATTAAAATCAGCCCTGCCTGTTCTAATTAGAGCTTAGAAACTGTGACTCTTGATGTCTGACAGGATTGTGTTGCCGCCAGCTCCTAGATTTCTGATCATAGTGATGCATTATTTTTGGGGGTGATAAACCTGAATAAAACACATCCATGAGGATGCATCTGGTATGTTACAAAAAAATTAATACCTTCTGGTGTAACTGAGTAAAATGAGAGGATTACTGACCCCAGCAGTCTGTTCCTCAAAAGAAAGATGTGTATTTAGTCAGCATCTTATCATTTATTTGAGAGAAACTTCTCAAAGCGCTTCACAGAGCGGTCTTAAATGGAGTGCACGTAAACAGTGTGTTAAAGTTGGGAATTTGGAGAGAGTGGGCATTTGGTGCAGAGGGGAAGGAGGTGCTGCTTTTTGCCTCCAATACTTGTAGTCATAGAAACATAGAAGATAGGAGCAGGAGTAGGCCATTCGGCCCCTCGAGCCTGCTCCGCCATTCAATGAGATCATGGCTGATCATCCAAATTCAGTACCCTGTCCCTGCTTTCTCCCCATATCCCTTGATTCCTTTAGCCTTAAGAAATATATCCAGCTCCTTCTTGAATATATTTAATGAATTGGCCTCTACTGCCTTCTGTGGTAGAGAATTCCACAGGTTCACCACTCTCTGGGTGAATAAATTCCTCCTCATCTCTGTCCCAAATGGCTTACCCCTTATCCTTAGACTGTGACCCCTGGTTCTGGACTCCCCGGCCATCGGGAACATCCTTCCTGCACCCAGTCTGTCCGGTCCTGTTAGAATTTTATAAGTTTCAATGAGATCCCCTCTCATTCTTCTAAACTCCAGCGAGTATAAGCCCAATCGACCCCAATCTCTCCTCATACGTCATTCCTGCCATTCCAGGTATCAGTCTGGTGAATCTTCGCTGCACTCCCTCCATGGCAAGAACATCCTTCCTCAGATAAGGCGACCAAAACTGCACACAATACTCAAGGTGTGGTCTCACCAAGGCCCTGTACAACTGCAGCAAAACAGCCTTGCTCCTGTACTCGAACCCTCTCGCTATGAAGGCCAACATACCATTTGGCCTGCTGCACCTGCATGCTTACCTTCAGTGACTGGTGCAAAGGACACCCTGTAACAAGTCAACATTCCCTGTAATTTCTTTTGGCCCTGTGCGCGCACCCCTTTAAGGGGCTGCGTGGCCCATTCAAAGTACCGTGCATGCGGGGTTTTTACATTGAAAAGCCGGCTGCACGGGTTCCCTGGAGCGCTGGGCAGCCGCACAGCTTAAAGGGAACGTTGCTTGTAGTGGTTTGTGTTACAGGTAAATATTTAATCTACCTATTTAAACTAGATCAAGTAATTAATTAAAACATGAAACTATAAGCTAAGTTAATTAAATACATAAATTTTAATTAATCAAATAAATAAGACCAGTTTATAAAGGGACGACTGTGCCGCAACTGCAGCATGTGGGAGTTAGTGGAGAGCATCGCAATCCTAGACGACCACGTTTGTAGCAAGTGGTCTGCATCTCAAGGAACTTCAGCTCGGAGTGGTTGAGCTGGAGTCCGAGGTGTAGACATTGCAGGGCATCAGGGAGGGGGAATGTTACCTGGACACTTGAATCCAGGAGGTAGTCACACCCCTTAGGCAGTGGTACAAGTCTGGGTAGTGGTCAGGGACAGGAGGGTGTGACTGCAACTCAGGCAGGTAAGGGGACTCCAGGTGCAGTGCAGGAGAAGCCTCAGCCTTTGTCCAACAGGTATGAGGTTCTTGCTGCCTGTGTGGATGAGGGAAAAGCCTTCAGGATGGTTGGTCAAACTGACCATGGTGCAGGAGGCCATTCAAGTGGGGGGAGTGACAAGGAATGTGGTAGTAGTAGGGGACAGTATAGTCGGGGATAGATACTGCTCTCTGCCACCGCGACCAGGAGTTCCAAAGGCTGGTGTTGCCTGCCCGGTGCCAGGGTTAAGGATATCTCCTTGCAGCTAGAGAAGAATTTCGAGTGGGAGGGGGAGGATCGTGGTCCATGTAAGAACCAATGATACAGGTAGAACTAGGAATGAGGTTCTGCTGAGAGTTTGAGGAGCTAGGGCCCAAATTAAAACGCAGAACCTCAAAGGTAATAAAATCTGGATTATTACCTGAGCCACATGCAAATTGGCATAGGGACAAGTAGATCAGAGAGTTAAATGTGTGGCTCAGTGGTGTGGGAGGAAGGGGTTTCGATTCATGGGGCACTAGGGTAAGAGGGAGCTGTTCTGTTGTGACGGGCTGGGATCAGTGTCCTGGCGAATTGAATAACTAGGGCTTTAAACTAAAAGGGAGGGGTGGTTAGGTGAGGGGAAATTTAGAAATCTGGAGAGAAAAGGCAAGGCAATGGAGCAGTGTAGCGATCTGGGTAAAGGTAAGCAGAGTGTGATAGGACAGAGTTTAATGGTAAAAGTGTATCAGCGAATAAGGTAAAAGCAGGGAATAATGGTAAAAAGTTAAAATTAAAGGCTCTTTATCTGAATGCACAAAGCATTCGTAACAAGATAAACAAATTAGCGGCAAAAATAGAGATAAATGGGTTTGATCTAACAGCCATTACAGAGACGTGGTTGCAAGGTGACCAAGGTTGGAAACTAAATATTCCAGGGTACTTGAACCAACAAGCTTCCAACTCACTGGTATGAGTGCTGTGAGTCGCCTCGAAGTCCAGAAGGTTGCTGAGTCGAGGCCCACTCCAGCACTTGGTCTGATCGGTGCAGGATGATCCTAGACTGTGGTGCTGATCCCAGTTATTCAAATAACTCCTGCTGCAATGTGCCTCTTGGCTTATGAACAAAATTATTTTCAAGAGACCTTAGTGGGCCAGTCCTTCCTTCTATAACAGACTTATTTTTAGTGTTCTACGGTTGTTCAGCATTGCCATATGTTGTGTTGGTTTGCGCCTCTGAGTCAGAAGGCCGTGGGTTCAAGGCCCACTCCAGGGTCTTGAGCACATAATCCAGGCTGACACCTCAGTGGAGTGCTGTACTGTCGGAGGTGCCGTCTTTCGGGTCAGACATTAAACTGAACCGCGACCCTGTGTCTTCCCTCTCGAGTGGATGTAAAAGATCCTATGGCACTATTCGAAGAAGAGCAGGGGAGTCCTCCCTGGTGTCCTGGCCAATATTTATCCCTCAACTAACACCACTTTTTAAAAAAAAAACAACAGATTATCTGGCCTCTATCACATTGCTGTTTGTGGGATCTTGCTGTGTGCAAATTCACTGCCGTGTTCCCTACATTATAACAATGACTACACTTCAAAAAGTACTTCATTGGCTCTAAAACGCTTTGGAATATCCTGATGTTGTGAAAGGTGCTATAGAAATGCAAGTCTTTCTTTCTAGTCTGTGTGTAGGATGATCTCTAACCGCTGTGCTGATCCCTATTATTCAAATAGCTCCTGTGTGCCTCTTGGCTTGTGAAAAACAATTATTTTCAAGAGGCCCCGGTGGGCCAGTCCTTCCTTCTATAACAGATTTTGTTTCTGGTGTTTTACGGTTGTTCAGCGATGCCATATGTTGTGTTGGTTTATCGTGGAGATGAAGCAAAACAGCAGCAGCGCACATTTGAAAATGGGTTGTGTCTGTCTGAGGCGGCTGGCTGCGGTATTTCACCCCAGTTCACTGTCTGATGGTTAAGGATAAATTTTACACCTACACGCTAACTCGCTGGCCTCGGATGCAGGAAGATTCTGCCCGCAGTTTTCCATCCATCCATTTTAACATGCGTTAAACAGACAACATTTCCAAATCTTAACAATTTGCAGTTATGTTACAAGGATCAAAATCAGTGGGACAGAGAGAACCATAGAGCTTTCACAGCACTGAAGGAGGCCATTCGGCCCTCCATCTCTGTGCTGGCTCTTTGCTAGAGTGATCCAAGAGTGATCCCACTGTCCAATGCTCTTCCCGTGTCCCTGTATCTGCCTCTGCTTCAAATATTTACCTAAATTTAAATACTAAATGGAAACCCTTAACCCATTCTGGGAGTCGAGTAACTTCAGAAAAGTAGATTACGTTTATCCCTTTTGAAAACCTGTACTCATCGGGCCTTGGTTCCCACCCCTAATGAGGCATTTCTTTTATTTCCCAGATTGCAAGCTATGTCAACCAAACCACGGTGGATGCCTCCATCTTGCAGCGGTCCCTGGCTATTCTAGAGAGCATGGTGTTGAACAGTCAGAGCCTGTACAAGAAGGTGGCAGAGGAGATCACTGTAGGACAGCTCATTGCACACCTACAGGTGTAAGTATTACACCACTCACTGCACAAGCCCAAGTGTGAGTGTTACACAGCTCGCATGCACTTTGTTAGACCTTGAATCCTGCGCGTAGACTCAGCAATAGTGTTAAACTGAACATTTTAAATCATTGAGGGAATCTGAGGCTTGGCTGCTGTGTGCCTCTGTCTTGTTTTTGCAACTGAGAAATGTTATCTTGTTTTATCTTGGGACTGACTCGCTCTCCACCCCCCTGGGGCTGGGGCTGCCTCGCTCTCCTCTCCTTTCCCACCCCCCCCCAAACCCGGGGCTGGGACTGGCATGCTCATTTCCGCCCCACCCCCCCCCCCCCCCCCCCCCCACCGGGGGCCGGGACTGACCCGCTCTCCCACCCCCCCCCCCCCCCCCCCCCCCCCGAGGCTGGGACTGACCCGCTCTCCTCTCCCCCCCCCCGCCCCTGATCCCGAGCCGGTGAGGCTGCCTGGGGGGGGATGACGAGAATCCTCTGTCTATTGTGGGGACACAGCCATCTAGTGGCACTGTGGTGGTATCACCTCAGCAAACACTGTTCTACGTTAACTTTCACTGTCATCACACAACAAGGTAAATCAAACAAAACAAAACTATCTCACCAAAAGGAGGCTATTTGGCCCCGTCATGCCTGTGCTGCCTCTTTGAAAGAGCTCCCAATTAGTCCCACTCCCCTGCTTTTTCCCCATAGCCCTGCAAATTTTTCCTTTTCAATTTTTATCCAATTCCTTTTTGAAAGTTACTCTTGAATCTGCTTCCACCGCCCTTTCAGGCAGTGCATTCCAGATCATCATAACTCGCTGCGTTCAATAAATGTTCTCCTCTTCCTCCTCTGATTCTTTTGCCAATTACCTTAAATCTGTGTCCTCTGGTTACCGACCCTCCTGCCACTGGAAACGGTTTCTCCCTATCTGCTCTATTAAAATCCCTCATAATTTTGAACACCTCTGTAAATCTCCCCTTAACCTTCTCTGCTCCAAGGAGAAGCACACCTACTTCTCCAGTCTCTCCACATAACTGAAGGTCTGGATCTCTGGAACCATTCTGGTAAATCTCCTCTGCACCCTCTCCAAGGCCTTGACATCCTTCCTAAATTGTGGTGCCCAGAATTGGACACGTTAGTCCTGCTGACACCAACCAGTGTTGTATAAAGCTTTAGCATAACTTCTTAACGTTTGTTGCCTTCAGACATTTGTGTACGAAAACCCCAGCGCTCTTTGTTCCAGCATCCCCTTCAAAATTGTACCAATGTTAAATTTCAGCACGGTTACTTGTCTGTGGGTAGTTGCATTCCTTGGTGTGACATTTCCGTAAAAACAACAGCTTGGAGAGGGAGGTGGGTGTAAGGTGAGGGGGGGGGGTGTGCGGCGAGAGGGAGGGAGGGGGGTGTGCGGCGAGAGGGAGGGAGGGGGTGCGGCGAGAGGGAGGGAGGGGGGTGTGCGGCGAGAGGGAGGGAGGGGGGTGTGCGGCGAGAGGGAGGGGTGGGGGGGGAGGTGAGGGGGGGAGGGGAGGGGGGGAGGTGAGGGAGGGGGTTTGTAGGGAGGGAGGGGGGTATAAGGGGAGGGAGGGAGGTGGGTGTAAGGCGAGGGAGGGGGGGCGGGGAGGGGGAAGAGGAGCGACCGACCCATTGTGAATCACACAGTTGGTGAGACAGACTCACTTTTAGTTTAAAGCTGTAACCTCAGCTTCCACCCCCCATGACCCACGAGTGAAGTGTGATTCTGAGTCACACAAGGTTCCCCCTGGCCGCAGTCAGCTGATCTCGGGCAGGGCCGCAGTCAGCTGATCTCGGGCAGGGCCGCAGTCAGCTGATCTCGGGCAGGGCCGCAGTAGAAGCCCGGCAATAAGCTTCAGAGACCCTTGGGTTGTGGATTGGGTGGGGGGGGAAATATCGTGAGTAAAGTGAAGGATTGACCTCATCCTTCCAGTACCGTAACCTTCCCACTAAAGCATCCAGTGAATGTTTTAGTCTCTCTAGCTCTGCCTGGCATCACTCTGTCTTCCTAATATCCAGCAGGGAGCTGAACTCTAGCGTGGCTGAAGAATTGGTTCTATGTTGCAGCCTTACCTCCGACCTCCAAGTGTGGATCCCCACTATAAGCTCGGGAATGCTGAACCTACCCCTCCGGGCCGATTCCAAGTGTAAAGGGGTTGAAGTATGAGCGCAGATTCGAGAAAGGTCAAACTGTATGGCTTAGTAAGAACGTGGTACCTCACTGAGTTAGATCAAATAGTAAATGGCACAGACAAGGCAAGTGCAAAATATTACTTTGTAGGAACGGAGGTTCCTATCCGAATAATGGAGTTCGACTCAGTGAATCAAAATAACAAAGTTTAATAAACAACGAAGTTAGCTAGTAAACTACAGGAGAAGATGTACACAGGTCTGTTTAGGTTGCAAGGTACTCGATGACTGCTGGAAGGTTCTGGAAGCTGACGTCATCGCGTTCTTCGCGCCACTGGCGGTCACGTGATCGGCATCATGACATCATCACGCAGAGTGCAGGAGTACATACAGTATAGTTAACAGACAGTTTAAAGGTGCAGTCCACAGCTGCACTACACTGTAGTTAAAGGGATTATTACTAATTGCCCTGAGTCTCTTGGTGGCTCCGCCACAGGCGCCCCCCCAGAATTCTCTTTAACAGCCAGTGTCAAATGAGCAGGAGGTTTGATGAGCCTGCCTGAACGACGACAAAACTCAGGCAGCGGAGGTGGAACGTTGGGAAACGAGCTGGTGCTTGGTTGTGCCTGAAGCGGCGCATCAGGTGTGGAGGAAACAATAGCAGGTGGTGTGGGCAAGGATGAGACAGATGCAGGCGGTTCAATGGTGGGCTGTTGCATAACTGGTCTGGTGGTCGTCCACGGCGAGGTGGCTGGGCAGCCACGACTGGTTCACTCCGATCTAGATGGGCTGGTTTAAGTCGGTCGATAGAGATGGTATTGGACTTGCCGCCCACTTTGACCGTGAAAAATTTTTCTCCCGATGAGATGACACGAAACAGTCCAGCATAAGGCGGTCTGAGCGGGTCTCTGTGGCCGTCCTGCCAAATAAAGACGTAATCAGAGCTCATGAGCTCTGCCGGGACATGAGGCCTCTGTAGGTTGTGATGCGAGGTAGGAATAGGCAGGAAATTCCTGGCCGCCTCGTGATGCTGGAGGAGCTGCTGAGCTGCAGACCACGGTTCAGTGTGTGGAGGGAGAAAGTCACCTGGTACTCGAAGTGTCTGACCGTAGATTAGCTCAGCCGATGAAGACTGGAGATCATCCTTGGGGGCTGTGCGGAGGCCTAGCATCACCCAGGGGAGTCTGTCCACCCAGTTAGGTCCACGCAAGCTGGCACGGAGGGACACCTTGAGAGATCGATGGAACCTCTCGCACAGGCCATTCGCCTGCGGATGGTAAGCGGTGGTACGGTGCAGCTTGGTACCCAAGCCCTGTGCAACTGCGTTCCACAACTCCGACGTGAATTGCGGACCTCGGTCAGAGGAGATGTCGGATGGCACCCCGAATCGAGCCACCCACGACGAAATGAACGCCCTGGAGACGTCTGCTGCAGTGGTAGCGACCAAGGGAATCGCTTCCGGCCACCTGGTGGTACGGTCCACCACCGTCAGGAGATGCGTGAAACCCCGCGACACGGGAAGAGGACCCACTAAGTCCACGTGTACGTGATCGAAACGTCGTTCTGGCGCCGGGAAGGTGGCCACTGGAGCCTTGACATGACGATGGACCTTCGATTTTTGACACTCGACGCAATTGTTTGTCCAGTCCCGGACATCCAAATGCATTCCTTTCCAAACAAATTTGCGGGACATGAGCCGTTGTGAAGCTCGCATCCCCGGGTGTGATAAACAGTGTATAGCCTGGAAAAGTTTCTTACGCCATTCGACCGGTACAATGGGCCGGGGCACTCCCATGGATGTGTCGCACAAGAGTGTGGTGCCTGCTGCTTGAAACTTAACATCGGCTACCTGCCAACTGGAAGGCGTGGACCGAAACGCCTGTACTTCGGGATCTGCCAGTTGATCTTCCGCCAATCCGACAAAATCGATGCCCAGGTGAACTGCCTGGACTGGAGCGCGGGAGAGACAATCGGCCACAAGATTATCCTTGCCGGACACGTGCCGTAAATTCGGATATAAATGTGAGGTGGCGCTGCTGCCGAGCTGACCAAGGTTCTGCCGTTTTGGCCATCGCAAAAGTGAGCAGCTTGTGGTCCGTGAACGCAGTGAACGGGCGCCCTTCTAGGAGAAAACAGAAATGTCGGATGGCCAAAAACAGGGCCAGCAACTCCGTCAAAAGTGCTATACTTTCACTTGTTCTTGCGCAGTTGGCGGCTGAAAAAGGCTAACGGCTGCCAAGTCCCGTCGACCCATTGTTCCTGGACCGCCCCGATGGCGTAGTCGGAGGCATCCGTAGTGAGGGCGACTGTCGCGCCCGGGAATGGGTGTGCAAGCATAGTTGCATCTGCCAACGCCGCCTTGGTGTCGAGGAGCGCCTGGTCCATCTGCGGTGTCCAAGTGATAACATCCTTGCCCAACTTCCCTTTGAGTGCTTCGTACAGGGGCTGCATTAACTGGGCTGCCTTGGGGACGAAACGATGATAAAAATTCACCATCCCCAGAAACTCCTGAAGGGATTTGACTGTGTGAGGCCGTGGGAATGCCGTAACTGCCTCTACCTTGGTGGCCAGTGGAACGGCGCCTTCTGAGGTAATCCTGTGCCCCAGAAAGTCAATACTGGTTACCCCAAACTTGCATTTGGCTGGGTTGATGATAAGGCCATGTTGGCTGAGACGGGCAAAGAGTGTGCGTAAATGCACCATGTGTTCCTTCGAATCCTTGCTGGCTATGAGAATGTCATCTAAGTAAACGAAAATAAAAGGCAGATCCCATAACACAGAGCCCATTAGCCGTTGGAAGGCCTGATCCGCGTTTTTCAAACTGAACGGCATTCGGAGGATCCGACCAGCATCGGACCTAGGAGTGAGCAGCGAGGTCAGGAGGAGGAGCTATAACCCGGCATAAAAACCAGCGGCAGCGACCAGAGGCCCGAGACCAGCATCGGACCTAGGAGTGAGCAGCGAGGTCAGGAGGAGGAGCTATAACCCGGCATAAAAACCAGCGGCAGCGACCAGAGGCCTACCAAATCAACAGCAGAGGAGAGAGGTAAAAAATAATCCAAGAGTGACGTCACCAGGAAGCAGGTAAGTGATTGGTTGGATTGGTTGGTGAGTATTTCTTCTTTTTATTACAAGCTTAAATTCGGCGGTTTTTTTCTAGGGTCTGTGCTGTAAGGGAGACAGTTGGTTAACCATTAAACTGGTGTAATTTAGAGGGATTGATTTAATCTAAATCCAATTAATTAAATAAATTTTTTTATAATTAATTACATAGAATGGAGCAGATGATGTGTTACTGTTGCGAGATGTGGGAGCCGGTAGACCCCATTGAGGCTAACGGTGATTACATCTGTGACAAGTGTCTGCTGCTACAGGATCTCCAGCTCCGTGTTGATGAGCTGGAGTCTGAGCTTCAGATACTGCGACACATCAGGGAGGGGGAGAAGTACCTGGACTCTGTGTTTCAGGAGGTGGTCACACCTATGAAGTTAATTAATTCAGATGTAGCCCATGGTCAGGGACAGGACGGTGTGACCACGAGTGAGGCAGGTACGGGGATCCAGAAGGTAGTGTTGGAGGAGCCGCAGCCCTTGCTCTTGTCCAACAGGTTCGAGCTTCTTACTCCCTGTGGAGACGGAAGCAGGGGCTGCAGGGAGGATGAGCAACCTGGCCACAGCACCGTGGAGAGGGGGGCCATTCAAGAGGGGGGAGTAAATAGAAATGTTGTAGTGGTAGGGGATAGTATTATTAGGGGGATAGATAGAGTTCTCTGCAGCCAAGAGCGAGAGCCCCGTAGGCTGTGTTGCCTACCCGGTGCCAGGGTTAAGGACATCTCCTCTGGGCTGGACAGAAACTTGGAGTGGGAGGGGGAGGATCCAGTTGTCGTGGTCCATGTTGGTACCAACGACATAGATAGGACAAGGAAGGAGGTTCTGCTGAGGGAGTTTGAGCAGCTAGGGGCCAAATTAAAAAGCAGAACCACAAGGGTAATAATCTCTGGATTATTACCTGAGCCACGAGCGAATTTGGCTAGGACAAATAAAATAAGAGAGTTAAATGCGTGGCTCAAAGACTGGTGTGGGAGAAATGGGTTTTGCTTCCTGGGACACTGGCACCAGTACTGGGACAGGAGGGAGCTGTTCCGTTGGGACGGGCTTCACTTGGCCAGTGCTGGGACTAGAGTCCTGGCGGATCATATAACTAGGGCTGTAGAGAGGGCTTTAAACTAACTAGTGGGGGGGAGGTTCCTAGAGAGCAAATAATAAAAATGACAACAGAGAAGGTCATAGACTTAGGTAGCAGTGGGGAAATTAAAAACCAGAGCGTGTCAGGAAGGGGTAGAAGGTGTGGAGTAAAAGGTAAAGTAATAAAAAGGGCAATAGCAGGAACTAAGTGTCACAAAACATATTTGAAAGTTCTCTATCTGAATGCACGTAGCATTCGTAACAAAATAGACGAGTTAAAGGCACAAATAGCTACATATGGGTATGATCTTGTGGCCATTACAGAAACATGGCTGCAGGGTGACAATGCCTGGGAATTAAACATACCAGGTTATTTAACAATCGGGAAGGACAGGCAGGAAGGAAGGGGAGGTGGGGTGGCTATGTTAATAAAGGAAGGAATCACTGTAATACAGAGAAATGATATTGGGTCAAAGGATCAGGATAATGAAACAGT
Source organism: Somniosus microcephalus (assembly GCF_052327205.1). Lineage (NCBI taxonomy): Eukaryota > Metazoa > Chordata > Chondrichthyes > Squaliformes > Somniosidae > Somniosus > Somniosus microcephalus. The sequence goes on from NC_140999.1 coordinate 110,692,434, forward strand.
TTGGGTGGAGATAAGGAATAATAAGGGGAAAAAAACACTAGTGGGTGTAGTATATAGGCCTCCGAACAGTCGCAACTCGGTTGGACGGAGTATCAATCAGGAAATAGTTGAGGCTTGTAATAAGGGAACATCTATAATTATGGGGGATTTTAACTATCATATAAATTGGACGAATCAAATTGGGCAGGGCTGCCTTGAGGATGAGTTCATTGAGTGTATTAGGGATGGGTTTCTTGAGCAGTATGTAACTGAACCAACCAGGGGGCAAGCAACCTTAGATCTGGTCCTGTGTAACGAGACAGGATTAATTAAAAATGTCCTAGTAAAGGATCCCCTTGGAATGAGTGACCATAACATGGTTGAATTCCATATTCAGTTAGAGGGTGAGGAGGCTGTATCTCAAACAAGCGTGCTAAGCTTGAATAAAGGAGACTATGAAGGTATGAGAGCGGAATTGAGTAAAGTGGATTGGGAAAATAGGTTAAAGGATAAGACGATACATGATCAGTGGTGTACATTTAAGGAGTTATTTTACAAATTCCAAAAAAAGTATATTCCACTGAGGAAAAAAAGGGTGTAAAAGAAAAGACAGCCATCCGTGGCTAAGTAAAGAAATTAAGGATAGTATTCGACTAAAAACAAGGGCATATAAGGTAGCCAAATCTAGTGGGAGGATAGAGGATTGGGAAAACTTTAAAAGACAGCAAAAAATAACAAAAAGATTGATTAAGAAAGGGAAGATAGATTATGAAAGTAAATTAGCAAAAAATATAAAGACAGATAGTAAGAGTTTTTATAGTTATATAAAAAGAAAAAGGGTGGCTAAAGTAAATGTTGGTCCCTTAGAGGATGAGACCGGGAAATTAATGGTGGGAAATATGGAGATGGCAAAAACACTGAATGAATATTTTGTATCAGTCTTTACAGTAGAGGACACCAAGAATATCCCAACACTTGACGAGCAGGGGGCTATGGGGGGGAGGAGCTAAATACGATTAAAATCACTAAGGAAGTAGTACTTGGTAAAATAATGGGACTCAAGGCGGATAAATCACCTGGACCTGATGGCTTACATCCCAGGGTTTTGAGGGAAGTGGCGGTAGGGATTGTGGATGCATTGGTAATAATGTTCCAAAACTCCCTGGACTCAGCAAAGGTCCCGGCAGACTGGAAAACTGCTAATGTAACACCCTTATTTAAAAAGGGCAGTAGACAGAAGGCTGGAAACTATAGACCGGTTAGCCTAACATCTGTGGTAGGTAAATTTTGGAGTCCATTATTAAGGAGACAGTAACAGGACATTTGGATAATCATAATTTAATAAGACAAAGTCAGCATGGTTTTATGAAGGGGAAGTCATGTTTGACAAATTTGCTGGAGTTCTTTGAGGAAGTAACATATAGGGTGGATAAAGGTGAACCAGTGGACGTAGTGTATTTAGACTTCCAAAAGGCATTTGACAAGGTGCCACACAAAAGATTATTGCTTAAGATAAAAAATCACGGGATTGGGGGTAATATTCTGGCATGGATAGAGGATTGGCTATCTAACAGAAGGCAGAGAGTTGGGATAAATGGTTCATATTCAGACTGGCAATCAGTAACCAGTGGTGTTCCGCAGGGGTCAGTGCTGGGTCCCCAACTCTTTACAATCTATATTAACGATTTGGAGGAGGGGACCGAGTGTAACACATCAAAGTTTGCAGATGATACTAAGATGGGAGGGAAAGTAGTGAGTGAGGAGGACATAAAAAACCTGCAAGGGGACATAGACAGGCTAAGTAAGTGGGCAGAGATTTGGCAGATGGAATACAATACTGGAAAGTGTGAGGTTATGCACTTTGGCAGGAAAAATCGTAGAGCAAGTTATTATCTTAATGGCAAGAAACTTGAAAGTACTGAAGTACAAAGGGATCTGGGGGTCCTGGTGCACGAAACTCAAAAGGTTAGTATGCAGGTGCAGCAAGTGATTAAGAAGGCCAATGGAATGTTGGCTTTCATTGCTAGGGGGATAGAATATAAAAATAGGGAGGTATTGCTTCAGTTGTACAAGGTATTGGTGAGACCGCACCTGGAATACTGCATACAGTTTTGGTGTCCATACTTAAGAAAGGACATACTTGCTCTCGAGTCAGTACAAAGAAGGTTCACTTGGTTAATTCCGGGGATGAGGGGATGGACATATGAGGAGAGGTTGAGTAGATTGGGACTCTACTCATTGGAGTTCAGAAGAATGAGAGGCGATCTTATTGAAACATATAAGATTATGAAGGGGTTGGATCGGGTGGATGCAGGGAGGATGTTCCAGATGATGGGCGAAACTAGAACTAGGGGGCATAGTCTTAGAATAAGGGGCTGCTCTTTCAAAACTGAGATGAGGAGGAACTACTTCACTCAGAGGGTGGTAGGTCCATGGAATATGCTGCCCCAAAAAGCTGTCGAAGCTACATCATTACATAAATTTAAAACAGAAATAGACAGTTTCCTAGTAGAAAAGGGAATTAAGGGTTACGGGGAGCGGGCAGGAATTTGGACATGAGTCTAGGTTCGGATAGGTCATGGCCCTGTGGGTAGCGGAGCGGGCCCAGGGGCCGTGTAGCCTGATCCTGCTCCTGTTTTCGTGTGTCTAATGCTGTTAGATTCAGGAGATAGTCCTGTCATAGTGGATTGGCGGTTAGGATCAGATCAGCCATGATCTTATTGAATGGCGGAGCAGGCTCGAGGGGCCAATTGGCCTACTCCTGCTCCTATTTCTTATGTTCTTATGTTCTTAACAGCCCAAACGGAGTGATGACCGCTGTTTTGGGGACGTCTTGAGGGTGCACAGGGACTTGGTGATATCCGCGGACGAGATCCACTTTGGAAAATACGGAGTTGCCAGCCAGATGTGCTGAAAAATCTTGTATATGGGGTATTGGATACCTGTCCGGTGTAGTGGCCTCGTTTAGGCGTCTGTAATCACCGCAAGGCCGCCATCCGCCGCCTGGTTTAGGTACAATGTGCAGTGGGGAGGACCAAGGACTGTCGGAGCGTCGGATGATCCCGAGGCGCTCCATGGTCTGAAACTCCGCCTTTGCAGCTGCAAGCTTGCCGGGTTCTAATCTTCGCGCCCGAGAGTAAACAGGTGATCCTGTTGTGGTGATGTGATGCGCCACACCGTGCCTCGTGACTGCAGCCGAAAAAGCCGGCCTGGTGAGCTCAGGGAACTCGCCGAGCAGGCGCGTAAACCCGTCCCGCGATGGAACCGCACAGACGACCGACCAGGACACGGCGGTGCTGCGGTGGCAGGGCACCGCGTGGAAAGTGGACGCATTAAAGAGTCGGCAGTGTTGGACGTCGACCAGAAAGCCGTTGGCACAGAAGAAATCGACCCCCAGGATGGCCTGTGAGACCTTAGTTGTAATGAACTCCCACACAAAACGCTGTTCGGCGAAGGTTAAATTGACTGTCCGTTTTCCGAACGTGCGAATAGCTGCGCCATTAGCTGCCACGAGGGAAGGACCGTGCCCGCCGGATTGTAGATCCAGCTTTGAAGCTGGCAGAATACTGCACTGGGAACCAGTGTCGCACAGGAATCGTCGCTCCGTCATGGAATCCATAATGTAAAGGAGTTTTCCCGCTGAACCGACCGCCATGGCGACCTGAACGTGTTTTTTCAGACCCTGCTGTCCGTCTCAAAGCGCGGGCTTGCTCAAGTCTTTTTTTGGGGGGAGAAACTGCAGGGAGGACGGCAGCATCGAGCTTTGGTGCCAAAACGTGCGTGGTACGCGCACCAGCCTGCTGGAGGAGGGCTGGGCTTCGCTCGCGTGGGGGAAGGGCGCCTCGTGGTTGCACAACACTGCTGTGTAACCGTAAATATCTCGTCTGCCTCTGCAGCGAGCTCAGCACAGTCCGTGATGGCAGAATTGGCTAAGGCCGCTTGAACTGGTTCAGGTACCTGGCAGAGGAAGAGTTCGCAGAACGAAAAGCATTGGGGCTCCGAACCCAAAAGCGTGAGCATCTGGCTCATCAGTTCCGATGGTTTTGAGTCCCCGAGGCCGGGCATAGAAATAAGCCTGTGTGTGTGCTCTGACTTATTGAGATCAAACACCTGTAGCAAACGAGTTTTTAGAGCTTCATACTTGCCCTCAGCCGGTGGATTGCCAAGGAGGCTGACGACCCGCGAGGCTGTGGCGCTGTCGAGAGCGGAGACCACGTAGTAATAACGGGTCGAATCCGCTGTAACCTCCTGGAGTGCAAACTGGGCTTCTGCCTGGAAAAACCATGCTGCTGGTTGCTGTTCCCAGAACTACGGCAGTTTGAGGGCGACAGCATTCGTGTTCATTATGGAATCTCAACGAAAGTTGTCCAACGAGATCGGGGTCACCAATGTAGGAACGGAGGTTCCTATCCGAATACTGTAATGGAGTTCGACTCTGAATCAAAATAACAAAGTTTAATAAACAACGAAGTTAGCTAGTAAACTACAGGAGAAGATGTGCACAGGTCTGTTCAGGTTGCAAGGCACTCGACTGCTGGAAGGTTCTGGAAGATGACGTCATCGTGTTCTTCGCGCCACTGGCGGTCATGTGATCGGCGTCATGACATCACGCAGAGTGCAGGAGTACATACAGTATAGTTAACAGACAGTTTAAAGGTTCAGTCCACAGCTGCACTACACTGTAGTTAAAGGGATTATTACTAATTGCCCTGAGTCTCTTGGTGGCTCCGCCACAACTTCAAGTAATTCAGGACAGTAAAACCAAACGCTCGGAAATTTAAATTAGTGAGAAGTGAGTTTAAATGGGGTATTAGGCAGGCACTCATTACTCAAGAATCAGAGTCTGACAGCACAGAAGGAGGCCATTCGGCCCATCGTGCCTGAGCTGACACTTTAAGAGCAGTCCAAATAATCCCCTGCTCTTTCCCCATAGCCCTGATAATGTTTCCTTTTCAAATATTTATCCAATTCCCTTTTGAAAGTTACTGCGTTTATATTTTTAAAAAAAAAAAAAAAAAAAAATTTTTTTAAATCCTCATTTCCCTTCTGGGTCTTTTGCCAATTATCTTAAACCCTTGTCCTCTGGTTATAGACCCTCCTGCCAGTGGAAACAGTTTCTCCTTATCTACTCTATCAAAACCCCTCATAATTTTGAACACCTCTATTAAATCTTCCCTTAACGGTGCCCTCCCAATTGAGACTGCAAGTGATCTAAGTCCTTCTCTAAACCTTTTGCTACATTCTCTGTCTCCACTGCTCTCCCTATTTTAGTGTTACAGCGAATTTGACAGGCTTGCAATTATGCTTGCTATCTGTTATTATATGTTAATGTAAACTGAAAACCGGGAACCAAGTGTCGATCTTTGTGCGGCTCCACCTAGTATCTCACCTCCGTCTAATATCACACCTTGTGCCTGCCCTCTGCTTCCTATTTTTAAACCAACCTCTTCTCCAGTCCTATATACCCTGGATTTGTGTGGCTTTTTAGTTTAATTGGAGCTCTTTCATATGAAACTCTTGTCAAAAGCTTCCTTAAGGTCCAAGTAAAGTATATCACAGGGAGTTCCACTATCTACTTTAACATTCTCAAAGTAGCCGAGAGGGTTTGTCGGGCCTTTAAATGCACACTGTTAGTTTCTTGTTAAATTACTGAGATACAGGTAATTCTGCTGCCTGATGACTCTAGGATAAGGCATCATGGCCTAGAAATTCAGTCGCATTTGCGGCCACTTATTGGCTAAGGAATGGTTTGCGCCGGAAGTTTTTTAGTGCCCGAAATTCAGTTGGTCCCTAACATCGGCGTTAGCCGGTAGCGCTGCGCCGGCACCGATGACGTCATCGGTGTGCGCAGCGCCCCGGTTCCAATGCGATTCCGTGCCAACTGCCAAATTCAGTTGCGGCTGCCTCGCCCGTAGCGGCCGCAAACAGCGTTTGAAAAACGGGGCCTTGCAGCTCCAAGAGGCCGGCGCATAAAGGTGGAGGGGCGGCCGGCCGCTTTCCCGGCGGCCGATTGGCCGCTCCTTCCTCCCCGGACTCCCACACCACCCCCCCCCCCCCCCCCCCCCCCCCCCGCGGCATTGGTGTCTGACCCCCGCGAGCCCGGCACTTCTCCGTGGTGCCGGGCTCATTTGCCGGGGGAATCCAGCGGCGATCTCACGGCTGCAGGCAGCTCCTCCTTAAGAGAAGGAGGAGGCCTGCAGTACCCCAGCCTGCCGCACCGCATCGGGTGGCGCAGCGGCAGCTGGACGCCTGAAACTGACTTTCAGCGCCCCAAGCGAGGCGGCCAAACCCTGCAATAGCGCCCGCCTCCGTCTTGGGTCGCTGCAACTGAATTTCAGGCGGGCGCTACGGGAATCCGGGCGAGCGCTAAATTTTGGGCGCTAAAGACCTGGCGCGGCGATAGCGAATTTCTAGGCCCATATTTCCACATTCAGTGCAGTACTGAAGGAGTGCTGCACTGTCAGAGGTGCCGTGTTTCAGATGAGATGTTAAACCGAGGCCCTGTCTGTCCCTCGGGTGGATCGGTAATAGATCCCACGGCGCTATTCGAAGAAGAGCAGGGGGGGGTTCTCCCGGTGTCCTGGACAATATTTATCCCTCAACCAATATCACTAAAACAGATGATATGGCCATTGATCTCATTGATGTTCGCGGGATCTTGCTGTGCGCACATTGGCTGCCCCGTTCCTTACATTGCAGCAGTGACTACACTTCAAAGAAAGTACTTAATTGGCTGTGAAGTGCTATGGGACATCCTGAGGCTGTGAACATCACTTTATAGTTCTTTATTCATACAAAGCTATAAATGCAGTGAACAAGGACTTTTAGGTATGATGCAATGTAAGCCGGGGAGGGGATAAGGTTAGTACTTGGTGATTACCCATCCTAGCCTGTACTCCATGCCACACCTCTGAAAAGCAATCTACTCTCACCTGGCACATCGACCCCTGTTAACGCCGAGTCCTGGACAACCGAAACTGGGTTCAACGTTCCATTCATTAGTAAGTTGGCTTTTTTTTTGTGGATTCTGAGTGGATGGCACAATAATACGAGGGTGTCCCTTCCCCACCCCCACCCCCACGATTCTCTGCAACAATGAGCTGTCAGTCACCACTGCATCAATATGGAGGATCACCTCCGTTATACCAACCAGACTTAAGATAATGCTTCGTAATAGTCTGCTAGATTATCAGGGATTCCAATTATATCTTGACTGCCTTCAAACAGCTTTTCATCTCCCTCAGCCAAAAGCATCTAGAATACAAAGCACACATGAGCTGTCTGACAATTTTGATTATTCGCAATACCTGGCGAATCCTGGGCTCTGTTAATCAATTGTACTTAGTAATGCAGCTTCATGTCCCTTTAGTTTTAGTCTGGCCTGGTGCAATAAATGTGCTTTGTATATACCCAAAGAATTTGAAAGTTTACTCATTTGACAGGCACAGAAGATAAAACTAATGCTTTGCTCATTCGCTCCCCCACCCAACTTAGCAACCCTTCACTGACTTGCGAAGCTAGGTCTATGTATTAGGATGTCCATCTGAGGCACGCGTTGTTCCCTGTTTATCAGACACTGCATTATTTCACAATGACTGCACCTTTTCACTTGATCAGTATGGAATGATTAGCTCCTGCTTATTCATTCGGTATGGACATCGCAGATCAGTAATTCGGAGGGCAGTGTCGATGGTTCTCTGTGTAGCAGTATGTGAATTCAGGGCTGTAATCTCTCACTTTGGGGTTCAAATGACTTTCTAACAACAACTTGCATTTATATAGCGCCTTTAATGTAGTAAAACGTCCCAAGGCACTTCACAGGAGCGTTATCGCACAAAATTTGACACCGAGCCACCTAAGGAGAATTGGGACAGGGAAGAGGGAGGTTATAAGGAGCGTCTTAAAGGAGGCGAGAAAGGCAGAGAGGTTTAGGGAGGCAATTCCAGAACTTAAGGCCTAGGCAGCTGAAGACACGCCAATGATGGAGCGATTAAAATCAGGGATGGGCAAGAGGCCAGAATTAGAGGTGGGCAGATATTTCTGAGGGTTGTGGGGCTGGAGGAGATTACAGAGATAGGGAGGGGCGAGGGCATGGAGGGTTTTGGAAACGAGGATTTGAAAGCATGACCTGAACAACCTATGTTATTAAACCGTCCTACGGTATTGCTGTTTTTGTGGTCTATCCACGGGAAATTCCGTCTTTCAGGTGAGACATTAAATCGAGTCCCTATCTGCCCTTTCAGTTAGACATAAACGATTCTATGGTGCTGTTCAGAGAAGAGCAGGAGAGTTCTCTCCGGTGTCCTGGCCAACATTTACCCCTCAAATAATGCCCTAAACAGATTGTCTGGTCGTTATCACATTGCTGCTTGTGGGACCTTGCTGTGCACAAATTGGCTGTTGTGTTTCCTACATCATAACAGTGACTGCACTTCAAAAATAATTTATTGGCTGTGAAGCGCTTTGGGACGTCCTGAGGTCGTGAAAGGCGCTATATAAATGCCTCGTAATTTCACGTGTTTACGGTCGTGCTGCCTGGGTAAGGTGGGTGGACATCGGTCTACCACGATCAGACCTATCGAAGCGGTAAAGGTGCTTTGGGAGTGTTTGGTGTTTCCTGTGGAGGTGAGAGAAAGCGTGCGACACAGTGTGAACCCACAGCAGCCAGTCTCTCGCGGCCAGTAATTCCGGACATGCCGTTGTCTCTGCAGATCAAACCAGGAGATCCAGACGTACGCCATTGCGCTGATCAACGCTTTATTCCTGAAGGCTCCGGAGGATCGCAGGCAGGTTGGTCTCTCGTCTGTCTGTGTCTCTGCTTCTGTCTGTCTGTGGGTGTCTCATTTTCCCCACTATAATCTTTTCAGATCCCTCTCGCAGCTTGCTTATCCTGTGCTGTCATCCGGCTTAAAACATCCTGCATTAGAGTTGCTTTGTTTAAGGTCATTAAGCGGTTACTAACCAAGTTCCCTTGTGCTGCTCACTCACTGCCGACTACAACCACCCTCCATTCATTGCTGCTCTCTGCTTTCTTTTGCCAACTTTCCTCTCAACAACAGTAGCAGCGTGCATTTATCTAGCCCCTTTAACATAGCAAAACATCCCAAGGTGCTTCACAGGAGCTTAATCAGACAAAAATTGACACCGAGCCACATAAAGAGACATTAGAACAGGTGGACAAAGATGTAGGTTTTAAGGAGCGTCTGTTTAGCCAGTCTCATATTATAATGGGTGACCTGTTCTCTATCTAATCAGCAATGCCATTCTTGATTCCACCACCTAGAAGGACAAGGGCAGCAGGTGCACGTCCAAGATCCCCTCCCAAGACGCATACCATCCTGAATTGGACAAATATCGCTGTTCCTTCATCGCTGGGTCAGAATCCTGGAACTCCCTACCTAACCGCATTGTGGGAGCCCCTTCTGAAAGAGCTTGGCCCTTTTCCCTGTGTCCTTCCAATTTTACTTTTTTGAAATATTTATCCACTTCCCTTTTAAAATCCATATTGGACTCTGCTTCCACCACTGATCTGGTAGGACATTCCATCACCTAACAGCTCTCTGTGTAAAAGAAAAGATTGGTCCTGCCCTCTCCTCTTCATCCTTTTGATTATCTTAAATTGATTCCCTACAGTTACAACTCACTGACCAGTGGAAATAGTTTGTCCTGATATACCTCATCAAAACCCTTCCTGATTTTGAACATCTCTATCAGATCTCCTCTTAACCTTCTCTGCTCTAATGAAAAGAGTCCCAGTTTCTCCTTGTAGCTAAAACTTCTCATCCCTGGTATCATCTTAGTAAATCTCTTCTGTACCTACTCCATAGCCCTGGCATTCTTCCTAAATGTTAGTATGGAAAATATGAGGATAAGGGAGAAAAATAATGTTGTGGATATGTATTTTCCCCTGATTCTCTTGGTCACAACTCCCCTTTGTTAGCGAGCTGTGTCCCATAAGGCTCCATTAAAGTTAGTGGCTTTACCCCCAGTGATCTGTTTTAGATTCCCATCCCCTCGAGCTCCAATAGACGCTCGTGGTCCCTCCACCCCACCTCTGTTGTGCTCTTGTCATACTAACCGCTTGTCTCTTCTTGTTGCTGCTCCAACTCATGCTGTGTGGATACGGCCCGTTGGGTCTCTGCTGTCACCGTCAGTCTGTCCTTCCCTCCTCAGAAGGGGAGGAGTCTGGTCTCGATCTGCCTTTGACAGTAAGTAGTGATTGACGCGCGTCATTTCAAACCTTCAGTGCCACAGCGGGCAGTAACGGGACACTAATTATCTTTCTTCCTCGAGCACCATTCACACATTGTCGCACTACTGGTTCTAGAGAAAATATGTTTGTGGTGTGGTGGATAGTTGGTGCTGTATGTGGTCTCCTACTCCCACATTCTATGTTAAGCCCCAAGAACTCTGCCTTAGAGCCAGTTTGTTTTCTCCCAGCTAAAAACACTGCTCTCTGCTCCTCATGTCACCCCCTTCCGCTGTGGGATTGAGATCATGGTTCAGGAGTGTAGGATCCAGTAAATAGTCCTTACCTTTTAACCCCGCCCCCCCCCACCACCACACAGTTTGCTCATTTAATTCTATTTCCAAAGCAGCCAGTCTGCATTTCCTTTCCCTTTCAGGGCTTTCATCCCTAGAACTTTGCGTCTCCTCAAAGATTGCTACTGACCGACACAGCTCTCGTACAATGTCAACAAAACCGTGCTGTCCTTATTAGGAAATAGATACAAAGAATCAGATAGAAAAACAAAAACATCTTGCATTTATATTGCGCCTTTAACATAGGTGCTTCACAGGAGTGTTATTAAACAAGATTTGACACTGAGCCTCATGAGGAATATTAGGATAGATGACCAAAAGCTTGGGCAAAGAGTTAGGTTTTAAGAAGTGTCTTAAAGGAGGAGAGAGAGGCGGAGAGATTTAAGGAGGAAATTCTAGAGCTTTGGGCCTAGGCAACTGAAAGCACGGCTGCCAATGGTGGAGCAATTAAAATCGAGGATGCTCAAGAGGCCAGAATTGGTGGAACACAGATCTCGGAGGGATTTAAGGCTGGAGGAGGTTAGAGGTAGGGAGAGGTGAACATTTGAACATGGGGCTGAGAATTTTAAAATCGTGGCATTGCTGGACCCGGGAGTCTGTGTAGGTCAGCGAGCACAGGGGTGATGAGTGAATGTGACTTTATGCGAGTTAGGATATGGGCAGCAGAGTTTTGGATGAGTAAAACTGAATGGATGCTGTAAATCTGGTTGCAGACTGAATTATAAGCTCTCATCAGGTCTTCTATGGCAACCACCATTGATCAATCACATGCTCGCAAAATGCCATGAAGAAGCAATAAAAGTGGGCAAAGAAACAAAAGGGCACAAATGAACAAGGGCTGGAGAAGCTGGGATTGTTCTCCTTAAAGCAGAGAAGATTAAGAGGTGATTTCCTGGAGCTATTCAAAATTGTGCGGGGTTTTGATAGAGTAGATAGGGAGAAACTGTTTCCACTGGCAGGAGGGTCGGTAACCAGAGGACACAGGTTTAAAATAATTGGCAAAAGAGGCATGAGGGAGATGAGAAGAATTTCTTTTAAGCAGTGAGTTGTCATGATCTCGAATGCACTGCCTGAAAGCGTGGTGGAAGCAGATTCAATTGTAACTTTCAAAAGAGAATTAGATAAATACTTGAAAGGGAAAAATCTGCAGGGCTATGGGGAAAGAGCAATGGGAGTGGGACTAATTGGATATCTCTTTCAAAGACTCACCACAAGCATGATGGGCCAAATGGCCGCCACCTGTGCTGGATCATTCTATGTTCCTATGACTGAGCCACACAAACGGAATTGGAACATCCCACTGGGCTTAGCTGTTGGTCATTTGATTTGTCTGCAGGACCTGACCCCCCACTGCCTGCCTCAAAACAGACCCAACACTTCGGACTGTACATCAACACCAACATTGGCCAAAGGACTTGCTTAGTGTAAAATCTCTCCGCTCGTTTGCCATTGCTGATTGGCATTTTAAGCATGGATCGTGCCCGTTACCGAACCATGTCGTGCTGCCTCCCACATTTGCTCCGAGTTCTCGACCTTCACCGGTGAGGAGCAGCTAAGCTGTAGATCCATGTCATTCAAGAAAAAATTGTAAAATGGAAAAAGCCCCATCTGCCTGGAAGTCACTTATCTGCATCCATAGATTACCCTTCAAAAAAGGGCATCCACAAATTACCCCTTAAAAGTGGGGTTGGGGGACGGGGGGTGTTGAGAAAGACTATGCCAACATCATCCTCTTTCCGGGATGCTATGCATTTGCACCATGACCCATCTCGCCATGCCTGCCGTCAGCTCACTCCCTACTGCCCCTTGGCAAAACCCAGGCACAGGTGGTCCCCTCCACAGAGGGCAGTCAGATTTCTCATACAGACCCTCCAAAGGAATGGTAGAGTGCTCTCCGTGAAGGGTTTGGATGTCTCTAAAAACTATGTTTCATCCTGCAGAGAGGCAGGCTAGAGCTGCCCGGCTAGCGAACCTAGAGTGGTCCATCCAGGAATTTCCCTATCAGCTCACAGGCATTTGAGAACTCTTAAGGAGAAGGGCTAAGCTGCCTGAGGCTGGTTTGCAAGACCAATGCTTAACACTTATACAAGTGTTCAACCAGTGATGTTGCTGAAAGCCTCAAATGTCCTCGTTCCAGAGGTCCCTAACCCCAGAGTCGAACCGTTACTCAGATGACTTTTGTGGAGTATCTTATGGTGACTCTTCTGTGGGCCACAATCACAGGTGACTGGGCTGACGCACAGTTATTGGCATCTGTTCCCAATGTAGACTGAGCACACAGGATAGTCTGGCAGAATATTTCCACAGTGGCTCAGTTGCAGCATTAGCAGAACCATGTCCAGTGCCCCAGTTACAGTTTCGGTGGAACCCTTGACCAGTATTCCGAACATGCAACAAGTTTACTTGCGAAGGGCTTTGCTAGTCCTTACGTTAGGCCCAGTGGGCAGGGTTTGTCCATCAGAAGGCAGGGCAGCTCCAAAAGCGCACTTCTGCATTACTGCAATCGCTGCCCTCACCAAAGACAAAAGTATTGTCTGCCACGTTGCAGCAACAGCCAGCATTTCTTGCCTTGGACTTCAAGATCCATGACTTTTGACATTTTACTCTCAATTCCTCTTGAGAGATCTCTCTTTCTTCCCACCTAGGGTGGGGGCGAGGTCAAATATTGAAATTGTATCCAGAAACATTATAGTTGATGGTTTGGCGAGTGAAAGGCAGTGTCTGTTGGAGTAGGGTCTCCCACCTTGGTCAGTTGACACAGCGGGTAGATCGTGACTGTGCAATTGTGTAAAACAGGTTTAACCCCCACTCCAGAGACTTGAGCACAAAATCCAGGCTGACACTCCAGTGCAGCATGGAGGGTGTGCTGCACTGTCGGAGGTGCAGTACTGAGGGAGCGCAGCACTGTCGGAGGTGCAGTACTGAGGGTGTGCTGCAATGTCGGAAAGGGTGGTGAAGGCAAATTCAATCGTGACTTTCAAAAGGGAATTGGATAAGTACCTGAAGGAAAAGAATTTGCAGGGCTACGGGGAAAGGGCGGGCGAGTGGGACTAGCTGAAGTGCTCTTGCAGAGAGCCAGGACGGGCTGAATGGCTTCCTTCTGTGCTGTGTAACCATGCTATGATTCTACAAAAAGGAATACGAGAAAAAACTTGCGAGGGATATCAAGGACAACGCTAAATGTTTTTGTAAGTATTTTAAGAGAAAGCGGGTGGCTAAGAGTAACATGGGCCCCTTAAAGGCAGACTCTGGTGATATTGTAATCAAATATCAGGAAATGGCAGACTGACTAAATAGCTACTTTTGTTTCAGTCTTCACAGTAGAGGATGATAAAGTACCAGAGATAGGATGGAAAGCAAAAATAAATCAAAGGGAGCAACTTACTCGATTTAATACATTTAAAAAAATTTTTTAATGGTAATGCAGAAAATAATGAGACTAAAGATAGACAAATCTCCAGGACCTGATGGTTTCCACTCCAGGGTATTAAAAGTAGGTGGTGAGGAAATTGTAGCTGCTCGAGTCATGATCTTCCAAAAATCAATTCCCAGAATTGTCCCCTTGGATTGGAAAATTTCCAATATCATGCCACTATTTAAGAAGGGTAAGGGAGATAAACTGGACAATTAAAGGCCTATTAGTCTGTTGTGGGGAGTTACTAGAATCTGTTAATAGGGACAGAGTGACTGATCAGCTCATGTTTGTTCAAGTGTTCAGAGAGAGCCAGCATGGATTTGTAAAGGGCAAGTCATGTTTAATGAACCTAGTTGAATTTTTCGAGGTAGATAAAGGAATACCTATGGACTTCCAGAAGGCATTCAATAAAGTTCCACATAAGAGACTGTTAACAAAAATGAGAGCGCATGGAATTGGAGGTAACCTGTTGACATGGGTAGGAAATTGGTTAGGAGGCAAGAGACAGAGAGTAGGGATAATGGGTATGTACTACGATTGGCAGGATGTGACTCGTGGTTTCCCTCGGGGATCTGTACTGGGGCCTCAGCATTTCACTCTATTTATAATTGACTTAGATGACGGAATAGAGAGCCGTAGTTTGCTGACAGCACCAAGTTCAGTGGCACAGTAAATGGTGTTGATGGCAGCAGAAAGTTGCAAAGGGACATTGATCGACTAAGTGAGTGGGCAACACTGGCAGATGGAATTCAGTGTGGGGAAGTGTGAGGTCATCCACTTTGAACCTAGATAGCTCAGAGTAGTTTCTCAATAGCAAGAAGCTGGGAACTGTGGAGGAGCCGAGAGATTTAGGGGTCCAAGCACAGGAATCACGAAAAGCTGGTGGGCAGGTACAGAAATAATTACAAGGGCTAATGGGATGTTGGCCTTTATCTCGAGGGGGCTGGAATACAAAGGGGTGGAAGTTATGTTAGTTATATAAAGATCTGGTTAGCATCCATTTAGCTACTGCGTTGAGTTCTGGGCACCGCACCTCCGGAAGGATATACTGGCCTTGGAGGGGGTGCAATGCAGATTCACCAGAATGATACCGGGGCTAAAAGGGTTCAATTGAGAACTGGTTGCAAAGGCTAGGCTTGTATTCACTTGAATATAGAAGATTAAGGGGTGACGCATTGAGGTGTTTAAAAGGATTGAATGAGTTGATAGGGTAGGTAGAGAGAAACTATTCCCTCTGATGGGGAGTCCAGAACAAGTGGGACATAACCTTAAAATTAGAGCTAGGCTGTTCAGGAGCGATGTCAAGGAAGCACTTCTTCACACAAAGGAAATCTGGAAAACTCTCTCCCTCAAGAAGCCGTTAATGCTGTTCAATTGAAAATTTCAAAAATAAAATTGGTAGATTTTTGTTCAGCATGGGATTTTCAGGGTTACAGAACCAAGGCGGGTACATGGGGTTAAGATACAGATGAGCCATGATCTAATTGAATGACGGAACAGGCTCGAGGGGCTGAATGGCCTCCTCCTGTTCTTTTATTCCTAGTCCCAGATAAAAAAATTGCCTTAAAAACAACAAAGGAATGTGGGATTGGGGACCTTGTGTGCAATGCAGCAAGCCTCCTGCAGGTGGTGTGCAAGTTCAGTCTAAGGCACGAGCAGGTAAGCGTTTTGTTGGGTACCTGAGCCAAGTCTCTGTCTGTCTGAATCCTGCTGTGTCCCCACAGGAGATGTCCACTGTCCTGGCACAGAAGCAGCTGCGGTCCATAATATTAAATGTAAGTACAGCTGAAAAGGCCAGAAGTGAATTCGGCTCTGAAACATTTTTTATCATCAACAACCTTTTTCTGTGAATAAAAAGCAATTTCACCTCCAAGAAAAAAACAGCGCCTCGAGCATAACCATGTCTGAGGGAAAACGAGCAGCTCGAGCTCATGTTGAAGTAATGAGCAGCTGCTCCTTTTTTGGAGGGGTACGGCAGTGTAATGATGATTACATAACTGTCTCGTAATCCAGAGATCGGGAGTTCAAATTACACAGTGGCAGCTTGAAAATTTGATTCAAATTTAAAATAAAAAGCTGGTATCAGCACGAGTGACCCTGACGCTGGTTCACTAAACCGGTTCACTAATGTTCCTTTAGGGAAGGAAATCTGCCATCCTTACCCGGTCTGGCCTATACGTGACTCCAGTCCCACACCAACGTGGTTGACTCTTAATTGCCCTCTGAAGTGGCCTAGGAACCAGCTCTTGCATCAAACCTCAGGCCAACTAGGGATGGGTATTAAATGCTGGTCTTGCCAGCGACGCCCACATCCTGAGAATGACTACGAGTTGGAGAAGTTATCTCCTGGAGTAATGACCAGTTCTGCTCTGGCTCATTATGGGAGCAGATCTGTCTTCGCCAGCGTACAGCCGCTCTGCCTAGTACGATCACAGTCCAGTGTCACAGACTCTTTCTTTAGGCCCTTTAGACTTGTTTGCTATTTTTGGCAGGCCCAAGAGCTGTTGAATCGTACACGGGTGTTTATACCGACCGTGAATAGCACCAGCCCCTCGTATTTATTCTGTGTGTCGGGAATGTATTCCAAGCTTGTGCAAGGGTTCTGCGCGCTCGCACATTCTTTTCCTAATGGATTTGCACCTTAAAGTTCCTCGTTGTCTCATTTCTGCAGCACATTATTCGAGGAAACCGCCCAATAAAAACGGAAATGGCTCATCAGCTATACGTCCTTCAGGTCCTGACCTTTAACCTCCTGGAAGAGCGAATGATGACCAAGATGGACCCTCAGGATCAGGTCATTGACGGAGTTCATAATTGTTTTATTACAAGTCTCTCGTGCGTTTGTTTTCTCTCTCTCTCTCTTTCTCTTTTTCTCTTTTTTCTTTCTCTTTCTCTCTCGCTCTCGCTCTCGCTCTCTCTCTCTCTCTCTCTCTCTCTCTCTCATCCCCTCTCATCCCAAAGACTGCATCTCCGACAGTGCAGTGCTCCCTCAGTACCGCACTGAGAGTCAGCCTTGCTTACGTGCTCAAGTCCTGGAGTGGGGCTTGAACCCACAACCTTCTGACTCGGAGGCAAGTGATATGAATGAGCCAGAAGACCAAATAGGCTAGACGAGCCAAATTGTCTTTTCCTGTTGCAAACTTAGCTTATCTCACTGTCATGTGAGCCAACAAAGGGGAAAGGTTACACTCTAGCACCCCTCAACCTGGTTGAGAGGGACGGTTGTGTCAGAGTGCCATGTCATTGCACTGTCTCCTACCCTTGACTCACTCCTGCGCAGGACTTGGAAACAGTGGCACTTGTTACTCCCTCAGTCTTTTCCTCCGACAGTCTACAAGCTAAAGTTAGTCACCATTTTCTAATTCATCTTAGCTTCTCATTAACCCTTTACAGCCTCAGTAGTACCCTGCAGTAAAAGGCCTCACCCTTCACCTTGGTTTCTTATTAGAAACTATATTGGGCAGGAAGTGTGACATTGTTACCATGGAAACAGAAGGATGAATAATTCATATGTGTATATACTTGCTTTAAGATCTTTTGACCTTCTAACTCGGGCGTGGGCGAGGGATAAATGATTCTGCAATGTATCATCCTTTGGCCAGTGTCCAGGTAACTGGCACTGCTCGGGAAATAAGTGACTGTTTACCAGTGATCCAGGTGTAACCCTGTCTTCACTCTGACTGTGATCCAGGTGTAACCCTGTCCTCACTGTGCATCCGTCAGTCGGAGACGGTTGCTGATTATATCAGTTGAGTAAGTATAGCGTCCCTGACACTCTGATAGCTGGCCACCTGTGCTGCAGGTGTGTTCATGGCTTGCCCGAGCTGGGAAAGATCCACTGTAACATACTACTTTCCTTTTGGTTTGTCACAGGCTCAAAGGGATATCATATTTGAACTTCGAAGAATTGCCTTTGATGCTGAGTCTGACCCAAACAGCAGCAGCAGTCTGGAGAAGCGCAAAGCCATGTACACGAGGGATTACAAAATGCTGGGGTTCATGGTATGTCCAGTACCTGTACTTTGATCTACAGCAGTGAGTGCCTCACAGGAGCAAAAAGGGACTCCATACAGAGAACTTCAGATGGACAACTAGGAATGTAGGTCATCTCATGAGCTCCAAATTCAGTGAAATTATTCCACAAGCGACTTAAACAAATAGAGAATTGGCCTCCGTTACACTCCTGCAAGCCCTCACGTACACCGATGCGACACGGAGAACCCACCGCGCGTGCGGAGACCCCCCGCGTGCCGCACCGCGCGTGCAGAGACACCCGCCCGCCGTACCGCGCGTGCGGAGACCCCCCCCCCCCCCCCACACACCGCACTGCGCGTACTGAGACCCATACAGGGGCGCACACAGTCCTCGAGACATTGTGGCAATGAGACCTTGCAACGCTCAGTTACAAATGGGAAGCATCAAAGTTGCAGAAGAGCTCGGTGGGAATATTCATGACAAATTATGCATTCCAACTCCGTGCCAGGGTAATGGAGTCTCCTTGAGCTTCATGCTCCACTAGATCGGAAACATGCCAGCTTGTGACTCTGTTAATGCCCTCCTTCCCGCTGTATCTTATCCCAGTATCACACGTGACAATCTTCCTGTTTTGCTGGCGCTCTTCCACTCCCACTGCTAAAAATTTACATTTTAAGCTGCTGATTCTGCGTTAGGAAATGTGCAGCTCACTCACACAGTGGGGTTAAAACCATTTCTGGTACCGAGCTGTACTGGTTGGAGCTGATTCATACGTTTCTCCTTTCCTCTTCCCCCGCCCCGCCCCCCCCCCCAACTCCACCTCCAATTTTCTCTCCTCTCTTGAAGTCACGGACCTATGGTTGGTCTAGGATTCACTGATTTGGACGCCCATCACACTTGTGGGAGCCTAGACAGTGAGTATTGACAGGCAATGAGAATCACAATCGAGGCTGACCCAGTCTTCACCCAACGTGCCCATACAAGCACTTTCCAGTAAGGCGGGGGGTGATTGGTCACTGGATAATATTCAGGAGCAGAAACCCACCCCTACCCCAAGAGGCAAGACGTAATTGTAACCTCCCAGCTCCCCCACTTCAACACTGCCGGTACCTGGGGCCTTTCTGGTCTGTGTGGCTCGGAGCTACACCAGGAGTTGTGGATTCACCTCCTGAGGGATTGAGGAAAGCCCTGTAACCAATGTATAATACAACACAACTCCCACCAGGATCCTGGATTAGGTTCTCTTACAAGCTCCAGTTAACATGTAGCAGATAGACTGCTTGCTTTTAGTCGCTCCCTGTTCTCGGAGTGCTATAAATGTTCTAAATTAATTTGCACATCAGTCTGTTCCTAAATATACATGCGAACAATGAGGGACAGGAAAAGACCCTCTGGTCCATCCAGCCTGTCCCATACAACTGCAACACTGTGTATGCACTCTATATATACACATCCACCCCACCTGAAACCCATGTGATCTCCTGGGAGAGGCGGAAAGCCGGGTTAAAAACCCAGGCCAATCAAGGAAAAAAATCCGAAAAATTCCTTTCCGACCCCTAGGCGATCAAAACTAGTCCAGGAGATCACGCTGGCCCTGATTTACATTGCGCAGTACATACCTCTTGCACAAGGTGATCTCCACCCCAGCCAGAAACAGCTCCGACTCTCACTTTAAAGAATTCAGCAAATGGACGTCAACCGCATGAGCCCACAGCCTGTTCCAGAGGTCCACTATTCTCCAGGAAAAGAACCACCTCCTGGCATCTAACTTAGTTCAGGTATTACGTAACTTGAGGCTATGACTGCTGGTCCTCCCATCTCGATGTGGTTTTGAATTTTCAGCAACAGTTGGGGTTTGTGCAGTTCACCAGCTCAGTAACTCATTGAAACTTTTAAAATTCTAACTGGACTAGACAGACTAGATGCAGGAAGGATGTTCCCGATGGCGGGGGAGTCCAGAACCAGGGGTCACAGTCTAAGGATAAGGGGTAAGCCATTTAGGACTGAGATGAGGAATTTTTTCACCCAGAGAGTGGTGAACCTATGGAATCCTCTACCACCGAAGACAGGTGAGGCCAATTCATTAAATATATTCAAGAAGGAGTTAGATATATTTCTTGAGGCTAAGGGGATCAAGAGTATGGGGAGAAAGCAGGGACAGGGTACTGAATTTGGATGATCAGCCATGATCGCATTGAATGGCGGAGCAGGCTCGAGGAGCCGAATGGCCTACTCCTGCTCCTATCTTCTATGTTTCTATGTAACGCCCCATTCATCCTTAACCTCTTGTCCCCGCAGAACCACGTCAACCCAGCCATGGATTTCACCCAGACTCCTCCGGGAATGCTGGCGCTGGACAACATGCTGTACCTGGCCAAGGTTCACCAGGACACCTACATCAGGGTGAGAAAACACGTGCTCCGTTCTTTCCAGATTTCATGCTTCCTCTTCCACGTTTGCTGATTCTTTCTGGGTGCAGTTCCGCAGGCGCTAGCAGGCCTCTGGTACCTCACCCAATAGCTGGTCTTCACATGTGCCATTTGACTGTGGGAGGCCAAGTCCAACATCCAAACATGCACTTCCCAGCAGCGTCGCTGAATAGCTTGGCTGATTTTATTTCTTTTTTTTTCTTCCATTCCTCAGCCCAGATGCTCCGAGGAGGACTGTAACGAGCCAGCCCAGCTGAGATCAGCACAGACTGGGGGTGGAACATGGAATCTTCCTGCTCTGTAGGGCTTAGTGCACTTACCCACTAAATGCGCAAATTCCCATTCTTGTCAGACTGTTTAATCAGTTTCATTTTCATCTGATGTCAGCCTTGGCTCGGTAGCGCTCTCGTCTGAGAGTCAGAAGGTCATGGGCTCAAGCCCCACTCCAGCAACTTGAGCACAAAAATCTAGGCTGACACTCCAGTGCAGTACTGAAGGGACTGCTGCACAGTTGGAGGTGAGACGTTAAACCGAGGCCCCGTCTGCTCTCTCAGGTGGACATTAGATCCCATGGCTCTATTCAGAGAAAAACTGGAGAGTTCGCCCAATGTCCTGGGCAACATTTACCCCATAACTGGCCAATGGCATTATAAACAGACTATCTGGTCATTTATCTCACTGCTGTTTGTGGGATCTTGCTGTGCACAATTTGGCTGATGCATTAGCCTACAAAACAGTGACTGCACTTGTGTTTTGGCACATCCTGGGGTTGTGAAGGGTGCTATACAAATATAAGTTTGTTCTTCTTTCTCCTACACAAAAGTTGCTTCTTTGTAGTCTAGTCTAAAGGCACTATGGTATTACCATGGTTATTGCTTAGGAACATAGGAATTTCTAGACGATAAAAGACCACGATCCATCCAGTTCTCCTTCTACAGTCCTGGTTGACTAATCATAGCAATCGATCTCTTTTCAATTAGTCTACAACAGACTAGACACGGGACAAGGAAAACCCCAGTGGTCGAGATCTTTGGGAACCATAGGTCCAAAGTCACCTGCTTAATCTAACGTTGGTGCTGCATTGGTTCGAGATGACTTCGGATTGTGGTATCCTTGTACTGTTCGCAGTTCTGCTCATTGGTGTCTCATGTATGCCTGCAGATTGTCCTGGAGAACAGCAGTCGAGAGGACAAACACGAATGTCCTTTTGGACGCAGCAGCATCGAGCTCACCAAGATGTTGTGTGAGATCTTGCAAGTCGGAGAGCTGCGTAAGTCTCAATACTCTGAATCAACTTTCACACTTTCAAATGGCGGTCTATACTGCAGTCAGTCTCGACAAATAGCCTGCATTTGTGTAATGCCTTTAACACTAAAAGAAAGTCCCATGGCTCTTTGCTGGGTCACAAACTTGGAACTCCTTATCTAACATCACTGGGAGCACCTGCACCACTCGGACTGCAGCGGTTCAAGAATAAGGTCCACCACCACCTTCTCGAGGGTGACTGGGGTTGGGCAATACATGCCGGCTTTGCCAGCGACACCCACAGCCCAAGATTGAATTTTTTTTTAAAGATAAGAATATGGACAATGGCTAGTGAGTCGGGAAAGTAGGGTTAGGGTTGAGTGAAAGCTTTGTTGACAAGATGAGTTCTAGGGAAGCTTTAAAGGAGGAGAGAGGCAGGCAGAGAGGTGTATGGGGGGGAATTGCAGTGTGCTGAAGGCTGTGCTGCCCATGGCAGGGAATGCATAATAGGAACTGTGTGTTGTGGGGAGATTGTAGAGATGAGATGGGGTGAGGCCATGGGTTCAAGGACAAGGATTTTAAATTTGAGCTGTTGGGAGATGAGAGGCCAGTATAGGTCATCGAGAGTGATGGAGGAGTGGGACTTAGGATGGGATTGGATATGTGCAGCAGACTGTTGGACAAGCTGCAGCACATAAAGAAAGATTATTAAATAAAATTTAAATCCTCGATCCGGATGGAGGTCTGCAGGTAAATATCGATCAGTGATGCTACTTTCTCATAGTAACATCCTTTTTAGTCGCAACCTCCGAAGATCGCCCTGCCAATATGACATTTTATTACTTCCTACAACAACCACTTAGCAGCAGATGTAGTGTTGATGGATATTCAGAAGGTGTTTCCTAATGTATCTCAAAGAAGCTTCTTTAAAATAAATGCAGGTGTAAGGTACAAGAGGAAATCCAGTAGCACGGATGGAAAGTTGGTGGTGGACAGGAAACTGAGTTTGGGTAAATATGGTTGCTTGAACTGGCGAAGGATTGGAGATGGTGTGCCACAGGAGTCACTGCAGGGCCCACTTTTGTTCTCTCTGATTTGGACTTGAATATAGGGAACTCGATCTAGAAATTTGCAGACAACGCAAAAGTAGGAGGTTTGGCAAAGTGTGACAACTGTCAGAAACTTCATAGACGGGTTAGTGGAATGGGCAGACAAGTGGCAGATGCAATTTAATGTGGCTGAGTGTGAAATAATACATTTTTGGGAGGGAAAAAATCAAGGAATGGGAGTATACACTCAGTTTTACCTTTTTTCAGTCTAAAGACCCCTGCACGATACTTGCTGTTTGGTAGTCGTAATACATAAGAACATAAGAAATAGGAGCAGGAGTAGGCCATACGGCCCCTCGGGCCTGCTCCGCCATTCAATAGGATCATGGCTGATCCGAACCTAGACTCACGTCCACTTCCCTGCCCTCTCCCCGTAACCCCTAATTCCCTTATCTGCTAGGAAATTGTCTATCTCCGTTTTAAATCTATTTAATGTTGCAGCTTCCACAGCTCTCTGGGGTAGCAAATTCCATAGATTTACTACCCTCTGAGTAAAGAAGTTTCTCCTCATCTCAGTTTTGAAAGGGCAGCCCCTTATTCTAAGATTATGCCCCCTAGTTCTAGTCTCACCCATCAGTGGAAACATCCTCACCGCATCCACCCGATCAATCCCCCTCACAATCTTATGTTTGGATAAGATCGCCTCTCATTCTTCTGAACTCCAATGAGTAGAGGCCCAACCTACTCAACCTTTCCTCCATATGTCAACGCCTTCATCTCCGGAATCAACCGAGTGAACCTTCTCTGAACTGCCTCGAGAGCAAGTATATCTTTTCTTAAATATGGAAACCAAAACTGCACGCAGTTCAACAGAGCGTTGGTGATTCTGTCTGTCGAGAGAGCTTCAATTCTGGCCTCAGCCATTCAGGATCTCCATCTGACATTTCTTTAGGGTCAGGGTCTGTAGTGCACAAAACTGCCTTAGTGAAAGAGAATAGGAGAGAAGATGCACTAAAGAGTTCTACGGTAATGGGAACGTAGGTACAGGAGGAGGCCATTCAGCCCCTCTAGCCTGCTCCACCATTCAATCTGTACCTTAACTCTATTCACTCACCTTAGCTCCATATCCCTCACCCAACAAAATCTGTCTGGAAAGCACCAATTAGCTCAGCAGCCACAGCCTTTTGGGAGAGTGTTCTAGATTTCTGCTACACTTTGTGTGAAAAGGTGCTTCCTGATTTTTCCCTCCTAAATGGCCTAGCTCTAGTTTTAAGATTATGTCCTCTCGTTCCTGATTCCCTCACTAGAGGAAATAGTTTTTCTGCATTGTCCCTATCGAATCCCTTAATCATTTTAAACACCTCGATCAGATCACCCCTCAACCTCCTAAATTCAAGGGAATACAAGCCAGGTTTATGCATAATTTAACCCCCTCGAGCCCCGGTGAATCATCCTGGTGAATCTGCGCTGCAGCCCCTCCGAGGCCAATATATCCTTCTTGAGGTGTGGTGCCCAACACTGAACGCAGTGCTCCAGATGAATTGGAGTATAAAGTGATGCCAAGTTTGAATTTGAAAAGCCTATAGATTGTAGGAGGAAAGGAAGGCTAAGGGAGGTCAGGATAGTTTTGAGGTCTCACGTGGGGTGTGAAAATTGAATTGGTGTTGGACACAATGCGAAGAGTCTCTATTTCAACGCAATGGAGGTGCAGGAGATGATCTGGAGCTCAGGAGGAACGAGAAGGGAGAGCTTACAGGAGCACAGACTAGCAGAAGCAATAAAATACAGAAAATGCAGAAAGATTGAGGGGGGGTTGGAGGTCAGAGGTGAGCAGATTGCATTATCAGCTATTTTCTTGTATCAAATGTGAGGGAGGTACGACGTCACTCTCTAAGTTTCTTGTTGTTTGGGAGGGATAATTGAGTAGGAATAGTCTGCATTAAAAAAATCGTTTTAATTGTTTAAAAGATATTCTGGCGTCTAATCGTTGATATTTTGTGGGTACAGCTAATGAGGGCTGCAATGAGTACCACCCCATGTTCTTCACCCATGACCGAGCTTTCGAGGAGTTCTTCTGTATCTGCATCCAACTACTCAACAAGACGTGGAAGGAGATGAGAGCAACGTCAGAAGACTTTAACAAGGTGAGATGGTGCTGCCTGATGGTGAGTCAAGTCCGAGCGAAACAGGAATGCTTGAATTGTCACCTGTGCAGCAACACTAACCCATTCTACGCTGAAACAGAGTATGTATCATAACATTAAGCTCTTCTGCCCTGAAACTGGATGTTTTACCATATCAACTGTCCATTCTGCCCTGAACAGGGGTGTATTATATCCGCCCACAGTGCAGCTGCTTGTGACACTAGTTCCTTGAGCGTGGGATGATTATGCACACAGAATGACACCGGCATATTGTGGATTGCGCACGGTAAACAACAACAACTTGTATTTATATAGCGCCTTTAACGTAGTGAAATGTCCCAAAGCGCTTCACAGGAACACAATCAGACAAAAATTCACATCGAGCTAAAGAAAGAGATATTAGCACAGGTGGCCAAAAGCTTGGCCAAAAGAGGTAGGTTTTAAAGAGCATCTTATAGGAGAAGAAAGAGGTGAAGAGGCTTTGAGGCTTAGGGAGGGAGTTCCAGAGCTTAGGGCCTCGGCTGAAGGCACGGCCATCAATGGTGGAGCGAAGAGAATGGGGGATGCACAACAGGTCAGAGTTTGAGGAGCGCAGAGTTCTTGGGCTGTAATGTCACAATCATTAGTCTCAATATTATTGTACATCAACTGTATTGGCGACCACCGTGTGTGTGTGTTTATATAAAAAATGATAGTGCGCTGGGGGGGCTGCTGAGGCAGGTCTGCATTTGGCCATCATGCCATGTTCGATTAAATAGCGCACCGATGCTTATCATCTAGCCTCGTACTCAAAAATTGGGCACTTGGGTGTGATGCTGCACTCCAGCGGGAGTGTGGGCCTGCAGGAGAAAATTGTATCGATAAACGAAAACCCCCCCTCACTGTGTAGCTCACTAGGTTAAAAGCAGGAAGCAGTGATCGCCAGCTGAGGAGATGGGAGGGGGGGGGTGGTCTAAAGATCAGCCAAGGTTCCCACTCCCAATCATCAACGTTCGGCTCTTGCTGCAAAGTGTCTATGTGGACGATGGGTGAGAACAGGCTCAACTGCGAGATGCCCTCAATGGTTGAATAGCCCACCAGTGTCAGCCGTGGCTCAGTGGGTAGCAACCTCTCCTCTTGAGTCAGAAGGTTGTGGGTTCAGGTCCCACTCCATGGACTTAAGCACGTAATTAATAATAATAATAATTCAACTTTATTGTCATTGTACAAGTACATGAACAACGAAATGTGACCTTGCAAGCTCCCATGAGTCCAGTACAAATAACATTAACATTAAACGTAAATAGCACCGTCCTGGGAGAAGCAAAGCCGCTGTGTCGGTGCGCGCCGCCATTCCATTTCCACCATTCCTCCTGTCCGACAATCTTTAGCCCAACGCCCGGGCCTGCTCCCCAGCCGCCCCTCCCGGGACTCCTTCCATGACTTTCTCACCAACCGCCCCTCCTCGGGACTCCTTCCGTGACCTTCTGCACCTGGTCTTCCCTGATGGTCACCCCTCCAGGTACTAACCAGGCCTGGCTCTGCTTAGCTTCCAAGCCTTGCCAGTGACCCTGTCCCTAGTCCCAGGAACAGGGAATTGAGCCTGACGCTCCAGTGTAGTGCTGAGGGAGTGCCACACTGTCGGAGGTGCCGTCTTTCGGATGAGACCGAGGCCCCGTCTGCCCCCTCAGGTGGATGTAAAAGATCCCATGCCAGTATTTGAAGAAGAGATGGGGAGTTATCCCCAGTGTCCTGGCCAATATTTATCCCTCAACCAACATAACAAAAACAGATTATCTAATCATTATCTCATTGCTGTTTGTGGGAGTTTGCTGTGCACTAGTTGGCTGCTGCGTTTCCCACATTACAACAGTGACTACACTTCAAAAGTACTTCATTGGCTGGAAAGTGCTTTGGGACGTCCTGAAGTCGTAAAATTCGTGAAATAAATGCAAGTCTTCTTTCCTCCCAACAGTCACTGTCTAAATTTGTACCAGAATAGTCTCTTGGGTGAGTTACATTGCAAATACAGCTGGGCCGTGTGTTAGAATTTAGCGAAAATGAATTATCGTGAAGGTCGGGAACCTCGAGGAGCTGCCGATAGTTCCAACAGGTGGATAATTGGTGTTCTCCGGCCTTTTATCTTTGTTGGGTTCCCTTGGCAACCCAAAATTACAGGGCAACAGATTAATTGCAGGGGACCCGAGGAAGCGATTCTGTGGAACGCTTCTGCTGTCAAAATAACTGCCAGCCCCAGCTGCGACGGCGAGGATCATCTCTGCTGTTTATAGTTACACCACCAACAGGAGTGCTCAGAAGCTTCACCCTTTCAGTACCAACAGCGGTGCTTCTTTTTCCACCCCTCCCTCCAATTTTCTCCTCTGCTTGCCTGGGACACAGGTTCCACCCTGTCTCGTAACTTGCCCAAGAGACTATTCTGGAGCAAATCTAGAGAGTGACTTGTTGGGAGGCTATTCAACCATGGAGGGCATATCACAGCTGAGCCTGTTCTCGCCCATTGTCCACATAGGCACTTTCCAGCAAATGCTGATTGATGGCAATCAGGAGTGGGAACCTTACCTGATCTTTAGATCTCCATCCCCAAGCCCAGGGTACTGTGTCCAACTAGCATCACTCGTAACCACTCACTGTATAATAAAAATGTCCCCCCATCTCCAGTGTTTCCCTTAATTTTTTTGGGGTGTGCAGTCCATTCAGAATACCGTGCATGCGCAATTTTTCCTATTTAAAAACTGGTCAGCTGGCTGTGTGGGAGCTGCTGAGCGCTGCACAGCCGTGCAGCTTAAAGGGAACGTTGCTCATCTCCCCTCGAGTTCTTTTGCCGAGTATCATAAATCTGTCCTCTGGTTACTGACCTACCTGCCAGAGGAACCAGACTCTCCCTATTTACTCTATCAAAACCCTCATGATTTTGAACACCTTGATTAAATCTGCCTTTAACCTTCTCTGCTCTAAGGAGAACAACACCAGTCTCTACACATAACTGAGGTCCTTCATCCCTGGCACCATTCTAGTAAATCTCCTCTGCACCCTCTCCAAGGCCTTGACATCCTTCCTAAAGTGTGGTGCCCAGAATTGGACTCATTACTCCAGCTGAGGCCTATTAAGCGGTGAGTCGGAAGCTGGTCTCTGCAGAGTTAAGGGCTCCAGCATGTCACGCAGAGACCTAGGGCTCGAATTTCCTTGGGCCATGGAGGCGTGTGGGGTGTTAAAATTGCAGAATCGGGGGGCACGAACCCTTCCCGCCTCCATGCCCGTTTCCCAGGAGGCGGGTACCTGACCTGTGCTGGGAGCCGCCTCCCCGAGGCGGGAAGGGGATTAGTGCGAATTAACTGCCTGTTTACAGGTAGTTAACAGTCAGTTTTTGGCCTAATCCCTATTTTTATCCCTGAAGTGTGGGCTTCCCAATGGCTCCAAACCACGCCAAGTTAGCGAGGCGGACCGTCGGGCTGAAGGGCTTGGCGGGTTAGAGATGTCCGGTGTTCAGGTGAGTGATGAGTGAATGAGTGCAGAGGTGTGTTTGGTGTGTGTAAAGTGTTTAAATAAGTTTTACTTACCTTTACTTAATAATGCAGGCTTCCTTCCTTCAGGTCTCGGGAGTCCCTCATCTCACTGGCACAGAAAGCAGAATGGCCGCGAGCTGTCAAAAGTTGCAGCCTCTGCTTTCTGTTCTGGAGAGATCTCTAAATCAGCCTGAGAGGAAGGAATTAACTTAGAGTACAGATTGTCAGTGTTTGACAGCTTCAAAGAGCTGTCAAACGCTGATATTTTATTTGTCAAAAGTTCTTGACAGATGAAATGTCAATCTGTGACGTCACCTGTTGCCGGGTGGCCCTTACTACTACTTCTTAGGCAGTCCCTCGGAACCGAGGGTGACTTGCTTCCACATTAAAAATGAGTTCTCAGGTGACTGATGAGTCCAATGCGGGACCTACAGTCTCTGTCACAGGTGGGGCAGATGGTGGTTGAAGGGGCGGGTGGGTAGGGTGCTTGGGTTGACGTACGCTCCTTCCATTGTTTGCGCTTGGCTTCCGCTTGCTCCCGGCGAAGAGACTCGAGGTGTTCGGCGCCTTCCCGGATGCTTCTCCTCCACTTTGTGCAGTCTTGGGCCAGGGATTCCCAGGTGTCGGTGGGGATGTTACACTTTTTCAAGGAGGCTTTGAGGGTGTCCTTGAAGCGTTTCCTCTGCCCAACTGGGGCTCTCTTGCCGAGCCGGAGCTCCGAGTAGAGCGCTTGTTTTGGGAGTCTCGTATCGGGCATGCGGACAATGTGACCCGTCCATCGGAGCTGATTGAGCGTGGTCAAAGCTTCGATGCTGGGGATGTTGGCCTGAGCAAGAATACTGACATTGGTGCGCCTATCCTGCCAATGGATTTGCAGGATCTTGCGGAGGCAACGTTGGTGGTACCTCTCCAGTGCTTTGATTGGTCTGCTGAGTCCGCTGGGTGGGCTCAACAAGGTCAATCAAGGGAAAATTGAGTGGGTTGGCCACAACTCGATGCAGGCGGGACTACAACCCCAAAAGTGTGAGTCCCGCCTCCTACTCGCCTCCATTGATAAAATCCAGCCCCTAGAGTCCGAATGCAGGCCATGTTTACAGATGCAGGCTCACTAAATGCGACAGAATGTTTGCAGCCCCACGTTTTCATGGGACTTCTTGTCCTCCCCAAACCACTGCTCCTTTACTCGGCACAGTGCAGCTAACAGAGTGAGAAAGTACAGGAGATGTTTGAAGCTCCATGTCCAGTGGGAAAGGTGTGATCGAGGGGGTTTACTGCCGTATTCCTGACCCTCCTTTTCCCCCCAGCGTCTAAGCTCAGGCACGAGAAGGCCGCCCGTCCCAGAGGAGTGGGGGCCTAATTTAGATGGCGAAGTTGTGTCCCGAATAAATTGTCACGATGCGCATTTTAACTGTGGTGCAACTAAAGAACGGCACAGTCTTGGACCCTAATAAGTTAATTTCACTTTTTATAGGCTCCTCCAGGCCTCCCCTGCCCTGGGCATTCTTCAGTCCTCTCCCCCCCCCCCCCCCCCCCCCAAACCATAATAAACTTTACCAACTCTCCCTCCCCTCTTCCTCGCTTACCTTTTGCGGGGTCTGTTAATGTTGATCCCGCTGGCTCCGGGCGGGAGTCGGTGTTTGGATACACAAAATCTCCCGGTCTCACTCCGGGTGGGGTGGGGCCGGAGCCAGACGGCTCATTGCCCACTTCTGCCTCCAGGCTTGGGTATCCACTTCCAACAACACTCCCACTGAGTAAAACTACACAGTATTGATCTGAGCTTCCTCCGCTGTACGGCTCGATATTCTGAGGGCCCTAGACTCTGCTGGGAGCTATTTTCAGTACACTGATTAATGAGCCTATTTAGACATTCCTGGGTGCAGCATTTGAACCATGTCATTAACTAGTTTGTTTTTAATTTTTAGTTCAATAAATCGGCTAAAGTGCACACATGAATTTTACAAGCGAGTGAACTAGTGCACTGAAAATGCCATTCAAGATTTTTGATTTGATTTGCCCAATGTCTTGACACAGATGTCGTGAAAAGTGGTATTTCGATGTCTGTTCTTGCTTCACAGTCCCAATGGAAGTAAAAATCGGGAGACATGTAAAACGGGCTGGTGACTCGCTATCACCCGTTTTACACAGTCGCACAAAGTCAAAATTACCCCCCAGGAGTCTAACTCTGCGCCTTCTACATGTGAATCAGCACGACACCCACCTAACCAGGTTAGAACCCATTACCCTGTACAATCGGTAAATAACAAAGTCAGAACAATCACTCCACCCAACGAGTCCTCTGGTGAGGAATAGCTTTGAGAGGGAGGTTGAGAGTTTGGGGGGTTAAGTTGGATAACCCCGAAAACTGGGGCATAGGGATCGCAGTGCGCGATTAACCTGCACCCGTTCACGGTGTTACAGGCAGCACGGTAAATTCGTGCTGCCTACTGTTTCACATGATTGCTGCCTGCAGCCAACACTACCCGCGCTGATCATTGGTGCACGCATCAGCAGGGGGCCCAATATCTCGGCTGCTTAAAGCCAGCCTGCACCTCTTAAAGGGGAGGTGCATTGTGGCTGAAAGAAATGATGGGAGTCCTTTGTGAACTGGATCTGTGTTGTAATATAGTGAAGAATGACTGATCATGTGAGAGAGCCAAGTATAGAAAACCTCCAAAAACGCATACAATTGCACCAGCACTCAGAAGAAATAATTCAGCAACTAACCTGTAAAAACTTAATTATCACTTTAAATAGCACCGGTGGGGAGGGGGGGGTCCTTCATTCTGTTTAATGACATGTTCAGCTGTGCAAAGTTAAGACCAGGCATAGGCTGGAGCGTGGAGTAGCAAAATGACAGCAGTGGCTTCAAATCAGCGTTGCACACAGATTCATGTCATGATCTGCCTGCTCTGCATGCTGCCGGCAGTCATGGGGTGAACATGCAAGCCCCTTTACCAAGATGGCATCCTGCGCCCCGTCGGAAACTTGCACGCACATCTCGGACCCCATTTTCGAGTCTCAGTTGACCGCGTAGCACCTAAAAAGAAAGGCACCACATGGCCCAGTTTAGCCTCAAGGATTAGATGAATGAACCCTTTTGAGTTTTGTTTTTGTTCTCGGGAATGTGGGCGGCGCGATCAAGACTGCATTGATTGTCCTGAGAAGATGCTGGCAGGCCACTTTCAAGCAAACTATTTGTACAACTGAGTTGCTTTGCAGGATACTTCAGATGACATTGAGTCAACCTGCACAGTGTGGACACGAGTCCCGTGTGGGCAAGACCGAGCAGGTTCCCTTCCCGGTTAGATTTTTAGACAATTCAGCAGCTTTCATGGTCATTTTTTTTTTTCCCCTGGTGCTAGATTTGCCTGGTTTATTGAATTCAGTTCCACAACTTAACCATGAAATCCAGTACCATAACTACTGTACCCTACGGTGTGGCGTGAGCTCACCAATGGTTCAGTTGGCATTTGTACTAGTTGTAGCAAAGTCATATAACATCTCTGGCTTGATTCCCCAGCCTGTTGATCTCTGGGGTGGCTATAGTTGTCCCCTATAGTGGAATAGCCACCCAACACTCTTGTCTGGGCTCATGCCACTTGGATAATGTATTGGAGACTTAACAGCCATGGAATCACACCTCAGCATGAGTCAGGAGAGGGGAAGGAAATTTGGGGGGGGGGGGCGCGGGAGTGGAAGTAATAAGAAAAATTGCCTGAGGGGACTTATTGCCACGCCCATTTCCAGTAAAGATTCATTAAAATGCCCCTGTGAGTGACATTGGTCCATTCATTTATTTCTGACATGAGTTTGTTCGTACACTCTCCTGGATTCTGCAACATGTGAAAACTCCACGTGCTCCAGCCTTCAAAGAGCTGACACGACACAGAACCTCATACTGAAGATGATCCAGCAGCAAGGTCGGTGCAGGAAGTGTTAATGAGATGATGGGGGCAGAGATGGAGTGAGATTTCACAGCTCATTGAGCTCCTTGCCACACCCCACTATCGGAGAATATCATTCCCGCTCCGCTTGTGCTCAGCATCGGTGTTTGAGTGGCTCTGATCGTTCACTCCACAGACAGCTCCCTGTTCTACAGAGATGGACACCAGTCCTGCTGGTGAGTATTTTGGCTATTCTGTGTTGTTCTAGGGCTTGGATTTCTTTCCATATTGAGATGTTCTTTTATCTATCTATTCTTTTAAACCACATTCATTCTCCTTCTCTGACACTCTCTCTGTTCTGCATCTTTCCAGTCATTTTTCTCTCCTATTTTCTTCCTCTGTACCTCTCCCTCTGTTTAAAAAATCAACTTTCTATATTGACTTATAAGGGAATAAGGGTTAAATTAAGTAAATGGTAGAGTTTGTCTGTATGTAACTGTTTAAACATTGTGCATTTTGAGAAACCATTCTTTTCCCCCTCTAGTCAGGCTCTTTCTCCACTGTGTGTGTGTCTTTTTTTTCTCTCTTTCCTTCCTCTCTCTTTTTTCTCTCTCGCACTCGCACTCTTTCTTTCACTCGCACTCTTTCTTTCTCTCTTTCTTTCACTCGCACTCTTTCTTTCACTCGCACTCTTTCTCTCTCTCGCACTCTTTCTCTCTCTCGCACTCTCACTCTTTCTCTCGCACTCTCACTCTTTCTCTCGCACTCGCACTCTCACTCTTTCTTTCTCTCGCACTCTTTCTTTCTCTCACACTCGCACTCTTTCTTTCTCTCGCACTCGCACTCTTTCTTTCTCTCGCACTTGCACTCTTTCTTTCACTCGCACTCTCTCTCTCGCACTCTCACTCTTTCTCTCTCTCGCACTCTCACTCTTTCTCTCTCTCGCACTCGCACTCTTTCTCTCGCACTCTCACTCTTTCTTTCTCTCGCACTCTTTCTTTCTCTCGCACTCGCACTCTTTCTTTCTCTCGCACTCGCACTCTTTCTTTCTCTCGCACTCGCACTCTTTCTTTCTCTCGCACTCGCACTCTTTCTTTCTCTCGCACTCGCACTCTTTCTTTCTCTCGCACTCGCACTCTTTCTTTCGCACTCGCACTCTTTCTTTCTCTCGCACTCGCACTCTTTCTTTCTCTCGCACTCGCACTCTTTCTTTCTCTCGCACTCGCACTCTTTCTTTCTCTCGCACTCGCACTCTTTCTTTCTCTCGCACTCGCACTCTTTCTTTCTCTCGCACTCGCACTCTTTCTTTCGCACTCGCACTCTTTCTTTCTCTCGCACTCGCACTCTTTCTTCTTTCCTTGGTCCTTTTTATAATTTAGTAAAAAACTACTTGCAGACGTGCATTCATATTAACCCATGGTACAGTACAATGCTGTTCATACAGTGTCCTGTAATCCTGATTTATTTTACTATCTCTCTTGCTGGCAGGCCTTTGACATTGAGGGTTTCAGGACTAGTTACTGCTGATAAATGAGCCAGTGTTTGACAGCGCATGTTGTTGCAATCCCTTTTATCGACACTCTCCTGCTGCCAGGATCTCTTAGCACTGACTGCACCAGGTGCCAGCAATATTGCAGCACGGATACTACTTGGGTGTAATTACTATCAAAAGTGCTCACTGTAACTCGGTGCCAGGCTTGTCAGGGACCACATCTCCCAGTCTTTGCAGTTACCATGGAAGCGATGATGCAGCTGTGTTGGTGTGAATGGGACGATGCCACTCTGCAACTACCCTCCCCATTGCTCCTCGCAGCACTTGTGATCTATACCCTCTAACCAGGACTCTCGCAGAATGCACTATGCCCAGGTACAGAACCGTCAGCACCGCTAGACTGATGGTGTTGGCAAAAGAATGAACAAAGGGTATAAGGGGTCGAGTATATTATGGTATTTTTTACCTTTGATTGCAGGCCATCTGGCCAGTTCTAATGTTCCCTTAAATTTTTTTTTGGTTGTGTGTGTTGTCCCTTTAAGGAGCTGCGAGGACCATTCCAAGTACCGCGCATGTGTGGTTTTCCCATTTAAAAGCCGGCGAGCTAGCTGCGCCGGCGCTCCAGAGCGCCCCGTGGCTTAAAGGGGCGCTCTGGAGTCACCTTCCCCTGCAATCACCTTCTCCGGTCCTGCACCCAGATTTCTCTTCCTGAGCCTGGGTACTTAAGACAGTCGTACTGTGGATTATTACAGAGGGGGAGTCAGTATGTGGCCAATAAAATTGGATGGATTCTTCACATCAATTTTCACAAAGGAGGACTGTATAAAAAGATTCCAGTCACAGTCAGTGTGTCTGAGTGACACGTACCATAAACGGAAATTAGCAAAGAATGCATTGTGCAAAAAAAACTAGAAGGATTCAGTGTCCACTCCTGGGCCAGATGGGATACTTTCTGGAATCCTTCAAGAATTAAGAGGAGTTGGCGATCACACAAGGAGTAAAGCATAAGCGGTTAGCCTAGCATCCATAGAGGGGGCAAATGCTTAAAGGCCTTCTATAGGATGCTATCAATGAACATTGAAATAGCTTGGGTATCATGGGGAGCAGTCAGCGTGATCTTGGGTGTAATAGGTCATGTCTTACAAACCTACTGGAATTCTTCAAGGGGTTATCTAGGTGATTAGGCCAGTCGGTGACTGCCAGCTTGATATTTTTTTCACGTCTGGTTTTAATGCTGTACAACAATTACTGTGCAGCACCAAGCCACAAGCCCCCCTTCCAAATCTAACCACTGACCTGCAGCGCTCGCACCAGCACTGGGTTTGTGTGTTTACTGAGATTCAGCAGTGGGAACCCTGCTGTGACACAGACTGCCTCCTTTACTGACTGTGGCACAAAGACGCTCTCATCGACAGTCAAACAGCTGAGAGACACCCACACACAGCAAACGCTGCCAACAGCACTTCAAAGACCGAGTTTCCTTGGCAGGTTTCCAGACTCCATGAAACCGGATCAGGCACATTCTCTCTTGCTGCAGTTGTAACACACTGTCATGCATTGTGTTGATGCAGTATACATTGTATAGGCACTGCGTGATAGCGAGTGAGCCTTGCTTGTGTGGCTCGTAAACCACGCTGGATACTAGTTCTGGTGAGTGATACTAATATTGGGGGTAGTCCTGTGATTATTCACATGGGTATGTTTCTAATATATAGTCAGTGGATGGATATAAATGATGTATGTTGGAGGTGTGGTGTGGGAAGGAGGAAAGAGTATGTGTGCAAGAGACTCTCTTTCTAGTTTTGTACCGACGTGTTGCTCGTTTTAACCTTGCCAATGATCACCCCATACTTTGAGGAAGGGGCCAGAAAGGGAGTAATGCAGATTGAGAGATGGGCCAGAGAAGGAACAATGCAGATTGAGATGAGGCAGGTGGAATGTGAGGATGTGGGTGGGCAGACTAGAAGGGAGAGGGATTTGTGGTAGCAAATTGATCAGTTGGGTAGACATGGCATTCGTTGGGTTTGTGGAGAAGAGGGAACAATGGCAATTGTGAACAGGCAGCGGGAGGGCACGGTGATTGTGAACAGGCAGCGGGAGGGCACGGTGATTGTGAACAGGCAGCGGGAGGGCACGGTGATTGTGAACAGGCAGCGGGAGGGCACGGTGATTGTGAACAGGCAGAGGGCGGGCACGGTGATTGTGAACAGGCAGAGGGAGGGCACTGATTGTGAACAGGCAGAGGGAGGGCACTGTGATTGTGAACAGGCAGAGGGAGGGCACTGATTGTGAACAGGCAGAGGGAGGGCACTGATTGTGAACAGGCAGAGGGAGGGCACGGTGATTGTGAACAGGCAGAGGGAGGGCATGGTGATTGTGAACAGGCAGAGGGAGGGCACGGTGATTGTGAACAGGCAGAGGGAGGGCACTGATTGTGAAAAGGCAGTTTGCATTGTGGGCAGAATACTGGAAATGCAAATTGAGATTGGGAATTGAGTGATTGAGAGAGATGGTAATAGGACAGTGTAGAAGATGATTGGCAATTGGAGGGTCGAGGGGAGCAGTGTGAATTTGATGTGCACATTGGGGGGGTCATGGGAAAATTCTGAGGCAACTTGCCTAATTTCAGTATTTTTAACAAATTTGGTCAGAGGTGAAGGAACGTCTAGGAGGCACTTTTTGTTAAAGTACATGTCTATTGTCTCTTTGGGAGGAAATTGTAAATATTTGATTTTTTTTAAAGCATCAAATTTCTTACTGTAGTGGAGACTTGCCATTTTTAAAAAAAAATTCAATCTTTGGCTGTGGCCGTCGCTGGCAAGGCCAGCACTTATTGCCCATCCCTAATTGCCCTTGAGAAGGTGGTGGTGGGACTTCTTGAACTGCTACAGTCCATGTAGTGAAGGTACTGCCACAGTGCTGTTAGGGAGGGAGTTCCATGATTTTGGCCCAGCGACGATGAAGGATCGGCGATATATTTCCAAGTCGGGATGGTGTGTGACTTGGAGGGTATTTGGTTCTTCGCATCTTCGGACTGTTCTGCTGATGTCACTGATGGGGAGGAGCCCCATG
Source organism: Somniosus microcephalus (assembly GCF_052327205.1). Classification (NCBI taxonomy): domain Eukaryota; kingdom Metazoa; phylum Chordata; class Chondrichthyes; order Squaliformes; family Somniosidae; genus Somniosus; species Somniosus microcephalus. The sequence goes on from NC_140999.1 coordinate 110,729,166, forward strand.
TATCCCTGAGGAACTTCACTCTTTGCAGTGGGGCCTGCACTTTGAATTCACCTCTGGGGAGAAATGCTTATTCAGCGTTTGTATCCTACGTGTCCACGAAGAAATTCTGTGCCATTAGAGTCCTGTGCACAGTCCTGGTCTCCATATTACAAAATGGATGTAGAGGCACTGGAGAAGGGGCAGAAATGATTTACAAGGAGGATACCAGAACTGAGAGGTTCTACCTAACACAACAGGCTTGGGCTCTTTTCTCTCAAAAAGAGATGGCTGAGAGGTGACCTGATAGAGGTCTTTAAAATTATGAAGGGGGTTTGATAAGGTAGACATAGAGGAGATGTTTCCACTTGTGGGGAGACCAAAACTAGGGGCCATAAGATAGTCACTAAAATCCACTAATGAATTCAGGAGAAACTTCAGAGTGGTCAGATTGGAGAACGTTCTACCATAAGGAGAAGCTAGATAAGTACATGAGGGAGAAAGAAATAGAAGGATATGGTGATATGGTGAGATGAACTAGGGAGAAGGGAGGCGCGTGTGGAGCATAAACACCAGCATGGACTGTGGGCCGAATGGCCTGTTTCTGTGCTGTAACTTCTATGTAATTGCTGGCTGGAGGCAACAGCAAGTGACTCGGGGTGGATTCTCTGTTCTGCTTGGTTTTGTAGGTTGTCCAGGTAGCACGTGGCACTTAGCCATACGGTGTTGCTGGTTATAAAAGTCACCCAGGCTGTGCGTTTTCTTTCACTGCCGATAGCCAGATTTCATCTCCACCCCCCCCGCCCCCCCCCCCCTCTTGTTGCAGGTCATGCAGGTGGTGCGTGAACAGATAACGAGGTCCTTGAGCACGAAGCCGAACTCTCTGGATCAGTTCAAGAGTAAAGTCCGTTGCCTGAGTTACTCGGAGATTCTGAGGTTGCGGCAGTCTGAGAGAATGAGCCAGGATGACTTCCAGTCGCCGCCGATCGTGTACGTTGCTCCGTTGTCCTTCCTCCTTCACCCACACTTGGTGCAGGTTATGTAATTGATAGCAGGGGAATTACTTTTTATTCAGCGTACTCCCTCGTTTCCCTCCAGTGAAGGACACTCGGTCAGGCCTCTTGGGCGTTAACCTGCTCTGATGTCAGCTTGGTTCAGTTGTGGTAGGGCTCTTGCCTCTCGAGTTAGAAGATCCAAGCCCACGCCCAGACTTTTCCCCACAAACTAGGCTGACACTCCAGTGTCGCATTGATGGAGTGTTGCAATACCAAAAGCTGTGGTCCTTTGCATGAGGTGTTGAACCATCAGCCTGCCCTGGTAGTTCACGCTGATGTTAAGGATCCCTTGGTAATATTTGAAGAAGGACAGGGAGTTCTCCAACATTCCTCCTTCACCCAGTACTACCAAAAAAAAACAGATTAACTGGCCGTTTGTCTCACTGATGTTTGTGCAATACTTCCGTGTGTAAAATGGCTGCTATGTTTGCCTGCTTAACAGTCACTGCATTGTATGTAAAGTGCTTTCAGATATTTTGGCGAAAGATCCTATGTAAATGCAAGTCTTTGGGATTTCACCTCACAAGCAGTGCACACATCTGGCCAGTAATGTATTTTTCCAGGGTCACTTTGCTTGGGATTGGTTCTCGGGCCAATTGAGGTCCATGATCCCGTTGCTTTCAGTGGAGCTCATGGAGGGAGCTCCTCAACATTGCCGTCATTGGAGGATGTTGACAGTGAGGGGACCCAACCGGGCAGGTATCCCTGGGATGTGGTGATTTGTAAAAGGCCCCCACAGTAGTTTGTCAATTGGTGCATTTAAAAGCGAGATGGAGTCAATGGAGCGAGACTTCCCTCCCTGTAGGTGTTGCTCTGACCAGGTGCTGCTTGTGTGCTGACCTGAAACACTCTGTTCCCAGTGAGCTGCGGGAGAAGATTCAGCCCGAGGTGATGGAGCTGATCAAACAGCAGCGTCTGAACCGGCTGTGCGAGGGAACCAGCTTTCGTAAGAACAGTAACCGCAGGCGGCAAGGTACTGGTTGGTTGGTTGGTTTGTTTGTTTCTGGTTAGTGCACTGTGTTGTGTAGTTACAGCAAAGTTTTGTGTGTGGTTTATTGTTTATGAACAACTAGCTACTGGTTGGTTGTGCAGTGTCGTACCCTGATCTTCTGTGCATTTCCCCCTCCCCAGCCTTTGGTGATGGAACAATCAGTCCCCCTGGCCTTGCACTCTGAGGAACGTTCCCTCACTCTGCATCTGCTTCCTTCTGGCTGTTGCCCCCTCTCCGTCGCTCTCTCTCTCTCTCTCTCTCTCTCTCTCTCTCTCTCTCTCTTCCACTGTCTCTTCCTCCTCTCCTCTCTGTAAACTCCTTCACCTTTACCGTCTGGTCTGTCTCCTCCAAAAGCCTCCTCCTCAAAACGTGCCTCCTCCACTGTGCCTTCAGTCACCTACCTTGATTCTACTACTGCTTGGTGTCTGTTTTTATTTGCTTCGTTTAGCAGGTCCCAGCTGCCCTGTGGTACTTCAAGCACGTGGCCATTCTTCACACGTGAGCTGAGACGAGTATCCTATTCAACCGAAGGAAGCATCACAGCTGAGCTGGCTCCTGACCTCCACATGCATACACTGTCCAGCAGGGATCACTGAATAGCGATTAGGAGCAGGAACCTTGGCTGGTTCTGCTGCTGCTCCCCGCCCAACCCCACCCACTCATCTCTCGACAAGGGGTTCTGAGACATAACACCCCATTGCAGTCTAAGATGAGATCAGAAAATGCAGCACAGAGCAGTGATCAAACTTGGGAGCTTTCTGGTCTGTATTTACTGGGCTGTGAATTTACCAGTAGAGCCATCAGTGGGCTAAAGTAATTAGGGCAATGCTCGGTTCTCTGCTGTTGGTCATCATAGTATTAACCATACAATTACTGATTCATTGTGTGTGGCATAGTTACTGGTTAGTACAGTGCTGTGTTGTGTGTATGGTTACTAATTGGTAGTGTTTAGTATGTGGTTACTGAGTTTATTTGGTACAGTGTTCAGTGTGTGATACTGGTTAAATCTGCATGGCACAACTACTGTGTGGAGTAGCATTTGGTTACTGGTTAGAGTTGGTTGCGTGTGGTTACTGGTTAGTGCAATGTTTGTTGAGGGGGTACTGGTTAGTGGTGTTTGTGTGGTTTCGAGTTAGTGTGTAAGGTTACTAGTTAGTGCGGTACTGTGGTCGTGTGTGTGTGGTCATTTGTTTGTGTGTGTGGTCGTGCGCGCGGTCAGTCGGGAGTGAGTGTGTGGTTGTGTGTGTGTGTGTGGTTACTGGTTAATGCAGTACGGTGCCCTCACTTTTTTTGTTCTTTCTACAGATAAGTTCTGGTATTGCCGGCTGTCTCTCAATCACAAGGTGTTGCACTATGGAGACCTGGATGAGAACCCACAGGGTGAGGTGGCCTTTGAGTCGCTGCAGGATAAAAGTAAGCAGAAGTGTGTGGGGTTGGAAAACTCCATTGACTCGGCCTCACTTCTCCAATAAATATTTCTGTTCACCATCTCTGCACACTGACCTGAACAAAAACTGTCGGTCTCGGTCTTGAAAATGTCAATTGGCCCAGCATCCACAGTCTTTTGGGGGAAGAGAGTTCCAGATTTCCACTAGCTTTTGTGTGAAGTGCTTCCTGATTTCACTCCTAAATGGCCTAACTCTAATTTTAAGGTTGTGCCCCCTTGTTCTGGATTCCCCCACCGGAGGAAATAGTTTCTCTCTATCTACCCTATTCATTTTATCATTTTAAATAGCTCAATTAAATTACTCTTCAACCTTCAAAGCTCAGGGGAATACAATCCAAGTTTATGCAACCTGTCCTCATGATTTAACCCCCGGTGAATCATTCTGATGAATCTGTGCTACAACCCTTCCAAGGCCAAGTTATCCTTTTGAGGGGCGGTGCCCAAAACTCAACACAACACTCTAGATGGGGTCTGACCAAGGCTCTGTATAACTGAAGCATCATTTCCTCCCCTTTTGTATTCCAGCCCTCTTGAGATAAAGGCCAATATTCTATTAGCCCTTTTGATTACTTTCTTTAACCTGCCCACTAGCTTTTAGAACCTGGGGAGCAACAACAGCATTAAAGTTCACTATCCAGTTCAGGCTTCTCCTCTCTGTTTATAAACTCTTTGGTGAGCGTCACTAATGTAGAAGTTGCTAATTTTTATTCCTGTGCAGCTCTCTGATCTTTCTTGTGCAATAATCATCCCGAGAGGTTGTTGCACAAGAGCTGAAGAAAAGTTCAGTCAGCCCATCAAGTCCACACCTTCCATAAAACCACACAAAATCTGCCCTTCACTGCCCTCTGCCCCCCACCAATTTAACATTACGAGTGAAGCTTATCCAAAAGTTCTTCCTCTGCTTCCTTGCTCCCTCCCCATCACAAGATAGTCAAGCCAAACCATTGTTGCGTACACATGTGGTTCAGGAACAGTCCCCTCGAGTCTCTGCTGCATCCACACCTTGCTGCCCGTAGGCAACTTGTGTGTCAGCCAGTGGCTCAGTTAGTAGCGCACACGCCTCGAAGTCAGAAGGTTGTGGGTTCAAGTCCCACTCCAGGGACTTGAGCACATAAATCTAGGCTGACACTCCACTGCAGTGTCGGAGGTGCCGTCTTTCTGATGAGACGTTAAACCAAGGCCCTGTCTGCTCTTGGGTGGACATAAAAGATCCCATGGCACTATTTTGAAGAAGAGCAGTGGAGTTATCCCCAGTGTCCTGGCCAATATTTATCCCTCAACCAACATAACAAAAACAATCTGGTCATTATCACATTGCTGTTTGTGGGAGCTTGCTGAGCGCAAATTGGCTGCTGCGTTTCCTACATTACAACAGTGACTCCACTTCAAAAGCACTACATTGGCTGTAAAGCGCTTTGAGACGTCCGGTGGTCGTGAAAGGCGCTATAGAAATGCAAGTCTTTTTCCTGAGACATTTTTTGAAAATGATAGCTGGACTTAGTAGTGAATCCCTAGATTCTCAGGCAGTGAGTTCCTCGAGTAGAAAACATTAAGTGATAGTGAGCCAAGAAACATACAACACTATCTCACAATCTCAGTTGTGTGGTTGAGGCTCAGTGAGAATTGTCACACTAGGGCACTTCCTTCCATATACACTGACTAAACGTACGGCATGCTTTACCCGAACTCTGATATACCCTTACTGTGTATTCTATGTGAACTGTATACATTGCATGTACTATGCATCCTCTACACCCCCGTGTCTGGTGTTAGCCGTAGCTCAGTGGATAGCATTCTTACCTCTGATAGAAGGTTGTGGGTTCAAGTCCCATTCCAGAGATTTGTGCACAAAATCTAGGCTGATACACCAGTGCAGTACTGAGGGAGTGCTGCTTGGTCGGGAGGTGCTGTCTTTCAGATGAGACGTTAAAACAAGGCCCCTTCAACCCTCTTAGGTAGACATACAAGATAACCATGGAACTATTTCAGAGAAGAGCAGGGGAGTTATCCCTGGTGTCCTGACCAACGTTTATCCCTCAACCAGCATTACGAAAAGAGATTATCTATCTGGTCATTTTCACATTGCGGTTTGTGGGAGCTTGCTGTGCACGAATTGGCTGCCACGTTTCCTACATTACAACAGTGACTACACTCCAAAAATTACTTCATTGGCTGTGACACGCCTTGGGATGTCCTGAGATTGTGAAAGGCGCTATATAAATGCAAGTCTTTTTTTTGTGCAGTTAGGGATTTGGTTTTGCAAATGGTGCAGAATACGAACACACGCAGATTTTTGTAACAGGAAAAAGCTATTTCAGATTCTACTAAGCTCTAAATACACATCCTACAACCTTGTTCTCCTCTGCATTCTCATTGCGGTCTCCTGCTGTAATTCATTCTTTCCCAGACCTCCCTTGGAACTCCTTGCCTCCTGCCCTCCTCACTTACCACTCCTCTTCTCTCTCAATCTACAGGCTTTTAAAACCACAAGCTTGCTGCCCTCTAGCCACATTTCTTGATTTACCTTGTGTTCTCTTCTACTCTCAACCTTTATGGCGTCCTATGTCATGGGACTTAGCACTTCATTTGTGTTTCTCAATTTATAAAGGGCAGAGTAAACACTGTTACTTTTTGACTGAACTCAACCCAATTTCTACTCCACCTTACAACACCCCTAATGCCTTCACACTCTCAAAATACTTAATTACACTTTGTTGGTTACTAGTAAACTGCATGTCACTCTACGGTTACCAGTACATTACATTACACTCTGTTGGTTACTAGCACACTACATTATACTCTTGCTGATTACAACAATGCAATGTGACATTCTGCTGGTCACTCGTATGCTGCTGCCCTGTTTTTGGGTTTCTGACCAAGTATCTTGGTATGATTTAAATTTAACGTAATAATAGTAATATTTTAATGTAACACTCAATGGATTAAAATTCCTACAGCAACCAGAAGCTGCGGGGAAGGAAGGATAATATATACTTAAAGCCAGGCAGACTGGTTTGCGGAGTGGTGCTACCTGCATACCTCTCCAGCCTGAAACAATCGGTCAGTAGCTCATCCCAAACGAGATTGCTGATGTGGCTTCTTTCCTGTGAACCGTCATTATATTTGAATGTCCTGTTCATTGGAGAAACAGCAGGAGATCATTTCTGGGGATGGGTGGATTTGGGGGGGGGGGGGCCTCCATTGGTTTAATTGGCAGCCCTTGGACTGGGAGAAGGTCAGAAGTCAAGTAGCTGACTTCCTGTCCAGCTGGGGAACAAAAGGGTATTTTCAAGAGTCGATTCTAGAAGGTCCGCTGAGCGATCCAGACGGGAGACAATTCTTCCTTAATAATAAAGACAACCAGGTCCGGAACGAGCCTTGGTCAGAAAAGGGCGGTTTAGCCTGCTAACAGCAGGACAGTGTTATTGTTTCATTTGTTAAGAGGAGTGATACAGAACCCAGGTGAAATGTGGTGAGATTTACTTCAAATATTTCTCAAGCCATTCACTTAACAATTGCAAAATAGTCAGTTGTTGATTTTTATTCAACTTCGACTCACTAAAATATGAATCATTCTACCTTTCAGAACATAGGAGTGCATGGAGACACATGCAAGGCTATAGTTCCTATAACAAGGGGGTTTCATTGTTATGACCCCAGATCATGCCGTCGTATGACTATGGCCAGTAAAGTTAAACTCCTGATCGTAAGGTATATGGGATCTGCTTACAGGGGAGATCAGTGATGTTGAACTCGAGGATATCTAGAGCAGACCTGAAATTTGTAACAATTGCAGTACATTCTGCTGGTTACTAGTACACTATATTATACTCTGATCACTAATTCATTACAGTACACATTGGCTACTAGTACTCCACAATACATTCTGGTCATCAGATGTTCTGACTCTGGCCACCAGTACACTGTTACACTCTCAGTGGTATTCACTCGTGTGCTTCCCTCTCTTCAGTTCCCGTTGCAGATATCAAAGCAGTGGTAACTGGGAAAGACTGCCCCCACATGAGAGACAAGAGTGCCCTAAGACAAAATAAGGTACAGCTTAACTGTTTGTGTGTGTGTGTGTATGTATAATATATATAATTGCTAGATGAATATAGACCAAGGTCCACCTAGTTCACCTTCTACCATCCTGGTAGTCAGATGATACAATGATAATGGAGTTGTTGACTAATCACAGCAATCAATCTCCATCAATTAGTCTACAACAGACTCAGACACGAAGCGAAGAAACAGCCCAGTGGTGGAGAGCTTTGGGAAAGTCACCTGTTCCTTCCAAGCACGTTACACTTGCCATACGTCATGTCTGAACAAAATCTATCTCATTTGCATCTGCGTGTATCAACACTATCTGCTGTCACCGTCTCCCTAGGGAGCCTGTTCCATAGGTTGACCACTCACTCACTGAAATATCATTTCCACAGATTAGTTTTGAATTTACCCCCCCTTCAAAGCACAGGCCGTGTCCTCTGGTTCTACTGTCCTAGACAATGTGAAACCGCCTGTCATGGTCTGTTATCTAGTCCCTTTAGAATCCTAAAAACAGCAATCACATCGCCTCTCGGCCTTCTCTTTTCCAGTGAGAACATGCCCAATTTACATCATCGCTAATCCCTCCATCCCCTCAATCATTCTGGTTGCTCTCTTCTGTATCCTTTCTGTACTGTGGTGACCAGAACTGCACACAGTATTCCAAGTGCGGTTGCACCTGTGAGTTAGTGGCAGGATTATCTCACTCTTTCATCTCAATATTGACCTTATAATAGATCCCAACATATGATTTGTTTTACTCACAGCCACTGAGCATTGTTGTGATAGCTTCAATTTATTGTCAATCAGGACCCTCAGATCTTTCATTTTCCATACATATTATTTTCATATGAGTATGTATAATGTATATGTGTGTGTATATGCATGCTTCTTTATTAATGTATATATGTGTATACGCATGTATGTATAAATATATTAAACTTGCAATATATTGGCCCGTCTAAAATTTCATATGAAAAAGATATAAGATTTTACATTTTGTAGCAAGACTGGGCTTTGCTTCTGTCACAATGTATAAATAGACAATCGCAAGGGTCCCAGTGTGACACCATATTTAAATCACTCATGGACCTGCCAGGACATAACAATGTCAGCCTTGTAGTCTGTGTAATGCAGTCAGGACCATTCATTGTTGCAGCCTGATACTGCACTAGAGATAGTATCCTTCATTATTCTGTGGCAAATGCATCCCAGAAACCCACAGACTTGAAATGTAGAGCTCATAAATACAAACTACTTCATTTCTGTACACTTTTTTTTGTTTATTGTTTATTCTCTCTATATAGGAAGTCCAAGAGCTGGCCTTCTCCATCCTACATGACCCTGATGAGGCCCTGAACTTCAACGCTCCCAACAAATATGAGGTAAATGTTGGTCGATTGATGCAAGGTTTGACAGAGAAGGTGCTCGAAGAGCAAAACCCACTCCTGACGGCATGATCATGGTGAACATGTTATCCTCCATATGTCAGATAGCGAGTAATATCTGGAAGACCAGTCCTGTTGCGCTGCATAGCACCCCATCTTAAAGGGCCTTGTGCTTGATTTGCCACAGAAGTTTGTTCTTTGCATATACCATATTATGTTCTTTTTTATTGCCAGTTTTCCCCATCACTTTACTTTCTCCTCTCCTGAAGATGCTGTCGTACAGTTTCACAGTCACTAGTTGCCCTCTAGGACCTTGTCGAGGTGGTCACTAGTTGTGTTTGAGCCTTGATGGTGGGTGTCAGCAGGCCCAGCATGGGGTCATTGCAGTGAACTCTGATCCTGTCCTCACTCGGTGTCCACGCATGTGCAATTCTAGCAGAGGTCATAGTTTCATAGAAATTTACAGCACATAAGGAGGCCACTCGGCCCATCTTGTCCGTGCCGGCCAACGAAGAGCTATCCACCCTAATTCCACTTTCCAGCACTTGGTTCGTAGCCTTGTAGGTTACGGCACTTCAAGTGCATATCCAAGTACTTTTTAAATGTGATGAGGGTTTCTGCCTCTACCACCCTTTCAGGCAGTGAGTTCCAGACCCCCACCACACTTTCTCACTAATTCTCTATATGTTTCCCTCAACCAACATTTCTCCCTCAACCAACATAACAAAAACAAATTATCTGGTCATTATCACATTGCTGTTTGTGGGACCTTGCTGTGCGCAAATTGGCTGCCACGTTTCCCACATTACAACAGTGACTACACTCCAAAAGTACTTAATTGACTGTAAAGCGCCTTGAGAAGTCCGGTGGTCGTGAAATGCTAAAGAATCTAGAATGCTAAAGAGAAAAGACAAGGAAGCAGTGCAGGAAAGTGATTGGGGTAAGGATAACCAGATTGTGTCAGGAAGAGACAGAGCGTACTAACAAATAGGGTCCGGGTAAGAAAAAATGGTAAGACAAATGGGGCCATAGTACAAAAAATGTTAAGATGTCTCAAAATTTTAAAGGCACTGTATCTGAATGCACGAAGCATTCGTAATAAGGTAGACGAATTAACAGTGCAAATAGATGTAAACGGATACGATATACTTGCAATTACGGAGACATGCAGGGTGACCAAGGCTGGGAGCTGAATATCCAAGGATATTCGATATTTAGGAAGGATAGGCAAAAAGGAAAAGGAGGTGGGGTGGCGTTGTTAGTAAAAGATGCAACAATCAGAACAATAGTGAGAAAGGATATTGGCTCAGAAAATCAAGATGTAGAACCAGTCTGGGTGGAGCTAAGAAGCACCAAGGGGCAGAAAACATTGGTGGGAGTTGTCTATAGGCCTCCAAACAGTAGTGGTAATGTAGGGGACGGCATCAAACAGGAAATTAGAGATGCATGTAACAAGGGTACTACAGTAATCATGGGAGACTTTAATCTACATATAGACTGGCCAAACCAAATTAGCAATAATACCGTGGAGGATGAATTCCCGGAGATGGTTTTTTAGATCAGTACATTTAGGAGCCAACTAGGAAACATGCTATCCTAGATTGGGTATTGTGCAATGAGAAGGGGTTAATTAATAATCCTGTTGTGCGGGGTCTTTTAGGGAAGAGTGACCATAACATGATAGAATTCTTCATTAAGATGGAAAGTGAAGTGGTCCAATCTGAAACTAGGGTCCTAAATCTAAACAAAGGAAACTACGAAGGTATGAGGAGTGAGTTGGCTATGATAGATTGGGGAGCTTCATTAAAAGGCATGACAGTGAATAGGCAATGGCTAACATTTAAGGAACGAATGCATGAATTGCAACAGTTATACATTCCTTTCTGGCGCAAAAACACAAAAGGAAAAGCGGCCCAACCATGGCTAACAAAAGAAATTAAGGATAGTATTAGATCCAAAGAGGAGTCATATAAAGTTGCCAGAAAAAGTAGCAGGCCTGAGGATTGGGAGCAGTTCAGAATTCAGCAAAAAAGGACCAAGAGATTAAGAGGGGAAAAATAGAGTATGAGAGTAAATTTGCAAGGAACATAAAAGTGGATTGTAAAAGCTTCTACAAGTATGTAAAAAGAAAAAGATTAGTGAAGACAAATGTAGGTCCCTTACAGTCAGTTACGGGAGAATTTATAATGGGGAACAAGGAAATGATAGAGCAATTAAACAAATACTTTGGTTCTGTCTTCACGGAAGAGGACACAAATAATTTCCCAGAAATGCTAGGGAACCAAGGGTCTAGTGAGAAGGAGGAATTAAAGGAAATTAGTATTGGTTAAAAAAAAAATAGTGCTGGAGAAATTAATGGGACTGAAAGCCGATAAATCCCCAGGGCCTGATAATCTGCATCCCAGAGTACTAAAAGAGGTAGCCATGGAAATAGTGGATGCATTGGTTGTCATCTTCCTAAATTCTATAGATTATGGAACAGTTCCTGCAGATTCGAGGGTGGCAAATGTAACCCCACTATTTAAAAAAGGAGGGAGACAGAAAACAGGGAACTATAGACCGGTTAGCCTAACATCAGTAGCAGGGAAAATGCTAGAGTATTATAAAGGATGTGATAACAGGACACTTAGAAAATATCAACAGGATTAGACAAAGTCAACGTGGATTTATGAAAGGGAAATCGTATTTGACAAACCTACTGGAGTTTTTTGAGGATGTAACCGGTAGAATAGATGAGGGAGAACCAATGGATATGGTGTATTTGGATTTTCAGAAGGCCTTTGATAAAGTCCCACATAAGAGGTTAGCGTGCAAAATTAAAGCACATGGGATTGGGGGTAATATACTGGCATGGATTGAAAATTGGTTAACAGACAGGAAACAGAGAGTAGGAATAAATGGGTCTTTTTCGGGGTAGCAAGCGGTGACTAGTGGGGTACCGCAGGGATCAGTGTTTGGGCCCCAGCTATTCACAATATATATCAATGATTTGGATGAGGGAACCAAATGTAATATTTCCAAGTTTGCTGACGACACAAAACTAGGTGGGATTGTGAGTTGTGAGGAGGATGCAAAGAGGCTTCAAGGCAATTTAGACAAGTTGAGTGAGTGGGCAAATACATGGCAGATGCAGTATAATGTGGATAAATGTGAAGTTATCCACTTCGGTAGGAAAAAAACAAAGGCAGAGTATTATTTAAATAGTGATAGATTGGGAAATGTTGCTAACATAAGAACATAAGAAATAGGAGCAGGAATAGGCCACTTGGCCCCTCGAACCTGCTTCGCCATTCAATGAGATCATGGCTGATCTTGGGCTCAAAGCCACTTCCCTGCCTGCTCCCCATAACCCTTCACTCTCTTATCTTGCAAAAATCTGTCTATCTCCGCCTTAAATGTATTTAATGTCCCAGCCTCCACAGCTCTCTGGGGCAGAGAATTCCACAGATTTACGACCCTCAGAGAAGAAATTCCTCCTCATCTCAGTTCTAAAACTTTATTCTGAAACTATGCCCCCGATTTCTAGAGTTCCCCACGAGGGGAACCATCCTCTCTGCATCTACCTTGTCGAGCCCCCTCAGTATCTTGTATGTTTCAATAAGATCACCTCTCATTCTCCTAAATTCTAATGAGTATAGGCCCAACCTGCTCAACGTTTCGTCATAACCCCCTCATCTCAGAAATCAACCGTGTGAATCGTCTCTGAACTGCCTCCAATGCAAGTATATCCTTCCTTAAATAAGGAGACCAAAATTGTACGCAGTACTCAAGGTGTGGTCTCACCCATGCCCTGTACAGTTGTAGCAGGACTTCTCTGCTTTTATACTCCAACCCCCTTGCAATAAAGGCCAACATTCCATTTGCCTTTTTGATTGCTTGCTGTACCTACATGCTAACTTTTTGGGTTTCATGCACAAGGAACCCCAGGTCCCTATGAACTGTAGCATTTTGTAATCTCTCTCCATTTAAATAATTTGCTTTTTTATTTTTCCTGCCAAATGATGTACAAAGGGACCTGGGTGTCCTTGTAACCAGTCACTGAAAGCAAACATGCAAGTGCAGCAAGCAGTTAGGAAGACAAATGGTATGTTGGCCTTCATTGCAAGAGGATTTGAGTACAGGAGCAAGGATGTCTTACTACAGTTATATAGGGCCTTGGTGAGAACACACCTGGTGTACTGTGTGCAGTTTTGGTCTCCTTACCTAAGAGAGGACATACTTGCCGTAGAGGGAGTGCAGCGAAGGTTCACCAGACTGATTCCTGGAATGGCAGGACTGTCTTAAGAGGCGAGATTGGGTCAACTAGGCCTGTATTCACTAGAGTTTAGAAGAATGAGAGGGGATCTCATTGAAACGTATAAAATTCTGACATGGCTAGACAGACTGGATGCAGGGAAGATGTTTCCCCTGGCTGGGGGGGCGAGAACGAGGGGTCACAGTCTCAGGATATGGGGTAGGACATTTAGGACTGAGATGAGAAATTTCTTCACTCAGAGGGTGGTGAACCTGTGGAATTCTCTACCACAGAAGGCTGTGGAGGCCAAGTCACTGAATATATTTAAGAAGGAGATAGATAGATTTCTAGATACAAAAGGCATCAAGGGGTATGGGGAGAGAGCGGGAATATGGTATTGAGATAGAGGATCAGCCATGATCATATTCCTGGCCTACTCCTCCTATGTTTCTATGTTTTTCTATGAAAGGCTCTATATAAATTCAAGTCTTTTTTTCTTTCTTATTTGTACGCAAGTAATTACCTCAGTATTAATGATTCCCCATTTAAAGCTATGAAGGTAAACTTGATTAAGACATGGTCTGCAAAAATATTGGCAAAGCAGATGAAGTATGTTGCAGAACACAACCATTCCTGTTGAGTAGGAGAATTGCCAGAGCAACTCCGTGCAGAGCGATAAAAACTGCAAATGCTGGAAACTCACAGCAGGTCCATCAGCATCTGAAAAGATAGGTTCATGTTTTGGGTACAGAGCACTTGTTTGAAAACTGAAAAAGAGAGACAGGTGAGCCCCAATTCAGGACTGATCAATACAAAGGACAGATGAAACTGCTATTTATTTGAGCTTTCACTTAGCATTTTTATCTTGAGCTGTGGTAAAAAGACAGCTTCTTTAAAAAGGCTAAGTCACCTCTAAACTGGAACCTGCACCTTCTGTATGCTGTGGATGGGGTAGCAGCAACTAATCTAACAACTGCCCTTCAGATAAGGTATCTCAATCTCTCTTGTCCACTCTGAGGCAGTATATACAACTTGCTAAGAAGGGTTCTGAAGAAGGGTTTTGACCTGAAACGTTAACTCTGTTTCTCTCTTCACGGATGTTGCCTGGCCTGCTGAGTTTTTCCAGCTTTTTCTGTTATTTCAGATTTCCAGCATCCGCAGTATTTTGCTATCATATGCAACTCGCTGTTGGGCTTAAACTACGTTTCAGAAAGAATTTGATAAGTTACCACATAGACGTGAAAATGAAGGAACATGATATTAAAGAGATGGATAGAGGGAAGGCTAGGAGACTGAAAACAGATGACCAGGGTAAATGATGTTTTACAGATTGTGGATAGTGGTGTGCTTCTTTGTTTTAATTTTTGTACATAAATTATTTGGACATGGGCGCAAGAGGGATGATGAAATTTGCAGATTATACCAAATTAGGAGGCATGGGAAATTATTAGCAAGAATGTAGGAATTAGACCAAAAGGGAAGCTAAGTGGCAAATGCAGTTACAGTGCAGAGAAATGTGAAGTAGTACATGTAGGAGGAAAGCCTGACTGAGATGACCTTTTAGGAAGGAACGGGGCGGGGTGAGGCCATTCAGCCTCTTAAGCTGAAAGGGGTCAAATTAAAAAAACAGAACCTCAAGGGTAATAATCTCTGGGTTATTACCTGAGCCACGAGCGAATATGGCTAGGATAAATAAAATTAAAGAGTTAAATGTGTGGCTCAAAGACTGGTGTGGGAAAAATGGGTTTTGCTTCTTGGGACACTGGGACAGGAGGGAGCTGTTCCGTTGGGACGGACTCCACTTGGCCAGTGCTGGGACTAGAGTCCTGGCGAATCATATAACTAGGGCTGTAGAGAGGGCTTTAAACTAATTAGTGGGGGGGAGGTTTCTAGAGAGCAAATAATAGAAATGACAACAGAGAAGGTCATAGACTTAGGTAGCAGTGGGGGAATTAAAAAACAGAATGTGTCAGGAAGGGACAGAAGGTATGGAGTAAAAAGTAAAGTACTAAAAAGGGAAAAAACAGGAACTAAGTGTTACAAAACATTTGAAAGTTCTTTATCTGAATGCACGTAGCATTCGTAACAAAATGAATGAGTTAACGGCACAAATAACGACATATGGGTATGATCTTGTGGCCATTACAGAAACATGGCTGCAGGGTGACCATGACTGGGAATTAAACATACCAGGTTATTTAACAATCAGGAATGACAGGCAGGAAGGGAGAGGAGGTGGGGTGGCTATGTTAATAAAGGAAGGAATCACTATAATACAGAGAAATGATATTGGGTCAAAGGAGCAGGATAGTGAAACAGTTTGGGTGGAGATAAGGAATAATAAGGGGAAAAAAACCGTAGTGGGTGTAGTCTATAGGCCTCCGAACAGTTGCAACTCTGTTGGACGGAGTATTAATCAGGAAATAGTTGAGGCTTGTAATAAGGGAACAGCTATAATTATGGGGGATTTTAATTATCATATTAACTGGACAAATCAAATTGGGCAGAGCAGCCTTGAGGATGAGTTCATTGAGTGTATTAGGGATGGGTTTCTTGAGCAGTATGTAACTGAACCGACCAGGGGGCAAGCAACCTTAGATTTGGTCCTGTGCAATGAGACAGGATTAATTAAAAATGTCCTAGTAAAGGATCCCCTTGGAATGAGTGACCATAACATGGTTGAGTTCCATATTCAAGTAAAGGGTGAGAAGGTTGGATCTCAAACAAGCGTGCTGAGCTTGAATAAAGGAGACTATGAAGGTATGAGAGCGGAATTGATTAGAGTGGACTGGGAAAATAGATTAAAGGGTAAGACGGTACATGATCAGTGGTGTACATTTAAGGAGTTATTTTACAACTTCCAAAAAATATATATTCCACTGAGGGAAAAAAGGGTGTAAAAGAAAAGATAGCCATCCGTGGCTAAGTAAAGTAATTAAGGATAGTATCCGACTAAAAACAAGGGCATATAAGGTAGCCAAATCTAGTGGGAGGATGGAAGATTGGGAAGTCTTTAAAAGACAGCAAAAAATAACTAAAAGATTGATTAAGAAAGGGAAGATAGATTATGAAAGTAAATTAGCAAAAAATATAAAAACGGATAGCAAAAGTTTCTATAGTTATATAAAAAGAAAAAGGGTGGCTAAAGTAAATGTTGGTCCCTTAGAGGATGAGACTGGGAAATTAATGGTGGGAAACATGGAGATGGCAAAAACACTGAACAATTATTTTGTATCAGTCTTTACAGTAGAGGACACTAAGAATATCCCAACACTGGACAAACAGGGGGCTCTAGGGGGGGAGGAACTAAATACGATTAAAATCACTAAGGAAGTGGTACTTGGTAATATAATGGGACTCAAGGCGGATAAATCCCCTGGACCTGATGGCTTGCATCCTAGGGTCTTGAGGGAAGTAGCGGTAGGGATTGTGGATGCATTGGTAATAATTTTCCAAAACTCACTGGACTCAGCAAAGGTCCCGGCAGATTGGAAAACTGCTAATGTAACACCCTTATTTAAAAAGGGTAGTAGGCAGAAGGCTGGAAACTATAGACCTGTTAGCCTAACATCTATGGTTGGTAAAATGTTAGAGTCCATTATTAAGGAGACTGTAACGGGACATTTGGATAAACATAATTTAATAGGACAAACTCAGCATGGTTTCATGAAGGGGAAGTCATGTTTGACAAATTTGCTGGAGTTTTTTGAGGAAGTAACATACAGGGTGGATAAAGGGGAACCAGTGGACGTAGTGTATTTAGACTTCCAAAAGGCATTTGACAAGGTGCCACACAAGATTATTGCTCAAGATAAAAAATCACGGGATTGGGGGTAATATTCTGGCGTGGGTGGAGGATTGGCTCTCTAACAGAAAGCAGAGAGTTGGGATAAATGGTTCGTTCTCAGATTGGCAACCAGTAACTAGTGGTGTTCCGCAGGGGTCGGTGCTGGGTCCCCAACTCTTTACAATCTATATTAACGATTTGGAGGAGGGGACTGAGTGTAACATATCAAAGTTTGCAGATGATACAAAGATGGGACGGAAAGTAGTGAGTGAGGAGGACATAAAAAACCGGCAAAGGGACATAGACAGGCTAAGTAAGTGGGCAGAGATTTGGCAGATGGAATACAATACTGGAAAGTGTGAGGTTATGCACTTTGGCAGGAAAAATCATAGAGCAAGTTATTATCTTAATGGCAAGAAACTGGAAAGTACTGTAGTACAAAGGGATCTGGGGTTCCTGGTGCACAAAACTCAAAAAGTTAGTATGCAGGTGCAGCAAGTGATCAAGAAGGCCAATGGAATGTTGGCTTTTATTGCTAGGGGGATGGAATATAAAAACAGGGAGGTATTGCTGCAGTTGGAATACTGCATACAGTTTTGGTGTCCATACTTAAGAAAAGACATACTTGCTCTCGAGTCAGTACAAAGAAGATTCACTCGGTTAATCCCGGGGATGAGGGGGTGGTCATATGAGGAGAGGTTGAGTAGATTGGGACTCTACTCATTGGAGTTCAGAAGAATGAGAGGCGATCTTATTGAAACATATAAGATTGTGAAGGGGCTTGATCGGGTGGATGCGGTGAGGATGTTCCCAATGATGGGTGAAACTAGAACTAGGGGGCATAATCTTAAAATAAGGGGCTGCTCTTTCAAAACTGAGATGAGGAGAAACCTCTTCACTCAGAGGATGGTAGGTTTGTGGAATTTGCTGCCCCAGAAAGCTGTGGAAGCTACATCATTAAATAAATTTAAAACCGAAATAGATAGTTTCCTAGAAGTAAAGGGAATTAAGGGTTACGGGGAGCGGGCAGGAAATTGGACACGAGTCTAGGTTCGGAATGGTCATGGCCCTGTGGGTAGTGGAGTGGGCCCAGGGGCTGTGTAGCCTGGTTCTGCTCCTACTGTGTTCTAATTCTGTGTTAGATTTCAGGAGATGGTTTTATTCCTGTTCCTGGCTGGGGTGGAGATCGCCTTTACAGAAGGTAAGTACTGTAGAAAATATAGGGACGGAGTGATCTCCTGGAAGAATTTCGATCGCCTGGATGGGTCGGAGAGGAGTTGCCCAGATTTTTTTCTCCCAAATTGGCCATTGGGTCTTTATCTGGTTTTTTGCCTCTCCCGGGAGATCACATGGGTTCGGGTGGATGCAGAGTGATAGAAGATTTGAGGTTAGGATCAGATCAGCCATGATCTTATTGAATGGTGGAGCGGGCTCGAGGGGCCGATTGGCCTACTCCTGCTCTTATTTCTTATGTTCTTATGTTTAAGCCTGCTCCGTCATTCAGTTAGATCATGGCTGATTTGTATCTTAACTCCATTGACCCACCTTGGTTCCATACCCTTGCCTAACAAAAATCTATCAATCTCAGTTTTGAAATTTTCAATTGAACCCCAGCCTCAGCAGCCTTTTGACAGAGAGTTTGAGATTTCCACTACCCTTTGTGTGGAAAAAGTCCTTCCTAACATCACCCCTGAAAGACCTAACTCTAATTTTAAGGTTATGTCACCTTGTTCTGGACTGCCCCACCAGAGAAAATAGTTTCTCTCTGCCCTATAACATCCTTTAATCCTCTTAAACACCTCAATTAGATCACCCCTTAATCTTCTATACTCCAGCAAATACAAGCCAAATATATGCAACCTGTTCTCATAATTTAACCCTTTTAGCCCCGGTATCATTCTAGTGAATCTGCGACGCACTCTCTCCAAGGCCAGTATATCCTTCTTGAGGTGCGGGGCCCAGAACTGAACGCAGTACTCCAGATGCGGTCTAACCAGAGCTTTGTACAACTGTATCATAACTTTGACCCCTTTGTATTCCAGCCCCCTTGAGAAAAAGGCCAACATTTTTTGGCCTTTTTAAATATTTGTTGTACCTATCCACTAGTTTTTAGTGATTTCTGTACATGGACCTGAAATGTCTCTGCTTCTCCACAGTTCCTAGTTTCTTACTATTTAGAAAATACTCTGATCTATCTATCTTGGGTACAAAGTGGATGACCTCACACTCCCCCAACCTTTGTATAAAATTCAACACTTTTCACCTCTTTCCAACTCTTCTGTCCATGAGCTATTAAATCCATTAACTGCTGCTTTGTACTAGTGGGCATTATATTTGAGCTTTGCCTATTCTCCTCATTCTCCCGACCTTGCTGATTTAGATTTACGACCTTGGAGAATGTTGAAGGGATGGAGAGGCAGAAAACAGTGACTGTGCAAGACTCCGTGAAAAGTGAGGAAAGAACATAACATAAGAAATAGGAGCAGGAGCCATTTGGCTCTTCGAGCCTGCTCTGCCATTCAATAGGATCATGGCTGATCTTCTACCTCATCTCCACTTTCCTGCACGATCCCCATATCCCTTGATTCCCTTAATATTCAAAAATCTATTGATCTCTGTCTTGAATATACTCGACGACTGAGCCTCCACAGCCCTCCTGGGGTAGAGAATTCCAAAGATTCGCCACCCTCTGAGTGAAGAAATTTCTCCTCATCTCAGTCCTAAATGGCCAATCCCTTATTCTGAGACTGTGACCCCTGGTTCTAGACTCCCCAGCCAGGGGAAACATCCTCCCTGCATCTACCCTGTCAAGCCCTGTAAGAATTTTGTATGGTTTCAATGAGATCACCTCTCATTCTTCTAAACTCTGGAGAATATAGGCCTAGTCTACTCAATCTCCCCTCAAAGGACAATCCCCCTATCCCAGGAATCAATCTGGGGAACCTTCATTGCACTCCCTCTATGGCAAGTATATCCTTCCTTAGATAAGGAGACCAAAACTGTACACAATACTCCAGGTGTGGTCTCACCAGGGCCCTATATAGTTGCAGTAAGATGTCTTTAATCTTCTAGATTAGGAGTTTGGAAGACAGAATAACAAAAATAATGAAAGCTGGACTATTGCCAATGTGATTATGGACCAGTTAAATGCTAAGTACGATAATTGTCATCAATTACTGGTTAAACAGATGGTGCAATGAGAATGAAATAGAACCCCTGCAGTTCATATTGAGCTAAGTTAGTACATGATAAAGTTGTGTTGGGAAGCCGGAACTTTGAGAAAGAAAAGAAAAACTTCAATTTATTTAGGGGTCATAATTTTGAAGTTTGCAGATGACACAAAGCTTGGAAATGTAGTAAACCGTGAGGAGGATAGTGGCAGACTTCAGGAGGGCATAGGCAGACTGGTGAAATGGGCAGACACGTGGCAGATGAAATTTAATGCAGAGAAGTGTGAAGTGATGCATTTTGGAAGGAAAAAAGATGAGAAGCAATATAAACTAAATGGTACAATTTTAAAGGGGGTGCAGAAACAGAGAGACCTTGGGTTTCACATACGCAAATCTTTGAAGGTGGCAGGACAAGTCGACAAAGATGTTTTTTTTAATGCATACAGGATCCTTGGCTTTATAAATAGAGGCATAGAGTATAAAAGCAAGGAAATTATGCTAAACCTTTATAAATCACCTTGGCTAAGGTATTGTGACCAATTCTGGGCACCACACTTTAGAAAGGCCGTCAGGGCCTTGGAGAGGGTTCAGAGAAGATTTACTAGAATGATACCAGGGATAAGGGGTTTCAGTTATCTGGAGAGATTAGAGAAGCTGGGATTGTTCTCCTTGGAGTAGGGAAAGTCCAGAGGAAATTTAATAGAGGCATTCAAAAATATGAGGGGATTGAATAGAATAGAGTAGAAACTGTTTCCACTGGCAGAAGGGTTGGTAACCAGAGGACACAGATTGTGGGGAGGAACACTCATTGAAGAGGTGATCAGGATGATGTGGCAAAGTCCTCTGTTGACCAGAAGAGAAGATTATAGGGCTTATTCTATGAAAGCACCCTACAGGTGGGGACTTACAACCACTGGCCACACATATTGGGGAACTGTGGCCTTGCTGCCCGTGATCTTCCATCCCTTAAAAATTAATGGGATGAAAATCCTGGGCAGGGCGCCCATTATTTCCACATATGCATGGCTGGTGGATGAGGCTCCCACTGGTAGTGCTCATTTGTAAATTCTGCCCCTATAAACCAAGTGAGCACAAACCTAAATGCAAATTTAAAAAGCTAAATACTGAGGGAGATTGCAGACAGTACTGTGAATTCAGACTCCTTTAGAAAAACAAATGGTCAGAATCCTGATTCAACAAGGATATACAGACTTTGCATCAAGGCTGAAGGGAGATCAAATTAACCTGAGCAAGTACAGCAATGAGACGATTGGAGAAAGCTTGATTTTCTGGTATCTCCTTGCAATCTTCGACGTTAATATCTTCTGCGGAATGTAACCTATCTGAGTTGAATAATGTGCATCATACTGAAAGAAAAAGACTTGGATCTATATAGCGCCTTTCACGACTGCCGGACACCCCAAAGCGCTTTACAGCCAATTAAGTACTTTTGAAGTGTAGTCACCGATGTGATGTAGGAAATGTGGCAGCCAATTTGCACACAGCAAGATCCCACAAATAGCCCTGAAGAAATGACCAGATAATCTGTTTGTGATGTTGGTTGAGGGATAAATATTGGCCAGGGCGCCAGGGAGAACTCCCCTGCTCTCCTTCGAAATAGTGCCATGGGATCTTTTACATCCTCGGTTTAACCTCTTATCCGAAGGACGGCACCTCCAACAATGCAGCACTCACTCAGTACTACACTGAAGTGTTAGTCTGGATTTTGTGCCCAGGTCCCTCGATTGGGAACGTTGAGTTATTATCCTGGAAGTTCTACCTAATTACTTTTTCTGGGGGGAGAGGTGGAGTGGTGAAGAAAGATTTCAGGGAAGAATTTCAAGAGTTTCTTCCCCGGAGTCTTTGCCCACACATGACTCCTTGGGAAGAGACCATGATAACACAAGCTGTACGCGATCCATTGGCAGGAAGGGGATCACTGTCTCAAAACTGCCTCCTCTTGTTCCTATCTTTCCAAATTCCTTAACATTCCATTTGTGTTCCCTGCAGTACTGTATCTGGACTGATGGACTCAATGCCCTGCTGGGGAAAGAGATGACCAGTGAACTGACCAAGAATGACCTGGATACCCTGCTGAGTATGGAAATGAAACTCCGCCTGTTGGACCTGGAGAACATCCAGATCCCAGAGGCGCCGCCTCCCATTCCCAAAGAGCCCAGCAGCTACGACTTTGTGTATCATTATGGCTGAACAGCAGGATGACCAGCACCTTGCAAGCACAAAAAACAATTTCAAGAAAAGACACAGAAACACCCAGTGAGCAAAGATAACACCCTGTTTGACCAGCTGTTGGAGAGACATGACTCCGTTGAGAAGCATGTAAAGCGCTGTCAGCTGCGGAAAGGCAGCGTTACAAGGAGCAAAGGGCCAAACGTGCTGTGTTTCTACTCTGTTCTGGGGGGTCTTGGACAGAACCCTGGGTCCTTTAGAAAGAATTCTGTATTTAATATTTTAGACAGGTTTAAAAATTTGGTGGATAATGTGATTTGGTACAGTGAAGTTTGTATGATGGGTAATTTATTAGTGTTCTATTAGACCAACCTGCTTATGTAGATTTTTCGCTGTATGCTGACAATCTGCCATCAAAAATATTATTCGACTCGGTTGTTCCATTATGGGACAATGGATTGTGTTTGTATAATCTATCTATGCTGTATATATAGCACTTGTGAATGTCCCAGAACATATATACAAGGAGTCTCCTGCAATTTCTGTTACTTGGGAGTGTCTTCGGGGCTGTCACCCAGGGATACTCGCTACTGTGTTTTTTGAAGGCTCTAGTTTTGAGCAGTGACATGCTTGAGGGAAATCTACCAACTTTATTCTTTCTTTAATCACAGTTTCTTCTCTCTCCCCTGAATCCCTGCTCCAGAGCTTGCAAGTTGTGAAGTGAGGTGCAGAGACACCTGGAGTGCAGGTCTGCAGATGAGGGGGGGGCGGGGTGGACCATAAGTTGCCATTGACCTGTTGTTATGAATACCACTCCTGCAATCCAATGCCATTGATAAACTGCTCAAGCTTCACTTCACCTTTTGAGATTTATGATATCGCTAGATTACAGCCTTGTAACTTATTCCAATTATCCCATGACTAATGTGGATAGCCCAGGCGAACATATCAGAATGGTGCTGGGGATGGTCATGACTATTCCACAGCACTAGGCCCCTTTAAGACTGCTGGAGCTCTGAAAAGAGGCTCAGTCTCCTTGCTGTTTCCCAGCTTTGCACCAACCTTTGATTTTGATTTGGGACCTTGACACGGACATTGAACTGAACAGGTACTTGAATGGGTTAGATTATAGATACTGAATTGAAAGGTACTCCATTGATCTTGGTAAGAACAGGTACATGAATGGACTAGATTACAGATGCTGGATTCAAAGGGTACTTGAATAGTGTTGGCAAGGACACCGATTTAAACAGATACTCAAATCAACTGGATTATAAATACTGAATTAAACGGGTCACTGTGTCAATGAAGACTGACTCTGCTTTTGAGCCATGTTATTAGAAGGCTCCAATATTGCTGTATCTAAGTTATCCATTAATATGTTGTTACAGATACAGAGGAATGTCTGTAACTTATAAGTACTATATTAATCTTCAGGTAATATTATCAGCGTAGGGGGGTTACCATCCTGTCACTAGCAAACCTGTATTTTATTGAGTGACCAAAAAAAGGGTTATTTCCAAACTGGGAGCCATGTTGTTGTCAGTCTCTTAGCTGAAATACTGACTTAAGTCAGATTTTAAATGGGTGACTGTATTCAACTCCATTTAATTATAGGATGCCAGAAGCCAAATTAGCTGGAGCGAATGTGATGGCACAATTTGGATCCACTTCAAAACTTTGTACTGTTGCCTCATGCTGGCTGGTTTTTACTTTGTGGTGGTAATTGACTCTTTAAAGGGAAACCACAATGAGCTATAAGGTATCTCCAGCGACGCACACCATAACGTCTCATCCATGATTGTCTAAGTATGAGAATATGGTGCTTCAGATTTAGTGTCTTTGTTGATCTGAGGTTAGGCAGTGGGCACCTTCTCTTTTTTCTAAAAGAATAAGCAGTTTTAACGGCAGTTTACACCTGACACGCGAGGCATTTTATTGAGAAAAATGTATTTATATTTACAATGATAGGATAGTTTGGGACTGAGTCAGAAGCTTCAGAATACAACATTTATACTTGCTCAACATTCATACATGCTGCGTTAATGTGTTAATGTCACCCAATTGAGTAAGAGCAGGGCAGGAGGCAGTGTCGCCCATCAAACTAAGCAAGGAACTGCAACCCTATCCCAGACTATTTAAATGAAACACAAGGAAGAGGCTTCCATATATTCAAATACAGGAAATTGTGCCTTTTAAGCAATTGAACTATAAAATGGATTGAATTTTAATGAGTTACCATTGTTACACTGTTCCTATTGAAAGAAGTCGTTTTGACACAGGAGCATTGGATGTACATACCACATGCTGATTGGATCATTCTTGCCCCCAAAATAACTTAAATTTTAAAACAATTGATTCTGGTACAGTAAATATGGCTGAATGACAATCTGCAAGACCTAATCTTCTAATAAACATAATCAATATTGTTAAAGGGGAAGCGATGAAAGCGAAATCTGCAAATACTAAAAATAAGAAAAATGCTGGAAATCCAGTGCAAAATTCTTTCAGTTTGAAAACACTGCATTCTTCATGTCTCGATCAAATATGCATTGGATGGACCAAAACAATGCTCTCTCTACACCTATCCCCCAACCAAGCAGTGTGTGCTTTACCCTGGCAGGGCAAGTATAAGAATGAATTGTACTTACCCCAACGTCCGGCCATTATTGTGAGGCTAAGTACGAGTTGTTCCCAGTACTTGCTTTTAAAGAAACAGGCCACCATTTAAAAAAATGCTTGCTACTTTCTCCCCTCACAAGCCCTGCTCTCTCCAGCTGTGGTACCACTCCTGTTAATCCATTGAGGGCTGGCTGAGTACACCCGTGCAGTCCAAGACTTTTTGAGCTAATAGGAAGGCTGTGCGGCACACTCGAGATCCCCTCTGATAAGGTGGGAAGCCTGAAGAGACCGCTGTAAAGATCCTGCTAAATAATGGAGGTGATCTCCTTGGGGTGGCGGTGAGCATCGTTTTCTAAATTAAGCTCAACTTTACCCGGAAGGTCGCGGTCAAAGAGCTCCCAGAATTTTTAACTCTAAATTTATTGAAGCAAAAACATTTAACAATTTATTGTGATCCTTCCATTGTAACAATCCCAGATGAGTGATCTCTACTGTGATTTATGTGTGAAGCTATTTTTAATGTAATTTGGGAGAATATTTGTCTATGGTACTATTAATTGGTCAGTGTTATAATGGCTGTTGAGAAAAAAAAATGAAATGGAAACATTTACACAATAAACAATCCTGCTGTAATGAGTCTTCAATTTTGTACAGGAAACTGGGATAACTTGGTAACCCTGCAGTCTTTGTACTGGTGAACCAGTGATGTTGGGATACTAATGCAAGGGCTTATTGGCAAACATAGAAACATAGAAGATAGGAGCAGGAGTAGGCCATTCGGCCTCTCGAGCCTGCTCCGCCATTCAATGAGATCATGGCTGACCATCCAAATTCAGTACCCTGTCCCTGCCTTCTCTCCATATCCCTTGATCCCTTTAGCCTTAAGAAATATATCTAACACTTTCTTGAATATGTGAAAGTTGCATCAGTTCTGACTGTGCACTTGGTTCGGTCATCCTTTTCAGCTGAAACAGATTGGCTTGATGCCCAATGCCACCTTGGAAAGGGTGAACACTGAACTGTGCCATTCACTTAGTATGGGTATACAATCTGATCTGGACACTTTCAGTAGAACTATGTAATCCTGCTATTTAAGAAAGGAGGGAGAGAAAACGGGGAACTTACAGACCTGTTAGCCTCACATCAGTAGTTGGGAAAATGCTGGAATCTATTATAAAGGATGCAATAACTGGGCACTTAGAAACTAATAGTAAGATTGGGCAGAGTCAACATGGATTTATGAAAGGGAAATCCTGTTTGACAAACCTATTGGAGTTCTCTGAGGATGTAGTGGAGTAGACAAAGGGGAACCGGTAGATGTGTATCTGGATTTTCAGAAGGCCTTCGATAAGGTCCACGCAAGAAGTTGGTGAACAAAATTAGGGCACATGGAATTGGGGGTAATATACTAGCATGGATTGAGAATTGGTTAACAGACCGAAAACAAAGAGATGGGATAAACGGGACTTTTTCAGGATGGCGGGCTATGACTAGTGGGGTACCGGCTATTCACAATCTATATCAATGATTTGGATGAGGGGACTAAATGCAACATTTCCAAATTTGCTGATGATACAAAGCTAGGTGGCAGTGTCAGTTGCGAAGAGGATGTGAAGAGGCTTCAAGGGGATCTCGACAGGCTCAGTGAGTGGGTGAAAACATGGCAGATGAAATATAATGTGGATAAATGTGAAGTTATCCACTTTGGTAGAAAAAACAAAGGCAGAGTATTTCCTAAATGGTGAAAGATTGGGGAATGCAGATGCTCAGAGACCTGGGTGTCCTTGTACATGAGTCACTGAAAGTGAATGTGCAGGTGCAGCAAACCATTAGGAAGGCAAATGGTATGCTGGACTTCATTACAAGATGATTTGAGTACAGAACTAAAGAAGTCTTACTCCAATTATATAGGGCCTTGGTGAGACCACACCTGGAGTACTGTGTACAATTTTGGTCTCCTTACCTAAGGAAGGATATACTTGCCATAGAGGGAGTGCAACGAAGGTTCACGAGATTGATTCCTGGGATGACGGGACTGTCGTATGAGAAGAGATTGAGTAAACTAGGCCTGTATTCTCCTGAATTCAGAAGAATGAGAGGGGATCTCATTGAAGCATACAAAATTATTACAGGGCTTGATAGGGTGGATGCTGGGAGAATGTTTCCCTTGGCTGGGGAGTCTAGAACCAGGGGCCACAGCCTCAGGATAAAGGGTAGGCCATTCAGGACTGCGATGAGAAGAAATTTCTTCACACAGGGTGGTGAATCTTTGAAATTCTCTACCCCAGAGAGCTGTGGCGGCTCAGTCATTGGGTATATTCAGAACAGAAGTCGATAGATTTCTGACTAGTAAGGGCATTAAGGGATATGGCGATAGGGCCGGTGAATGGAGTTGAGGCAGAAGATCCACCATGATCTCATTGAATGGCGGGGCAGGCTTGAAGGGCCGAATGGCCTACTCCTGCTCCTATTTCTTATGTTCTTATCCATCTCAGGATCATTATTGATTTAAGCCCCTACCTCTCTGCCCCCTCCCATGCCCCTTCCATCTCCACTTTCACTAAAATCCTAACCCAGGCCATCATAGAAAAAAAGGAGCAGGAGCAGACCCTTTGAGCCTGCTCCACCATTCAATATGATCATGGCTGATCCTCAATACCATATTCCCGCTCTCTCCCCATACCCATTGATGCCTTTTGTGTCTAGAAATCTATCTCCTTAAATATATTCAGTGACTTGGCCTCCACAGCCTTCTGTGGTAGAGAATTCCACAAGTTCACCACCCTCTGAGTGAAGAAATTTCTCCTCATCTCAGTTTTAAATGTCCTACCCTGTATCCTGAGACTGTGACCCCTCGTTCTAGACCCCCCAGCCAGGGGAAACATCCTCCCTGCATGCAGTCTGTCTAGCCCTCTCAGAATTTTATACGGTTCAATGAGATCCCCTCTCATTCTTCTAAACTCTAGTGAATACAGGCCTAGTCAACCCAGGAATCAGTCTGGTGAACCTTCGCTGCACTCCCTCTATGGCAAGTATATCCTTTCTTAGGTAAGGAGGCCAAAACTGCACACACTACTCCAGGTGTGGTCTGTATAACTAGTAAGACACCCAGGTCCCTTTGTACATCAACATTTCCCAATCTATCACCATTTAAATAATACTCTGCGTTTGTTTTTCCTACCGAAGTGGATAACTTCACATTTATCCACGTTATACTGCATCTGCCATGTATTTGCCCACTCACTCAATTTGTCTAAATCGCCTTGAAGCCTCTTTGTGTCCTCACAGCGCCAGGGACCCGGGTTCGAATCCAGCCTCGGGCGACTGTGTGGAGTTTGCACATTCTCTCCGTGTTTGCGTGGGTTTCCTCCGGGTGCTCCGGTTTCCTCCCACAGTCCAAAGATGTGCAGGTTAGGTTGATTGGCTATGATAAATTGACCCTTAGTGTTAGGGGGATTAAATGCGTGGGGTTACAGGGATAGGGTGGGATATGTGTTGGTGTAGGGGTTACGGGGATCGGGTGGGATATGTGTCGGTGCAGGCTCGCTGGGCCAAAATGGTCTCTATCTGCACTGTGGGGTTTCTGTGATCCTCACAACTCAAAATCCCTTCTAGTTTCGTGTCAGCAAACTTGGAAGTATTACATTTGGTTCCCTCATCCAAAATATTGATGTATATTGTGAATAGCTGGGGCCCAAGCACTGATCCCTGTGGTACCCCACTAGTCACCGCCTGCCACCCCGAAAAAGATCCATTTATTCCTACTCTCTGTTTCCTGTCTGTTAACCAATTTTCAATCCATGCCAGTATATTACCCCCAATCCCATGTGCTTTAATTTTACACACTAACCTCTTATGTGGGACTTTATCAAAGGCCTTCTGAAAATCCAAATACACCACATCCACTGGTTCCCCCTTATCTATTCTACTAGTTACATCCTCAAAAAACTCCAGTAGGTTTGTCAAACACGATTTCCTTTTCATAAATCCATGTTGACTTTGCCTAATCCCATTGATATTTTCAAAATGTCCTGTTATCACATCCTTTAAAATCAACTCTAGCATTTTCCCTACTACTGATGTTAGGCTAACCGGTCTGTAGTTCCCTGTTTTCTCTCCCTTTTTTAAATAGTGGGGTTACATTTGCCACCCTCCAATCTGCAGGAACTGTTCCATAATCTATAGAATTTTGGAAGATGACAACCGATGCATCCACTATTTTCATAGCTACCTCTTTTAGTACTCTGGGATGTAAATTATCAGGCCCTGGGGATTTATTGGCTTTCAGTCCCATTCATTTCTCCAGCACTTTTTTTTACTAATTCTAATTTCCTTTAATTCCTCCTTCTCACTAGACCCTTGGTTCCCTAGCATTTCTGGGAAGTTATTTGTTTCCTCTTCCGTGAAGACAGAATCAACGTATTTGTTTAATTGCTCTATCATTTCCTTGTTCCCCATTATAAATTCTCCCGTAACTGCCTGTAAGGGACCTACATCATGTTTATCTCATTTGTTCTCCTTCCATTCCAAGTATTGACCTTGATTGGCAGCCCATTGTTCAATGCATAGTCTCCTCGCCTTTCACTCCCCCAATCGTGTAATATGCTTTTTCCAACTGTCTTTGTTCTGCCCGACTTCTCCTTTATTACATCAGCCAGCTAGTCAGTTAAGTCGCTAATCTAACTTTTAACCCCTTCAACTAGCATGGGGTATATTCTGCTCTGTAAATACAGATATAAGGGGCATAAAGTCTGCCCTCAATTTATATAGGTGCATTCAGCCTCCTATGTGTAGGTTTGACATACAAGATAAATATAGATGAGGAAGATCATCTTAGTTCATCCATGCAGAAAGCCTAAAAGTCTAATCATAGCATCCAAGTAGCTCTTGAATGAGCCTTAAGGTTTCAACGCCACATCTGTGACAGGTGAAATTTTTTGCCTGTTAGATTTATAACTCACTAGCTGGAGTGCCTGACGGTGCCGAGGGTTTTTTGAGGGCATGTTGTTGTGAAAAAAGTAGAAATAATTTTTATATATATATAAATGAGTTTGTCTGGCTGGGTGGGAAGGAGAGAGAGACTGTGGGGGGGGGGGTTGTGGAGAGAGGCCCGGGGATCGAGAGAGAGACGGGGGGAGAGAGCGACTGGGGGGGGGGGAGGAAAGGGGTGGGGGGGAAAAGAGACCTAGAACCCTGCTCACTTTTGGTCGGGCTCTCGGGGAAGGCGGGTCCTGCTCCGGAGCGTCGCAGCGGCTTTACCAAGATGGCGGCGATGGCTGCGCTCTGCTCCATCCCACCCGCCTTTACCAATATGGCGGTGATCGCGGGCCGCTGGTTTGAAATCGAGCCCAGCGGGACGGGCGGTGCCTAGCTCGGGCGTGGCTGGCGAGGAGAGGCCGAGGCTTCAAGGCCTGAGGCCTGCAGGCAGCTCATCCACCGCCGAGGGGGGGGAAGCCCGAGTCCCCGGCGCGCGGCCGGAAACAGAGCCGAGCCCCGGGACTGGGCCGAGAGGGGGGAAAGCCCGAGTCCCCGGCCCACAGCCGCAAACGGAGCTGAGCCCCGGGACCGGGCCGGGGGGGGGAAAGCCCAAGTCCCCGGCCCCGGCCGCCCATTGGGCCCGCCACACCGCGCACCATCGCTCATCCGCTCCGGCCGGGTGCCGCCGCTTGAGGAGTTAATGTCTGGAGGTTTGAATAAAGTTGAGAGGAGTGAGGAGGGAAGTCGTGTCTCTGCACTTTTGCTCAAGAATCCTGCTGAAACGCCGAGCGGGAGTGGGATACTATGCCGGAGCTGCAATGTGGGGGTTTGTTGTGCTGGTGCTGTCGGTATTAAAAAAATGGCGGTGACGTTTTGGGAGGCTGCAGGATTAGGCCCGCCCACACACGGAATGAAACGCCCCCCATGACGCACCGATTGGTCGACCATCAGGTCACTGAACTGTAGGATTGGTCAACCATCACGTCACTCAATGCTAATGAGCGGTAGGATTGGTCAATTGCTAATGAGTGGATTTTTGAACTTTTTTGTATACTGTCCGAACAATTTTTGTCTGACCAAAAAGTAAATACACCTATGACACTCCCCTGATCATCAGCTTTCTTTTGATATAACATATGTGTAGGTACGTTCTATAACGTTTGAGTGTATAGCGGACAGACACCACTATCCTTTTATATATATAGATAGATTTTGTATTGAAACAGCATGTAAGGTCATAGGCCTAGAAATTCAGTTAGGGGCGCCCAGCTCGCCTGGGCGCCGGAATTACCGCTACGCACGGAGCCACTTGCGCCAGCGGGAAATTCAGTTTCAGCGCCCCAAGTGGAAGCCGGCCGCTAATCAAGGGTTTCGGCGCCCCGCTTGGGGCGCTGAAACTGAATATCGGCGTGTAAAGTGCCGCAGCGCCACCCGCTGCGGCACGGCAGCCTGCGGTACTGCAGGCCTTCCTCTCATTCTTAAGGGGGAGGTGCCTGCAACAGCGCGATCCCCGCTCGCGAGTGCCGGCAAAAAATGAGCCCGGCACCAAGGAGAAGTGCCGGGCTCTCTGGAAACAGCCGGCAATGCCGCGGGGGGGGGTGGGTGCGGGCAGGCGGCCGCCGAAAAAGCGGCCGGCCGCACCTCCACCTTAACTCGCCCAACTACCGGCACAGGTAGGCCCCGTGTACCGGTCGCTGTTTGCGGCCGGCGCGGGGGAGGCGGCAGCAACCAAATATGGCCAGCGGGGCGCTGCGCACACTGATGACGTCATCGGTGGCGGCGCAGCGCTACTGGCCAATGCTGCCATTAGCGCCCCGCTAAATATGGCGGCAGGTTTGCACAGTGGCGCAAAAGCCCTCTTTGGGCGCAAACTGGTGGCGCAGGCCACTGAATTTTTAGCCCATAGAGTGCTTGTCAACAAAAAGAGTTATCAGCTCAGAGTCCAGACTGGCTGGCTGCAAAGGCTTTAGTTAACAGCCTAACTGTGCATGAACATTTATCTAATAGTGATCGTAACATGATCTAGTTCAACATAGCATTTGAAAGGGAGAAACGCAAAACAGCTACTAAGATGAGGCAG
Organism: Somniosus microcephalus; assembly: GCF_052327205.1. Taxonomy (NCBI): domain Eukaryota; kingdom Metazoa; phylum Chordata; class Chondrichthyes; order Squaliformes; family Somniosidae; genus Somniosus; species Somniosus microcephalus. Next base: position 110,761,130 of record NC_140999.1, read on the forward strand.
AGACTGTCCACAGTAAACTGGGCAAATCTGTTAATGGGTAAAACAACAGAAAATTGTGGGAGATGTTTAAAAAAGAATTTAAGGTGATACAGAACCAGTTTATACCCCTGAGGGGCAAGAGCTCTACATGCCAAAAAAAAACATCCATGGACAACTAAAGAGGTAAAGGGGCAGCATAAAACTAAAGGGACGGGCATACAAAAATGCAAAAAATAGCACACATCCTGGCAAATGGGAAAGATACAAAGAACAGCAAACGGTCACAAAACAGATAGTAAGAGCTACAAAAAGAGAGTATGAAAAGAAACTTGCAAGGGATATCAAAATCAATATGAAGAATTTTTAGTTACATTAGGAAAAAGAGGGTGGTCAGGAGCAATGTTGGCCCCTTAAAAACTGAAAATGGTAATATTGTCAATGACGATGGGGAAATGGCAGACATATTGAATAATTACTTTGCATTAGAATTTACAATAGAAGAAAAAGAAAGAAAGACTTGCATTTATATAGCACCTTTCACGACCACCAGACATCTCAAAGTGTTTTACAACCAATGAAGTACTTTTTGACGTGCAGTAACTGTTGTAATGTGGGAAACGGGCAGCCAGTTTGCACACAGCAAGCTCCCACAAACAGCAATGTGATAATGACCAGATAATGTGGGAGGGTGGAGAAGGGGAAGGCACAGACAAATTGGAAGTCGAGGGTAAACAAAACAGAAGATCAGCAGGTGTAATAGCATGTTCAGTTGTACAGAGCCACCAGTGACGTAGGAGCTGAGCAACTGGGCTCTCCAAATGATGTGCTGCAAAGACACCAGTGGTGAAGGGTGAAACTACAGTGTGACAAGTTTAAAGCGAAAAAAACCCTATTATAAATGTGTATAAAAGAATTTATAATGGGAAAAAGCTAGCACAAAAAGAGTGACAAAAACATGACAACAGAAGGTTAAGAGGTGCAAACAGGAAGTGTGCGGAGATACACGGTTTTTAATAAAATATAAATAGGTAAACTACTAGCAGATTCCCCAGGATATTGCTTACGGTGAGCTGAAAGAGTTTGGTGAGTAAAGTGTGACTGGGAAAGTGCTACAGGAAGTAAGACACTTACAAAAAGTGTGCACTATATTTAAGACTTTTAACAGATTATAGATATTATTACATTGGCCCAGTAATTCCTGTCACAACGCGTGAGTACGGACAGGGTACTCGCGTGTGCCAGGAGGAATTCCCGGTTTTCAGCATGCACAGCGCATGCGCTGAAAACCGGCATTTCCTGTCCTCTGACCCAAGGGGTTAAGAGGCTGAACGCATGCGCGGTATTGGGCAGCGCGTGCGACTTGGATTTCCTGTATTTTTACAGATTTGCGCATGTGTAAAGGGCTCCGGTTTTTACGCATTGAAAAACCACACGTAAGTACTTAGTTTTACAGGTAAGTGGTCTTTTAGTACAATTTAGAATTTTTTTTTCCACAGGTTTATTATTTTTAAAGAATCTACAGTAAGGTAAGTTTAGTTTTAGACCCTATTTTTTAAAAATTTATTTTTTTCAAAAATTTGATTAATTGTTTAAAATAGTTTTTTAAAGTTATTCATAGTTAATTTAATTATTGGGATGCTTTTTAAAATTTTATTTAAAGTTTAAGTAGTGTTTTGGGGTGCCGTACTTTTCATGAGTTTGACAGTCTTTACTATCAAACTTATGAATGAAGTTTCCCCTCCCCTGATTGGCTGAACAGTGCTCACCTGATCCCAGCCGGTACATCGCACTAACTACGCCGCTGCGTCAGGTTAGCACAGCGCGCCGAGGTCAGAACCTGGCCACTTACAGGAAATCCACTGCGGGCCAGGTTTCAGATGTCGGCGCGCCGGGTAAGTGCACATCGGGGGCTTGCACGCGCGGCAAGCCCCCGACACCAAGTTCTGGGCCATTAGATCTCAATGCTTATCTCAGGCATTGTCAGTTTACAATAAAAGTTTAATATACTTTGCTAAGTCAGCTGTTAAGACACTATAACAAGCCTCAATATCCCGTGTGTATATTGGGTGAGTACAGCATTGGACTTAGTTGTGATAGTCCCCACAGTCAAATAGCCTGGCACTCACTGTCTAGGCTCACAGGTGAAGTATAGCCTGTTGAGAAAGGGTACAGGAGGGCTGCCAGCTTGGAGCTGTACCCTACCAAAAGTCAGTGGGGGAGAAATTCGGTTGTTAGCGCCACCAATTAACACCTAAAGAGGCCGAGAAGTGGGGCGCTAGCCAATTTAGGGGCGGGCGCAGAGCGCCTAGCGCCTCATAAGAACATAAGAACATAAGAAATAGGAGCAGGAGTAGGCCAATCGGCCCCTCGAGCCTGCTCCGCCATTCAATAAGATCATGGCTGATCTGATCCTAACCGCCAATCCACTATCACAGAACCATCTCCTGAATCTAACAGAATTAGACACACGAAATAGGAGCAGGATCAGGCCACACGGCCCCTGGGCCCGCTCCGCTACAGGGCCATGACCGATCCGAACCTAGACTCATGTCCAAATTCCTGCCCGCTCCCCGTAACCCTTAATTCCCTTCCTTCTAGGAGGCTGTCTATTTCTGTTTTAAATTTATGTAATGATGTAGCTTCTACAGCTTTTTGGGGCAGCATATTCCATGGACCTACCACCCTCTGAGTGAAGTAGTTCCTCCTCATCTCAGTTTTGAAAGAGCAGCCCCTTATTCTAAGACTATGCCCCCTAGTTCTAGTTTCACCCATCATCGGGAACATCCTCCCCGCATCCACCCGATCCAACCCCTTCACAATCTTATATGTTTCAATAAGATCGCCTCTCATTCTTCTGAACTCCAATGAGTAGAGTCCCAATCTACTCAACCTCTCCTCATATGTCCATCCCCTCATCCCCGGGATTAACCGAGTGAACCTTCTTTGTACTGACTCGAGAGCAAGTATGTCCTTTCTTAAGTATGGACACCAAAACTGTACGCAGTATTCCAGGTGCGGTCTCACCAATACCTTGTACAACTGAAGCAATACCTCCCTATTTTTATATTCTACCCCCCTAGCAATGAAAGCCAACATTCCATTGGCCTTCTTAATCACTTGCTGCACCTGCATACTAACCTTTTGAGTTTCGTGCACCAGGACCCCCAGATCCCTTTGTACTTCAGTACTTTCCAGTTTCTTGCCATTAAGATAATAACTTGCTCTACGATTTTTCCTGCCAAAGTGCATAACCTCACACTTTCCAGTATTGTATTCCATCTGCCAAATCTCTGCCCACTTACTTAGCCTGTCTATGTCCCCTTGCAGGTTTTTTATGACCTCCTCACTCACTACTTTCCCTCCCGTCTTAGTATCATCTGCAAACTTTGATATGTTACACTCGGTCCCCTCCTCCAAATCGTTAATATAGATTGTAAAGAGTTGGGGACCCAGCACTGACCCCTGCGGAACACCACTAGTTACTGATTGCCAGTCGCCCCATATTGAGCATGCATTTAGCGCCGGCGCTAAATCTTAGCGCCCGCTCATGGGCGCAGGCTGATTATGACGTCATTTGAGTGTGCAACACCTTTTGGGCGCCCCGGACCGGAAATTTAGTGGCGCCCCCCTCCGTAGTGCCTGGCGCTCATAGTGACAGCTTACCTGGAACCTTACCAAGTTGCTCTCGGGCTGGAGGAGCGTTATTTAAAGGGGACTGGTGTGGTTTAAAAGCGGCAGCCATTTTTGGAGCACAACTTCCTCGAGAGCTACAAAGAGTTGCTGAGCTGCACACTGAGAGCCATTTGACCACTGAGCCAGCGCAGGCAGACGATCTTCAGCCTTCTGACCATCACCTTGCTGTTGGTGAGCCTTGACAACGGGGAACCTTCCTGTGGGCACTTATTATGGGGGCTGCATTGGAGGGGAACGTCCTGCTGCTGAATCATCTGGAAAGGGCACTGAGACGCTGGGAGAGGGGGGCGGGCATGGCCAGACAGAGGAGGGCCAACAGACGTCGCCACAGCAGACCTTATGCTGGCAGGGTTTTCCGACAGCAGTTTTCCTACATGAACATGCCGGAGGAGCAGTGTGTCAGAAGGCTGCGATTTAGAAAGGAGGTGGTGATGGAGCTGTGCCAGCTGCTTCAGCCAGATCTGCAGCCTCAGATAAGGTGCAGGACATCTCTGTTGGTGGCTGAGAAGATGCCTGCTGGCCTGAACTTCTACGCAAGCGGCTCTTCTCAGGCTGCGTGTCAGAGGCTGATCAGAAGTAGCTTCTAGACCCCTCTCACGGAATGCTTGCTGCCATTCCAAGAACAGGAATGGAACCGGTCTGATACCCCCAAGCCTGTGAAGGGCAAGATGCATGTAACTAGAAGGCATGGCCATTGTAAATGAAGAAAGTGTTTCATTACACAAAATGTAATTCCTTCAAACATGAGAAAGCTATGGCAACAGAAAGCAAAACGAAAACATTGACACATAACTGCCTCTCACACCCGGGAGACTGTCCAAAACATAAATCACATTCCGACCATCTTCCTTGGCCTTGATTCCACTGCGCCAACCGAAGCATCCAATGCCCCATCAGTGAGGTGTTCCGCCCTCTGCCTCACCCTTTCCATGTCTTGCTAGGCTGGTGCGCCACAGGTAGGCTCCCACCGCTTTGAAGGCCTACAAGGCAGTGAGTGTGTTTGGTGATGCCAATTGACCTGCCCCTTTAAGAGCTGGCCGGCGCCAGTGTGTCTCAGGGAAAGTGATTATTGACAGCACCTTCGCTGCTCCCCGCCGCCGCGAAATTGGGTTGCGCCGCCGAGTTAGCGCCTTAAGAGTAGCGTGCATCGCCTGATTTAGCGCCGCAATCACCTTTAGGGGCGCTGCAACCCAATATCGCGCTAGGTGGCGCTAAATTGCGCCTGGCGCTAAACTTTGCGCATCACCAGGACTAGCGCCCCAAATGCGGCTATACCGAATTTCTAGGCCAGTGTCTTTGAGAGTGGGGGCGAGGGAAATGGAGAGAAGATTTCTGTCAGAGAATAGAGGTATGGGGATCTGCAGCTTCTGAAGCTCTATCTAGTGGTAACAGTGTGCAGCTGCAAGGCCTGACTGTATGTCATAGAAAGGTGATACCCAAAGGGGTGTGCAACATACATCGCAAATTCAATATATTATGCTTGTTCCAGTGTGTTCCTATGGAATCAGCGACTGTAATTTTCCTTCAGGAAAGTATGTTTCCATTACCCAGTATGATTGCCTGCCATAAGGTAGCAGCCACATGGCTTTAAGGGATCTCTGTACTAACGACATTCCTTCTATATTTTACTTTAGAAGTCCAGACAAGCAAGAAAGTAAGTAAAACTTATATACCACTTACCCAAGGGCAAGCCCTTAGAAAAGTTAAGATTGAGCCCTGACACTGCACCTAGCATTGTCTCTATCTCCATTAATTTACATGGCGGGTCGGTACTGAGAGATTACAGCTGTTGGGATAGATTGAACCTGTTTTTTGGGGCTTTTTTCTTTAGAAAAGAGAAGACTTAGAGGTGACCTGATAGAGGTCATTAAAATTATGAATGGGTTGGACAGGGTAGATGTAGAGAGAATCCAACACTAGGGGCCATAAATGCAAGATAGTTACTAATAAATCCAATAGGGAAATAAGGAGCAATTTCTTTAGAGTCATAGGCCTAGAAATTCGGTGGGCTGCGTCACCAGTTAGCGCCTAACATAGAAACATAGAAGATAGGAGCAGGAGTAGGCCATTCGGCCCTTCGAGCCTGCTCCGCCATTCAACGAGATCATGGCTGATCATCCAAACCCCAGCACCCGGTCCCTACACCGACAGCCATCCCACCCAAGCCCTATCCCCGTAACCCCGTAACCCCACGTATTTAATCCCCCCTAACACTAAGGGTCAATTTTTATCATGGCCAATCAACCTAACCCGCACATCTTTGGACTGTGGGAGGAAACCGGAGCACCCGGAGGAAACCCACGCAAACACGGGGAGAATGTGCAAACTCCGCACAGACAGTCACCCGAGGCCGGATTTGAACCCGGGTCCCTGGCGCTGTGAGGCAACAGTGGCATAGTGGTTAGAGGGCACTTAGTGGTTTTAGCGCCACTGGCCACACCTCCCGCGAAATTTAGTGGGGCGCTAATGGCGGCATTAGCCTGTAGCGCTGCGCCGCCACCGATGACGTCATTGGTGTGCGCAGTGCCCCGCTACCGCCCCGAACACGATATTGGGTCACGCCCCCCCCCCCGTAGCGCCAGTCGAAATTCACGATCGGTTCGGGGGGCCTACCTGTGGCGGTAGTGGCGCTAATTAAAGGGGAGGTGCAGGGCGGCCATTTTTTTTGCTGACCGCCCGCCAGCACCTCCTCGCGCCGCCGTCCCCGGCCTCCTGATCCCCCCCGGGCAGTGCCGGCTGTGTCCCAGGAGCCCTGTTGTGTATGTACCTTTAAGAGAGAACTGCTTTTATACTGTAGTACCGGCAGTGACCACATCTGTATATAAAGCCGTAGCAGGCTTCTGTACTTTCAGTTCCAGCATACCCTCTGTTCAGTAAACACCTCTTATTACCATTCTCCTGCAGTTCGTGTGTTATTGATACGCGGACACCACAGTGGCGACGAGCAGGTTCGAACTCACCTGCAGTACTGCATCACCTCACGGGGATCCATCCCTGAAAAGAAGCTTCTTGGAGGCCGAAGCCAGAGCAACAGGCGTCGACCGTGGGCAACCGCCCAGTGATCCATCGGAGTTCAGTGAATCGCAGGGGAAGCTGTGGGGAGCTGGGCTTGGCTCCCCAGTCAAGGTGTTCCAGCAAATCGTGCTGGTAGTAGGTAGTGCGCTGACCCTTCCGGACTGCGGCGGGCTTGAGCTCGATCGAGTGGCTCTGCAAGGGGGCCGTGCAACGTCGTCGGGAAGGAAAAGAGAGAGAGAGGGTGGAGCGCACAGGGCACGGTCGGTGCTCAAGAGCCGGGCAGCGTTAGAGAAAATAAAAGAGGGGAAGGAAAAGAGACGCGCAGTGGACAGCGTCGAAGAAGAATAAAATTAAGGAATTTAACTAACAAAAGAGAGACGTGCCGAAGCCGCGGGGCACCGCCATTACTATTTAGAATGCTAGGAGCAGCATTGGCAGCAAGGGGAAGAAGGGAAAGTGCGGGAGGCGCCATTTTAATCCATTGGGGAAAAAGGAAAAGCGCGGGAGGCGCCATTTTAAACCACCCAAGATGCCGAAGAGTGGCAGTGTCACTGCTTTCGACAACGAAATAGAAGACTGGACCACGTATGTGGAAAGAATTGAAGTGTACTGCAAGGCAAATGGGGTGGCCGATGAAAAGAAGGCATCGGTATTATTAAATTTGATGGGCACGAGAACGTACGGCCTATTACGGAATTTAATTACCCCAGCTAAACCAATGGAGAAAAGCTTTGAAGAGATTGTCAATATCTTACAGGAACATCTAAACCCTACACCGCTGCTGATAGCAGAAAGATTCAAGTTCCATAAAAGAAACCAGCACAAAGATGAGAGTAATGCTGACTATCTTACAGAACTACGCAAGTTATCGAAGCACTGCCAGTTCGGATCAGGACTGGCAGATACCTTAAGGGATAAGTTTGTCTGTGGGCTCCAGAGTGAAGGAACCCAGAAACGACTACTTTCGGAAAAGGACCTTATGCTAGAAAAGGCTTTCAGCGTTGCAGTATCCTACAAAGCAACAGCACAGGGAGCTGCGGAATTACAACAGAAACTGCAAGAATATAGCACCAATGAAATGGCATATGGAGCAGAAAAGTGCTATCGCTGCGGCAGAACAAACCATGACCAGAAGGATTGCTGGGCTAAGGACAAAGTATGCAGGCAATGTGGAAAAGTGGGACACCTAGCACGAGTCTGCAGGTCGGGAAAGAAAACCAACACTAAAAGAACTACTAAGGAAAAGTACAAGAAAGTACAAAAGATAATGGACAGTAGTTCAGAAGACCAGAAGAGTAATAATGACTCCGGGAGCAGGAGACTAAGTTGTCTAAAGTTACACAACGTGATCGCAAAGGAGGATCACCGAACCATTTGGGTCACCCTCATGATAGCAGGGTCCCAAGTAAAGATGGAATTGGACACAGGATCAGCCCTAACAGTCATGAATCGACGAGACTACGAGCGGCTATTCTCACACATTCCCTTGAAGGATACGTCCATTGTCTTGAAGACATATACGGGGCAAAAAGTCTACCCCAGAGGAAAAATAAGGGTGCCCGTTAAATATAACAACAAGGAAACACAGGAACTGTATCTATATATACTACAAGATGGAGGACCACCATTATTGGGACGTGAATGAATCCGAAAAATACAATTGGATTGGCATTCCATTCAGGCGCTAGCTGTGGCTGACAAAAAGGATGACGACGCCACACCTGGACGACTGTCAAAAATTCTAACTGACGCGGAAGAGGTGTTCCAGCAAGGACTTGGGACTCTAAAAGGCGTAACGGCAACGATAAAAATTGAAGATAACGCAAACCCAAAATTTTTTAAGGCCAGACCGGTACCGTATGCGATCCGCCCAGCCATCGAAGCAGAGCTGGAGAGTCTGGAGCGTGCGGGTGTGCTGTCCAAGGTGGACTGGAGTGAGTGGGCCACACCCATCGTTCCTGTAATGAAGAAATCATTGAGCAGCACGCCTGGGGAACTGAAGAAGGTTCGCATCTGTGGGGACTTTAAGGTAACTGTGAACCCAGTCCTTCACACAGTACAATATCCACTTCCGCGGATAGAAGATATTTTCGCTTCACTATCTGGAGGGAAACGCTTTACGAAGATTGATCTGGCCCAAGCGTATCTACAAATGGAGGTAGATGAATCATCTAGAAAATACCTCACGATAAACACTCACAAAGGTCTTTACCAGTACAACCGACTGGTATTCGGGGTAGCATCAGCTCCGGCAATTTGGCAGAGAGCGATGGAACAAGTCCTGCAAGGGATCTCGGGGACCCAGTGTTATTTGGACGACATCCTGGTTACGGGCGGAAATGACAGTGAACACCTTGCCAACCTGGAGCAGGTGCTCACTAGATTACAAGAATATGGGCCACGAGCCAACCGCCCCAAATGCGAGTTTTTCAGGAAACAAATCTCGTATTGTGGCCACCTGATTGATGAAGAGGGGTTACATAAGTCCCCAGACAAGATTGAGGCAGTAGTCAAGGCTCCAGCACCGGAAAATGTGTCACAACTGAGGTCGTTCCTCGGGTTGGTGAACTACTACCATAAGTTTTTGCCAAATTTGTCTACAATTCTGCACCTGCTGAACGCCCTGCTGCAAACTGGAGTAGCATGGAAATGGAGTGATGAGTGTAAGCGTGCCTTTCAGAAATGTAAATGCCTAATCACTTCAAAAGAAGTATTGGCCCACTACAATCCATCACTACCGATTCGGTTGGCATGTGATGCGTCTCCCTACGGCATTGGAGCGGTGCTGTCGCACAAATTCCTTGACGGTTCAGAGAGGCCAATAGCCTTTGCGTCACGCTCGTTAACTTCAGCCGAGCGTAACTACGCCCAGATTGACAGGGAGGCCCTCAGCCTGGTGTGGGGGGTGAAGAAGTTCAATCACTATCTGCACGGGCAGAAATTCACCTTACTGACTGATCACCAGCCTCTTGTCTCCATTTTTAACCCAAAGTAGGGCGTTCCGGTGATGACGGCGCAACGGCTGCAAAGATGGTCCCTTTTTCTAGGGGCACATCAATACGACATAGAGTATAAGGGCACGAAACAGCATGGAAACGCTGATGGGCTGTTGCGCCTGCCGCTGCCTACGGTGGAGGAAGCACCTGCAGTGGACCCTGTTGAGATATTCCATGCGACCATAGTCGAATGTCTACCTGTTACAAACTCAAGTATAGAGAAGGAAACCCGAAATGACCCGACACTCTCTCGGGTCTATGATTTGACGGTGAAGGGATGGCCAGCACATGGCGACTCACTGTTGCCAGCATTCTCGCCAAGGAGAGAACAGCTGTCAGTGTGCCGGGGGACCTTGATGTGTGGATCCCGAGTGGTAATTCCACCCAAGTTGAGAGAAAGAGTGCTCAATGAGCTTCATGAGGGTCATCTGGGAGGGGTAAAAATGAAGAGCCTAGCCAGGACATTTGTGTGGTGGCCAGGAATCGATAAAGAAATTGAGGAAATGACTAAGAGATGCACAGGATGCCAGAAAGTCCAAAACGCTCCACCACAGGCCCCGCTACACCCATGGGAGTGGCCCTCATCTCCATGGCAATGGGTACACATTGATTTTGCTGGTCCATTTATGGACTCAATGTTTTTAATCGCCGTGGATGCACATTCGAAATGGCCAGAGGTCATCAAAATGTCCTCCACCACCACGGAGAAAACTACTGCAGTCCTACGGACCATCTTCGCCAGGAATGGCTTGCCAGAACAGATTTGCTCCGACAATGGACCTCAGTTTGTGTCCGAGGATTTCCGGAGGTTTTTGAGGAATAATGGGGTAAAGCATTACACATCCGCCCCACACCTGTGCAGAGATGGAACTGATGTTCTCGGGGTAATTTTTGATAAAGCAGTTCGGGAGCATTTAAACTAGTATGGCAGGGGGCTAGAAACCTATGTAGTGAAATAGAGGAAAGTGAAAGGCAGACAGAAATAAATGGTAAAAGGGTGAGGAACAAAAAACAAAGGGCCAAACTAATTCATAAAAAATGTGAGCATAAAAAAAGCCTGAGGGTTTTATACCTTAATGCGAGAAGCATCAGGAACAAGGTAGATGAATTAGCTGTGGAAATAGAGGTTAATAATTATGATCTAATTGGGATTACGGAAACATGGTTGCAGGGTGAGCAGGGCTGGGAGCTTAACATACAGGGGTATTCAGTATTTAGGAAGGATCGACAAAAAAGAAAGGGAGGAGGGGTAGCATTGCTAGTAAAAGAGGGGATAAATGCAATTGAAAAGAAGGATATTAACTCAGTTAATACAGAATCTATATGGGTGGAGCTAAGAAATAGCGAGGGGCGAAAAACATTAATAGGAGTGGTATATAGGCCTCCAAATAGTAAAATAGAGGTTAGGGAGGGCATCACGAGGGAAATTAGAGAAGCGTGCAATAAGAGCACAGCTGTCATCATAGGTGACTTTAACTTACATATAGATTGGACTAGCCTAATCAGTAAAAATAATGAGGAGGAGGAATTCCTTGAGTGTTTAAGGGATGGTTATCTGGATCAATATGTCGAGGAACCAACTCGGGAACAGGCTATATTGGACTGGGTACTGTGCAATGAGAAGGGACTAATCAGTAATCTTGTTGTACGGGGACCCTTGGGTCAGAGCGATCATAACATGATCGATTTCTCACTCGAAATGGAGAGCGAAGAAATTGACTCAGAGACTAAGGTCCTGAATTTAAACAAGGGGAATTATGATGCCATGAGACGGGAACTGAGTAGGTCTGATTGGACAACGTTCCTGGGAGGACTGGAGGTAGATAAACAATGGCAAACATTTAAAGATAGAATGACAAAATTGCAAAAATTGTTTATACCAATCTGGCATAAAAGGAAATCTAAAAAGGTGACTCAACCGTGGATAACAGGGGAAATTAGAGACAGCATAAAATCCAAAGATAGGGCGTATAAAATAGCCAAAAAAAGCGCCAGAGCGGAAGATTGGGAACAGTTTAAGATAGAGCAAAGGAGGGCAAAGGGCATGATCAAGAGGGGCAAAATAGCTTACGAAAACAAGCTGGCGGAAAATATAAAAACTAACTCCAAAAGCTTTTATAAATATATCAAAAGGAAAAGACTGGTGAAAACCAAAGTTGGTCCATTGCAGTCAGATACGGGGGAATATATAATGGGAAATAAGGAAATGGCAGATCAACTAAATGCATACTTTGGGTCAGTCTTTACGAAGGAAGACACAAAAAACCTCCCTGGGATATCGGGAAAAATAGGAACATTGGCAAAGGAGGAACTGACGCAAATCAATATCTCTAAGGATATGGTGTTAAGGAAGCTAAAGGGATTGAAGGTGGACAAATCCCCAGGGCCTGATAACATGCATCCTAGGGTACTGAAGGAGGTGGCCCTAGAGATAGCGGATGCACTAAGGATGATTTTTCAGAATTCATTAGACTCGGGAACAGTGCCGATGGATTGGAGGGTAGCTAACGTTACCCCACTATTCAAAAAGGGGGGTAGGGAAAAAGCAGGTAATTACAGACCTGTAAGCCTTACATCAGTTGTGGGCAAAATGCTGGAGTCCATCATTAAGGATGAAATAGCGGAGCACTTAGCAAATGGGGACAGGATAGGACAGAGTCAACATGGATTTACAAAGGGTAAATCGTGCTTGACTAATCTATTGGAATTTTTTGAGGGAGTAACTGGTAGAATAGATGGGGGAGAGCCAGTAGATGTGGTGTACCTGGACTTCCAAAAGGCCTTCGATAAGGTCCCACATAAAAGATTAGCATGGAAAATTGAGGCTCATGGGATAAAGGGGAAAGTTTTGGCGTGGATAGGGAACTGGCTGTCAGATAGAAAACAGAGAGTTGGAATAAACGGCTCATTTTCTGAATGGCAGGCAGTAACAAGTGGGGTACCACAGGGATCTGTCCTGGGCCCCCAGCTGTTCACAATTTACATTAATGACCTGGATCAGGGAGTCGGATGCAGCATTTCCAAATTTGCAGACGACACTAAACTAGGAGGGGGGGTGGGCTCAGAGGAAGAGACCAGGAAGCTCCAGAGCGATTTGGACAGACTGGGCGATTGGGCGGATAAATGGCAGATGCACTATAATGTGGACAAGTGCGAAGTTATCCACCTTGGGTGCAGGAACGGGAGGGCAAATTATTATTTAAATGGCAATAGATTGGGAGAGGGGGAAGTACAGAGAGACCTGGGTGTTCTTGTACACCAGTCACTGAAGGCGAGCATGCAGGTGCAACAGGCGGTCAAGAAGGCAAACGGTATGCTGGCCTTCATAGCAAAAGGGTTAGAATACAGGAACAGGGATACCTTGCTGCAGCTGTACAGGGCACTGGTGAGACCACACCTCGAGTACTGTGTACAGTTTTGGTCGCCTCATCTGAGGAAGGATGTTCTTGCCATGGAGGGGGTGCAGCGGCGATTCACCAGGCTGATACCAGGAATGGCGGGAATGACCTATGAGGAGAGACTATGTAGTTTAGGGATGTACACACTGGAGTTTAGAAGATTGAGAGGGGACCTCATAGAAGTGTATAAAATTCTGACAGGTCTAGACAGACTGGATGCAGAAGGAATGTTTCCCTTGGCGGGTGAGAACAGAACTAGAGGACATAATTTAAGGATAAGGGCTAAACCATTTAGGACAGAGATGAGGGGGAATTTCTTCACTCAGAGAGTGGTGAACCTGTGGAACTCATTGCCACAGAGGGCAGTGTACGCCAGCTCATTAAATATATTTAAGAGGGAATTAGATATATTTCTACGGGCAAAAGCGGTTAAGGGTTACGGAGAGAAGGCGGGGACGGGATACTGAATTAAAGGATCAGCCATGATCTCATCGAATGGCGGAGCAGGCACGAAGGGCCGAATGGCCTACTCCTGCTCCTATCTTCTATGTATCTATGTATATCATCCAGCCACAAATGGATTGGCTGAGAGGTTTGTTCAAACCTTTAAAAAAGCAATAAAGGCGATCACAGAATCCCCACAGTGCAGACAGAGGCCACCTCGGCCCATCGAGCCTGCACCGACACACATCCCACCCGATCCCTGTAACCCCACGTATTTAATCCCCCTAACACTAAGGGTCAATTTATCATAGCCAATCAAGCTAACCCGCACATCTTTGGACTGTGGGAGGAAACCGGAGCACCTGGAGGAAACCCACGCAAACACGGGGAGAATGTGCAAACTCCACACAGACAGTCGCCCGAGGCCGGATTCGAACCCGGGTCCCTGGCGCTGTGAGGCAACAGTGCTAACCACTATGCCACCGTGCTGCGATGGATAACGACAACATACCACTGCAATACAAGGTGGATAATTTCTTGTTTGCTTACCGAAATGCGACACATGCAGTCACCAACCAAGCTCCAGCCATGATGTTCTTTAACCGCGGGTTAAGATGTCACCTGGACATGCTCAAACCAAACATAAGATGAGATGTTGAGAATAAGCAATTCCAGCACATCAATGAAAAGCCAACCAGGAGCTTCAAGATAGGGCAACCAGTCTTGGCCCGCGACTACCGAACAGAAAAATGGCAGCCAGTGACGATATGCACACGGCAGGGACCACTAATGTACACAGTGGACGTTGGAGAGAGCATCGTGAGATGCCATGCTGACCAGATTCTAGAGTCACAGGAACAAGTCAAATCCATACCACGAGCATGCGCACCTGGTGATGAACCCGAAGTACAGATGGCGTCTACCTCAGAATCAGTGGTATTGGAAGCTGACGAACCAACCAATGACAATGAGCCAGAATTGACTCCGCCGCAAGAACAGGATACTCGAGAAAGGCGCTATCCAGACAGGATCAGGAAGCCTCCTCAAAGACTGAATTTATAAATGATTACTTTCAGCTGATGTATATAGTACAAAGAAAATTGTAATTGTAATTAGTTATTATTCAATTGTTAAATGAATGTTATGTACTGTTTATCTAAAAGGGGAGAAATTGTTGTGTATGTACCTTTAAGAGAGAACTGCTTTTATACTGTAGTACCGGCAGTGACCACACCTGTATATAAAGCCGTAGCAGGCTTCTGTACTTTCAGTTCCAGCATACCCTCTGTTCAGTAAACACCTCTTATTACCGTTCTCCTGCAGTCCGTGTGTTATTGATACGCGGACACTACAAGCCCAGCACTTCTCCTTGGTGCCGGGCTCTTTTGCCGGCACTCGCGATTGGAGATCGTGCTGGTGCAGGCCCCTCCCCTTTAAGAAGGGGAGGAAGGCCTGTAGTACCGCAGCGCGCCGTGCCGCTTCCGTTTGGGGTGCTGAAACTGAATATCGCACTGGCGCAAGCGGCTCCGTCTGGAGCGGAAATTCCGGCGCCCAGGCGAGCTTCGCGCCCCAAACGGGGTGCCACCGAACTTCTAGGCCATAGAGTCATAACGGCACTGAAGGAGGTCATTCGGCCCATCAAGTCCGTGCCAGCTCTCTGTAGAGCAATCCAGTCAGTCCCATTCCCCCGCTCTATCCCCGTAGCCCTGCAAGTTTATTTCCCTCAAGTGCCTATCCAGTCTACACTTGAAAACATTTGAGTGTCTCCGCTTCCACCACTTCCATCGGCAGCAAATTCCAGGTCATCACCACTCGCTGCGTAAAAAAGATTTTCCTCACACCCCCCTGTATCTCTTGCCCAAAACCTTAAATCTGTGTCCCCTAGTCCTTGTACCATCAACTAGTGGGAACAGACTTTCCCCATCTAGCCTATCCAAACCCGTCATAATCTTGTACACCTCGATCAAATCACCCCTCAACCTCCTTTGCTCTAATGAAAACAAATTTGGCTTCTCCAACCTGTCCTTGTAGCTAAGATTCCCCATCCTCAGAACCATTCTGGTAAATCTCCTCTGCACCTTCTCAAAGGCCTTCACATCCTTCCTAAAGTGTGGTGACCAGAACTGGACACAATACTCCAGCGCTTTATAAAGGTTCAGCATAACTTCTACATAAGAACATAAGAACATATGAAATAGGAGCAGGAGAAGGCCAATCGGCCCCTTGAGCCTGCTCCGCCATTCAATAAGATCATGGCTGATCTGATCCTAGCCGCCAATCCACTATCACAGAACCATCTCCTGAATCTAACAGAATTAGACACACGAAATAGGAGCAGGATCAGGCTACATGGCCCCTGGGCCCGCTCCGCTACCCACAGGGCCATGACCGATCCGAACCTAGACTCATGTCCAAATTCCTGCCCACTCCCCGTAACCCTTAATTCCCTTTACTTCTAGGAAACTGTCTATTTCTGTTTTAAATTTATGTAATGATGTAGCTTCTACAGCTTTTTGGGGCAGCATATTCCATGGACCTACCACCCTCTGAGTGAAGTAGTTCCTCCTCATCTCAGTTTTGAAAGAGCAGCCCCTTATTCTAAGACTATGCCCCCTAGTTCTAGTTTCACCCATCATCGGGAACATCCTCCCCGCATCCACCCGATCCAACCCCTTCACAATCTTATATGTTTCAATAAGATCGCCTCTCATTCTTCTGAACTCCAATGAGTAGAGTCCCAATCTACTCAACCTCTCCTCATATGTCCATCCCCTCATCCCCGGAATTAACCGAGTGAACCTTCTTTGTACTGACTCGAGAGCAAGTATGTCCTTTCTTAAGTATGGACACCAAAACTGTACGCAGTATTCCAGGTGCGGTCTCACCAATACCTTGTACAACTGAAGCAATACCTCCCTATTTTTATATTCTATCCCCCTAGCAATGAAAGCCAACATTCCATTGGCCTTCTTAATCACTTGCTGCACCTGCATACTAACCTTTTGAGTTTCGTGCACCAGGACCCCCAGATCCCTTTGTACTTCAGTACTTTCCAGTTTCTTGCCATTAAGATAATAACTTGCTCTACGATTTTTCCTGCCAAAGTGCATAACCTCACACTTTCCAGTATTGTATTCCATCTGCCAAATCTCTGCCCACTTACTTAGCCTGTCTATGTCTCTACTTTTGTACTCAATACCTCATTTAGGAAGCCCAAGATCCCATATGCTTTGTTAACCACTCTCTCAATATGTCCTGCCACCTTCAGGGACCTATGCGCATTAACTCCCAGGTCCCTCTGTCCCTGCACACTCTAAAACTGTGCCATTAAGTGTATATTGCCTCTCCCTGTTCCTTCTGCCAAAATGCATCACCTCACACTTCTCTGTATTAAATTCCATCTGCCACTTGTCTGCCCATTCTGCTAGCCTTTCTTTATATGTCCTGTTGCAATTGATTGGTATCATCATCACTGTTTGCCACACCCCCAAGTTTGGTGTCATCGGCAAATTTAGAAATTCTACTCTGTATTCCAATATCCAGGTCATTTATATACAGTATATCAAAAAAAGCAGTGACCCCAGCACTGACCCTTGGGGAACACCACTGTCTACCATCCTCCAGTCCGAAAAACAGCCATTTACCACAACTCGCTGTTTTCTGTCCTTTAGCCAATTCCTTATCCAAGCTGCCACTGACCCACCTATTCCATGAGCCCCAATGTTATTAACCAGCCTTCTATGTGATACTTTGTCAAATGCCTTCCGAAAAGCCATGTAGACAACATCCATTGCATTCCCTTCATCAATCCTCTCTGTTACTTCATCAAAAAATTCAATTAGATTAGTCAAACACGATCTGCCTTTTACAAAGTGCCCGTTAATTTTTTCCTTGATTATTGTTTCTAAAACTTTACCCAACACTGATGTTAAACTGACCGGCTATAGTTACTAGGATTGTCCTTGCACCCTTTCTTGAACAATGGCGTCACATTTGCCACTTTCCAATCCTCAGGCACCTCCCCCGCATCTAGAGAAGATTAGAAAATGATGGCAAGCCCTTCCGCTATCTCCTCCTCCAATTTCCGTAGCAACCTGGGATGCAAGCCATCTGGACCAGGCGACTTGTTCACTCTAAGCATACCCAGCCTTTCTAGTATATTCTATCTATCAATTTTCACCCCTTCCATTGCTTCAACCTTTTCCACTTCTACCGAAATTTTGTCAGCATCCATCTCCTTAGTAAACACTGATACAAAGTACTCAGTGAGTATTCTAGCCTTGCCCTGCGCCTCTAAGCATGTATCACCTTCTTTGTCTCTAATAGTCTCCACCCCGCCTCTTACTACCCGCTTACTATTTACATGCTGGTAGAAGATTTTTGGGTTCCCTTTTATGTTAACCGCTCTCATATTCTCTCTTTGCCAATCTTATTTTCATCTTCACATCCCCTCTCAACTTATTATATTTGGTCTGGTTCTCCCTTGAAGAATTCACCTGACATGCATCATACACCCTCTATTTTTGTTTCATCATCTTCTCTATCTCCCTCGTCATCCAAGGAGCCCTTGCTGTGGTTCCCTTACCCTTCCCTCTTGTTGGAACGTACCTAGCCTGTACTTGGAACATCTCCTTGAAGATCACTTATTGTTCCATTAGTTTTTCCTGTCAGTCTTTGGTTCCATTTTACCCTGGCTAAATCCTTTCGCATCCCATTGAAGTTAGCCCTATTCCAGTATAGAAGTTCCACTCCAGATTGTTCCTTGCTCCTCTCCATTGTTATTCTAAATCTTATGATACGATGATCACTCGTACCCAAGTGTTCCCTCACAGACACTTGGTCGACCTGGCCCACCTCATTCCCCAGCACCAGACCCAGCAATGCCTCCTTCCCAGTTGGGCCAAGAACATATTGGTCAAGGATATTCTCCTGAACACATTTCATAAATTTCTCCCCCTCCTTTCCCTTTACCCTAGCATTATCCCAATCGATATTTGGGTAATTAAAGTCCTCCAATATCACCATGCTATGGCTCTTGCATATCTCTGCGATTTCCCTGCAGATTTGCTCCTCTACCTACCTCCCTCTCACTCAGAGAGTGGTTAGAATGTGGAACTCGCTACCACAGGAAGTGGTTGTGGCAAATAGCTTAGATGCTTTCAAAAGGAAACTAGACAAGTACATGAGAGCAAAGGGAATAGAATGATATGCTGAAAGGCTGAGATGAGGCGGATGGAATGGGAGGTGACTCGTGTGGAGTTTAAACACCAGCACAAACTAGTTGGGCCAAATGGCCTGTTTCTGTGCTGTATATTCTATTTAATTCTAGGTAAAAAGAAAACTCCCTGACCATCCCCACTTTAGAAACCTTACAGCCTGTGCTTTCTAAACATAGAAGAGAATTCCGTTTTTCAGAACCTAATACTTTTCAGAACAGTACGTAGCTTCTTATTCACATTCGATCACTTTTAGCTTTGTCCAGCTTCCTGTCCATTGCTTAAGTGAATTTTGGATTGAGAGTGGTTTTGTGGTAGTCTTTGATATGAGAAAACCATCTCAATCAGACAAATTAGTGGAGAAGAGGCTGTGAGGTTTTCAATGTTTTTAGCAGCCTCAATGGCAATAAGTCCCTGCTTTCAATAACTTTGTCTTCTGCTTACTCTGATCCTGTGGTGAAGCAGTTCAATAATCTGGAACTAAGATACAAGGGCCATGATTTTAACCCTTTCAGCACTGAATATGCCATAGAAACATAGAAACATAGAAGATAGGAGCAGGAGTAGGCCATTCGGCCCCTCGAGCCTGCTCCGCCATTCAATGAGATCATGGCTGATCATCCAAATTCAGTACCCTGTTCCTGCCTTCTCTCCATATCCCTTGATCCCTTTAGCCTTAAGAAATATATCTAAATCCTTCTTGAACATATTTAATGAATTGGCCTCTACTGCCTTCTTTGGCAGAGAATTCCACAGGTTCTCTCTGGGTGAGGAAATTCCTCCTCATCTCAGTCCTAAATGGCTTACCCCTTATCCTTAGACTGTGACCCCTGGTTCTGGGCTCCCCGACCATCGGGAACATCCTTCCAGCATCTAGTCTGTCTAGTCCTGTTAGAATTTTATAAGTTTCGATGAGATCCCCTCTCATTCTTCTAAACTCCAGCGAGTACCAGCCCAATCGACCCAATCTCTCCTCATACGTCATTCCTGCCATCCCAGGTATCAGTCTGGTGAATCTTCGCTGCACTCCTTCCATGGCAAGAACATCCTTCCTCAGATAAGGCGACCAAAACTGTACACAATACTCAAGATGTGGCCTCACCAAGGCCCTGTACAACTACAGCAAGATATCCTTGTTCCTGTACTCAAACCCTCTCGCTACGAAGGCCAACATACCATTTGCCTTCTTAACCGCCTGCTGCACCTGCATGCTTACTTTCAGCGACTGGTGCACAAGGACGCCCAGGTCTCGTTGCACTTCCCCTTCTCCCAATCTATTGCCATTTAGATAATAATCTGCCTTCCTGTTTTTGACACCAAAGTGGATAACCTCGTATTTATCCACGTTATATTGCATCTGCCATGCTTCTGCCCAATCACCCAACCTGTCCAAATCATACTGGAGTTTCTCGGCATCCTCCTCACAGCACACACGCCCACCCAGCTTTGTGTCATCTGCAAACTTGGAGATATTACATCTAGTTCCCTCGTCCAGATCATTAATATATATTGTGAATAGCTGGGGTCCAAGGACCGATCCCTGCGGTACCCCACTAGTCACTGCCTGCCACTTGGAAAAAGAGCCGTTTATTCCAACTCTTTGCTTTCTGTCTGCCAACCAGCTCTCTACCCAAGTCAATACCTTGCCCCCAATCCCATGTGCCTTAATTTTACACGCTAATCTCTTATGCGGGACCTTATCGAAAGCCTTTTGACAGTCCAAATACACCATGTCTACTGGTTCTCCCTTATCTATTTTACCAGTTACATCCTCAAAAAATTCCAGTAGATTAGTCAAGCACGATTTACCTTTTGTAAAGCTATGTTGAGTTTGTCCGATCCTGTCACTTTTTTCCAAGTGCTCTGCTATTACATCCTTTATAATGGACTCTAGCATTTTCCCCACTACCGATGTCTGTAATTCCCCGTTTTCTCTCTACCACCCTTTTTGAACAGTGGGGTAACATTAGCTACCCGCCAATCCATGGGTACTGTTCCAGAGTCTATCGAAATTTGGAAGATGACCAGCAATGCATCTACTATTTCTCGGGCCACTTCCTTAAGTACCCTAGGATGTAGATTATCAGGCCCTGGGGATTTATCGGCCCTCAATCCCATCAATTTCCCTAACACCATTTCCCTACAAATACTGATTTCTTTCAGTTCCTCCCTTTCATCAGGCCCTATGTTCCCCGACATCTTTGGGAAGTTATTTGTGTCCTCCTTTGTGAAGACAGAACCAAAGTATGTATTTAATTGGTCTTCCATTTCTTTGTTCCCCATTATAAATTCCCCTGATTCTGACTGCAAGGGACCTACGCTTGACTTCACCAATCTTTTTCTCTTCACATATCTATAGAAGCTTTTACAGTCAGTTTTTATGTTCCCTGAAAGCTTACTCTCATGCTCTATTTTCCCCCTCTTAATTAATCCCTTTGTCCTCCTTTGTTGGATCCTAAACTGCTCCCAATCCTCAGGTTTACTGCTTTTTCTGGCCAATTTATATGTCCTCTCCTTGGATCTTATGCTATCCCTAATTTCCCTTGTTAGCCACGGTTGAGTCACCGTTTTTGTTTTATTTTTATGCCAAACTGGGATGAACAAATTCTGTAGTTCATCCATGCGACCTTTGAATGTTTGCCATTGCCTATCCACCGTCAACCCTTTGAGTGACATTCCCCAATCAATCCTACCCAACTCGCACCGCATACCATCGTAGTCTCCTTTATTTAAATTCAGGACCCTAGTGTCTGAGTCAACTACTTCACTCTCCATCTTAATGAAGAATTCTATCATATTATGATCGCTCCTCCCCAAGGGGCCTCACACAACAAGATTGCTAATTACTCCTTTCTCATTACATAATACCCAGTCTCAGATGGCCATTAAAATATACATCTGGTTGCTACCATACAACAGCTACAAAACCTAGTTTTGAACACTGAATATTATAAATTAGAATAACCAAATATGGAACCAGGCAGCATTTTTAAAATTCATTCCTGGGATATGGACGTCACTAACAAGACTGGCATTTATTGCCCATCCCAAGTTGCCTTCAAAAAGGTGGTGGTTGGCTTTCTTCTTGAACCGCCACAGTCCAAGTGGTGAAGGTAAGTGTAATGTATGTACCTTTAAGGGAGAGAACTACTTTTTACAGCTCCTGTATACTGTAGTACCGGCAGTGACCACACCTGTATATAAACCCTGAGTAGGGATCTGTACAATTAGTTTTAGAGTAACCCTCATCCAGTAAACACCTGTTGATTGTTCCCTGCAGTCTCTTGTCTAATTATTGAAGGACACAACATCAAGATACACGGATCTAACATTGGCGACGAGAAGATTCAAACCTACCTGCAACTCTGCATCACCTCCCAGGGATTCGCTCCTGGAGAACAGTGAAAGAAGAAGGCCGAGTCCAGAAGCACGGGCGTCGACCACGGGAAACCCCCCAGTCTTCCAGCGGAGATTTCAGCATCGCAGGGGAGGCTGCCGAGAGCCGGGCTTGGTTCTCCAGTCACGGTGGTCCAGCGAAACGGGCTGGCAACAGGTACTGCGCAGACCCTTCCCGGACAGCGGCGGCTAGAGCCGATTGACGGCACAGAAAAAGGCCGAGCAGCGTCGACGGGAGAAGAGAGAGTGTAGAGCGCACAGGGCGCAGCTGGTGTTCAGGACCGAACGGCATTGACGGGAGAAGAGAGAGCGTAGAGCACACAGGGCGCAGCCGGTGTTCAGGACCGAGCGGCGTCAACGAGAGAGAGCAGAGCGCAGCCGGTGTTCAAGGGCCGAGCAGCATCAACGAGAGAGAGAGGCGCGCAGGAAAACGCGTAGAGCGCAGCCGGTGTTCAAGGGCCAAGCAGCGTCAGCAGGGAAGAAAGGAAAGCGCGGGAGACACCATTTTGAGCCGCAGCGGGGAAGAAGGGAGAGTGCAGGAGACGCCATTTTGAGCCGCAGCAGGGAAGAAGGCAGAGCGCGGGAGACGCCATTTTGAGCCAGTCTAACCACACCCAGGGATGCCGAAGAGTGGCAGTGTCACAGCGTTCGACAATGAAGTCGAAGATTGGACGACATATGTCGAACGCATAGAAGTGTACTGCAAGGCGAATGAAGTGCCAGATGACAGGAAAGTGCTGGTATTGTTGAATTCAATGGGTGCAAACACGTATGGCTTACTGCGAAACCTAGTAACCCCAGAGAAGCCAGTGGAAAAGGATTTTGAAAACATAGTGTCAATACTACAGGACCACTTAAACCCCACACCGCTGCTGATAGCGGAAAGATATAAGTTTCGCAAAAGGAACCAGCATAAAGATGAAAGTAATGCTGAGTATTTAACGGAACTGCGCAAGCTATCGAAACACTGCCAGTTTGGAACGGGACTAGCAGATACTTTAAGGGACAAGTTTGTGTGTGGGCTTCAAAGTGAAGGAACCCAGAAACGGCTTCTATCAGAAAAGGATCTTACACTGGACAAGGCTTTCAGCATGGCAGTATCACACGAAGCAGCAGCACGGGGCACGGCAGAGATACAACGGAGACCGCAAGAATATGGCACAAATGAAATGTCATACGGAACAGTGAAGTGCTTTTGCTGCGGCAGAACAACACACGACCATAAGGATTGCTGGTTCAAGGACAAAGTGTGCAGACAGTGTGGAAAAGTAGGACACATAGCAAGAGTCTGCAGGCCGGGAAAGAAAACCAGCAGCAAGAAATCTCCACAGGAGAAGTACAAGAAGGTACATAAGGTGACGGAGAGTAGTTCAGACGAACAGAAAAGTGATACAGACTCCGGAAGCAAGGAGCTGGGTTGTCTGAAACTACATAATGTGATCAAAACGGAGGATCACCAAAC
This sequence comes from Somniosus microcephalus, assembly GCF_052327205.1. Lineage (NCBI taxonomy): Eukaryota > Metazoa > Chordata > Chondrichthyes > Squaliformes > Somniosidae > Somniosus > Somniosus microcephalus. Next base: position 110,784,729 of record NC_140999.1, read on the forward strand.
TATCTGGGTCACACTCAAGATAGCCGGAGTCCAAGTGAAAATGGAATTGGACACAGGATCAGCCCTAACAGTCATAAACCAAAGGGACTACAAGTGGCTATTCTCACATATACCCTTGAGAGATACAGAGATTGTCTTGAAGACATACACGGGGCAAAAAGTCTACCCCAAAGGAAAAATAAGGGTGAACGTTATATATAACGGCAAGGAAACACCAAAAATGGACCTGTATGTATTGCCAGATGGAGGACCACTACTACTAGGACGTGAATGGATCCGGAAGATACAGCTAGATTGGCATTCCATACAAGCACTGACTGTAGATGCCAAAAAGGATGACGACGTCACACCTGGACGACTGTCAAAAATGCTAACTGACGCACAAGAAGTGTTCCAGGAGGGACTCGGAACACTAAAAGGCATAACAGCGACGATCAAAATAGAGGAAAATGCAAGCCCAAAGTTTTTTAGGGCCAGACCGGTACCTTATGCGATCCGCCCAGCTGTCAAAGCAGAGCTGGAAGGTTTGGAACGTTCAGGAGTACTGTCCAAAGTGGACTGGAGCGAGTGGGCTACACCCATCATTCCTGTAATGAAGAGGTCGTCGAGTAATACGCCTGGGGAACCAAAGAAGGTTCGCATCTGTGGGGACTTTAAGGTGACAGTGAACCCAGTCCTTCACACTGTACAATATCCGCTTCCGCGGATTGAAGATATTTTTGCCTCGCTATCTTGAGGGAAACGCTTCACTAAGATTGATCTGGCCCAGGCGTACCTGCAAATGGAGGTAGAAGAAGCCTCGAAACAGTACCTCACGATCAACACTCATAAAGGTCTCTACCAATACAATCGGCTGGTGTTCGGGGTAGCATCAGCTCCGGCTATTTGGCAAAGGGCAATGGATCAAGTCCTGCAAGGGATTCCAGGGACCCAGTGTTATTTGGACGACATCCTGGTCACGGGCGAAAATGACAGTGATCACCTCGCCAACCTGGAGCAGGTGCTCACTAGATTGAAGGAATATGGGCTCCGAGCTAATCGCCACAAATGCGAGTTTTTCCAGAAGCTGATCTCGTATTGTGGCCACGTTATTGATAAAGAGGGGTTACATAAGTCCCCTGAAAAGATTGAGGCAGTAGTCAAGGCTCCAGCACTGGAAAATGTGTCACAACTGAGGTCGTTCCTCGGGCTGGTAAACTACTACCATAAGTTCTTGCCGAATTTGTCTACCGTACTACACCCACTGAACACCCTACTGCAAACAGGGGTACCATGGAAGTGGAATGATGAATGTAAACGAGCTTTCCAGAAGAGCAAAGAATTGATCACATCAAAAGAGGTGTTGGCTCATTTCAACCCAGCACTACCAATTCGGTTGGCGTGTGATGCATCACCCTATGGCATTGGAGTGGTGCTGTCGCACAAATTCTCAGACGGCTCAGAGAGGCCAATAGCCTTTGCGTCACGATCACTAGCCTCAGCCGAGCGTAACTACGCCCAGATTGACAGGGAGGCCCACAGCATAGTGTGGGGAGTAAAAAAGTTCAACCACTATCTGCACGGGCAGAAGTTCACCTTGCTGACTGACCACCAACCACTTGTCTCCATCTTTAATCCAAAGAAGGGCGTTCCGGTGATGACTGCGCAACGGCTACAAAGATGGTCCCTTTTTCTAGGGGCGCACCAATATGAAATCGAGTATAAGGGCACGAAACAGCATGGAAACGCTGATGGGCTATCACGCCTGCCACTGCCTACTGCGGAGGAAGCACCAGCAGTGGACCCTGTCGAAATATTTCATTCGACTATAATTGAACGCTTGCCAGTAACTAACGCTGGTATAGAGAAGGAGACCCGTAAATGACCCGACACTGTCTCGGGTATATGACTTGACGGTAAAGGGGTGGCCAACACATGGCGACTCACTGTTGCCAGCATTCTCATCCAGAAGAGAACAGCTGTCAATATGCCAGGGGACCTTGATGTGTGGATCCCGAGTGGTAATTCCACCCAAGTTAAGGGAGAGAGTGCCAAATGAGCTTCACGAAGGTCATCTGGGAGGGGTGAAAATGAAAAGCCTTGCTAGGGCTTATGTGTGGTGGACATCGAGGACCTGACAAAGAGCTGCTCAGGATGCCAGAAGGTCCAAAATGCACCACCACATGCCCCTCTACACCCATGGGAGTGGCCCTCATCTCCATGGCAACGGGTGCATATTGATTTTGCTGGTCCATTCATGGACTCAATGTTTTTAATAGCCGTGGATGCGCACTCGAAATGGCCTGAGGTCATCAAAATGTCCTCCACCACCACGGAGAAAACTATTGCAGTCCTACGGACCATTTTTGCCAGGAACGGCTTGCCAGAGTAGATTTGCTCTGATAACGGACCACAGTTTGTGTCCGAAGAGTTTCGAAGGTTTATGAAAAGGAATGGGGTAAGGCATTACACATCCGCCCCGTATCATCCAGCCACAAATGGATTGGCTGAGAGGTTCATACAAACCTTTAAAAAAGCAGTAAGGGCCATGTGCGATGACGACATTCCACTGCAGCATAAGGTGGACAATTTCCTGTTAGCCTACAGAAATGCAACACATGCAGTCACCAACCAGACCCCAGCCATGATGTTCTTTAACCGAAGGTTGAGATCTCGTCTGGATTTGCTCAGACCAAATGTACGAAGAGATGTTGAGAATAAGCGATTCCAGCACATCAATGAGAAGCCGACAAGGAGCTTCAATGTAGGGCAACCAGTCTTGGCCCGCGACTACCGAACAGAGAAATGGCAACCAGGAACGATATGCACACGGCAGGGGCCACTAATGTACACAGTGGATGTTGGGGAGAACATTGTGAGACGCCATGTTGACCAGATCCTAGAGTCACAGGAACGAGTCAACCCCATGTCTCGCCCATACGTACCTGGTGATGAACCCGACGTACAGGTAGCATCTACCCCAGAAACAGTAGCCTCGGAAGCGGATGAACCAACCGACGACAGGGGGCCAGAATTGCCTCCGCACCAAGAGCAAGACACTCAGGAAAGGCGCTATCCAGAAAGGATCAGGAAGCCTCCCCAAAGACTGAATTTATAAATAGACTATTTTCAGTTAATGTTGCATGTTAAAAGTGTTAATTGTAATTAGTTGATATTTAATTGTTAAATGAATGTTATGGTACTGTTAATCTAAAAGGGGAGGAATTGTAATGTATGTACCTTTAAGGGAGAGAACTACTTTTTACAGCTCCTGTATACTGTAGTACCGGCAGTGGCCACACCTGTATATAAACCCTGAGTAGGGATCTGTATAGTTAGTTTTAGAGTAACCCTCATCCAGTAAACACCTGTTGATTGTTCCCTGCGGTCTCTTGTCTAATTATTGAAGGACACAACATCAAGATACACGGATCTAACAGTAAGGAGTTCCAGGAATTTGACCCAGCGACAGTGAAGGAACGGTGAAATAATCTCGGCTGGCACTCCAGCGCAGTACTGACGGGGATGCTGTCTTTCGGATGAGCGCCCTATCTTCCCACTCCGGTGGATGTAAAAGATCCCATGGCACTATTTGAAGAAGAGCAGGGGAGTTCTCCTGGTGTCCTGGTCAACATTTATCCCTCAACCAACATCATTAAAACAGATTATCTGGTGATTTATTTCATTGCTGTTTGCACAAGCTTGCTGTGCGCAATTGGCAGCCACATTTCCTACATTACAACAGTGACTACACTTCAAAAGTTCTTCATTGGCTGTAAAGCACTTTGGGATGTTCTGAGGTCATGGAAGGTGCTATATAAATGCAAGTCTTTCTTTCACTAAGATATCTGATGACCGGATAAAAGTCTTCCCACACAGAGGAGGCAGTTAGTTGTTTCAAGGCACTCACAAAGCACTGCTTCAAAGTAACTAATCTAACAGGGAATTCATTCCATAGTAAATCTATGAAAATACAATGGCCTAGAAATTGGGTATAGCCCCGCTTGAGGCGTTAGAACTGGCGATGCGCAAAGTTTATAGCCAGACGAAACTTATCGCCGCCTGGCGCAATATTGGGTTGCATCGCCCCCAAAGGGGATTGAGGCGCTAAATCAGCCATTGCACGGTGCTCTTAAGGCGCAAAAGGTCAGGCGCTACTCAATATCGACGTGGACGGGCGCAGCGCGGGTGAACTCAATTACGGGAAAGCACGAGACCTACAGGCGCCAGCCGGCTCTTAAAGGGGCAGGTCAGTCAGACTGAGCTTAAACACCCAACGCCCTGTAGGCCTCAGATTTGGCGCTCGCCCTTGTCTGGCGTTAGAAACTTGTGCATTATGGAGAAGGTTAGGCAGAGAGCAGAGCGCTTCAGCACTGAGGCTCTGGACCACTTGGTGGCTGCAGTTGAACACCGTCGAGAGGTCCTGTATCCGGATAATGGCAAGGGGCCAAATCAGAAGGCTTATCGACGATCTTGGAGGGAGGTTGCTGTGAGGGTGAATTCCAGCAGCATGGCGACCAGGACCCCTGTTCAGTGCAGAAAGAAATTCAACGGCCTCACACAGATCGTTAGGGTGAGTGATGGTTTACCAAACTTGTGCTTCCCTCCATCTGCAGCTGACTTCGGGCACCCTGCTGCAATGATGCGCCAATGGCCATCTGTCAGTATGCACCCATGGCCCTTTCTGGCCACACCCATGGACAGATGTCTCAAGGCCTCATGCAAGGGCTCTTGCACCATGGGGGGCATGCGATGAGGTCTCAAGGCCTCATGTAAGGGCTCTTGCACCATGGGGGGCATGCAATGAGGTCTCAAGGCCTCATGTAACAGAACCTCCCCTTCTTTCCCCTGCAGTCCAAGATGGCACAGATTAGAAAGGAGCAGCGTCGAACCGGTGGCAGACCTGCACAAGTGGTCACTCTCACCAGCGTCAAACCGGTGGCGGACCTGCACAAGTGGTCACTCTCACCAGCGTCAAACCGGTGGCGGACCTGCACAAGTGGTCACTCTCACCAGCGTCAAACCGGTGGCGGACCTGCACAAGTGGTCACTCTCACGGATCTGGAGGAGAGAGTGCACCAGATACTTGGAGGACGTCTGTCTGGTCCAGTGACCACTGCATCTGCCGACCCCATTACCGACAGCGAGGGTAAGACTCTCACCTTTTCCACATGTTGCCTTCCACTTGGTCCCCCCGCCAGCATGCATCCTCAGTGTGCAGCCATGTCAGAGCCTTGCTGCAATCTGGCATGCCTTTCAGCAAACCTGTCCTTTTGCTAAAGCCATTGTAGGGTTTGAAAATCCACAACCACATTTTATTGGAGCCCTCTAAGGGCAAGGTGACCAAAATTGGATTGCCCTATACAGTTTAAAACCAACATTTCTCGGCCAATGCAGTGGTCCCGAAAAGCAGGCTGGGATATCTGAATACAGGGGACTGTGGCTCAGAAGCGAGCCATAGATGTCGGCCAATCGAAACAAAGTGCATTCTGAAAGGCCAATCAGGGGACTGAGTCGGACCTGAAGCAAGGAAATCCCCGGCCAATGGGAACGACCCGGCCCAGGTTTGACTATGTGACTCACCCCTAATCAAGCTATGAGTACAGGCCATCATCACCTTAATCAACTCGGACTAGGGACAATAGTTTTGGGAGCACTACAGTTAAGAGGTGGCCCAAAATAATCAAGTCCCAGGACTGACACAATGGGACAGCAGACTTAGAGGAGCTGCTGTGCACTCAAAACAATACCCCTGCCCTCGAACTTGTAAACACCAATTTAATTGGGCGCTAAGAGGCCGAAATGGAACTGGGTATAAAACACAGAACCAAGAGATTATTGGAAAAAGACCAGAAGAAAGAGCAGGAGAGCGAGTTAAGAAGCTGAGGGAGAGACGAGCTGGGGCGAACTACCATCTAAAGCACTCCAACCACGCTGATGAGAAGATCCACCATCAGGCCCCAGACTCAATCGGCATACTGAAAGTTTAAACCACACCGTATACCGACTCCCGTCCCGGGGACATCAACAAGAAGACACCAACGGCCGAAGTGGCTGTGGAAGACGGCATTCACTCCCGCTATTTCAGGAGCCTTTTCCATCAAGCACAAACCAACCAACAACAGCAACAACCGCACTCAAAGTAGGCTGTGAGTATAATCCAAGGGCCTGCAACTGTCAGTCTAGTCTAGGTAGGAAAGTGGGTTGGTGGGATTGGGCTTGGTAAAGTTAAAACAGTGTAAAACATTCTCGTTATGTCCGTTCTCTCCCATATTGTATTTATAGTTATAGAGTGTGTGTGTTTATTACGTTTGTGGTAGAACCAAATAAAATTGGTTGTCACCTGTTTTTTTCAAGGACTACTTGTCTCCGAGTGTCTATTTAAAGTGCATCGTTCTCCATCCAAATTCTGGAGTTAGAACCAGATAGGGGCATTAGGGCGCTTCGAACCCGCCAAACAAGGGAACAGCAGGCTAGGGAAAAAGAGAGAGGACTACAGGAGCCCTTGGGCTCAGGAGTACCCCGCAGATTAGGTATAAACTGTGCGGGTCGTCACCGTATTCTAGTCCTCCTCTATAAGCTGTTGTTCTCTATCTCCTTAGAGGGTGTTTAGTGACACCCGACCTGCAGGCTAACATAAGCTGCAAGGGTATAAAGGAGACAGAGGCCCAATACATTAACAGGCACTAAAGACCCCTGTAATTGGGCAGAGCAAAACCCCCTACACCACTCTTCCACCTCCCACTTTCAGATGAAGCAGCACCAACTCGGGCTCAACGCGCTGAAGCTGCCAGTGCCAGTGCCACCGGAGGCGAGGACCAGGAGGAATCTGGACCAGCCGTTGCAGAATCCGGGGAGCGGAGACATCTGCAGACTGGGGATAGTAGTCCCCTGGAGGGGAGGGGGGGTGGCTCTGAGGATGAACCAGTTGCCGGACCAAGCGGCATGGAGCAACGCAGGGGGGATAGGCAAGTTCGGCCACCGTCTCCCCGCAGGGCAAGGCAGGTCGTCATGACTGCTGCACAGAGTGCAGATGAGGTCCGTCACCCTCCAAACAAGCTCCCATTCCGATGCCAGTTGGTCAAAAGGCTTTTAGGTGTAGTGGTGCAAGTGCTTCGGACAGGGTTGAAGGTACCAAGTACTGTAAAGCTCAAATCCCAGAACTCCGCTCCACATTAGCTCGCCAACTCTCTCTAGCAGCGAGCGCAATGAGCAGGCCAAGTGGCAGAAGATTCTGCAGTAGAGCTGTCCCCTTTAAATAGCGCCCCCCTACTCCGAGAAGGGCCTGTTAGCCCTCCCTCGAACTGTCACTAATAGCGCTGGGCGCTAAGGCTCCGGGCGCCACCCAATATGCGCTCAGGCGCTCCTAAAAGGCGTTGCACACTGAAATGACGTCATGAGCTGCTTGCGCTCGCGGGCGCGCGCAAACACTTAGCGCAGGCGCTAAATGTATAGTCAATATCTGAGTTGGCACTATCTTCATAGCGTCCGCCCCAACATAGCCCTTCGCCCCAATTCTAGGTCTCTTTAGGCGCTCAGCGCCGGCGCTACCAACCCAATTTCTAGGCCAATGTGTCATAAACTTTCCAAGTTTCTTTTGTGTTCTGTTATAATCTGACTTGCTCCATCTAATAGAACCATTATGGTCCTCTATGGTGACTGGCTTGCCTCACCACCTCCCAAGCTCCACCTCCCACAACCTTTAACTCATCGCGAACTCTGCTGCCTACAAGCTACTAAAAACCCCCATCCCACCTATTAGCTATGCCCTTGCCAACCTCTAGAATCGGCAGCAGAGGCGGCAGCACCAGGATAAAGAGCGCGGAGCCTGAGTACAGCGGACTGAAAGGAATCGGCAGCAGAGGCGGCCGCACAGGATAAAGAGCGCGGGGCCCGAGGAGCGGACTGAAAAAAATCGGCAGCACAGGAGAAGGAGCGCGGGGCCCAAGGACAGCAGACTGAAAGGAATCGGCAGCACAGGATAAGGAGCGCGGGGCCGCCAAATTCCAAAAGAACAGCAAAAGCAAGGAGTGATTGCAGGTAGGTAATTGGTGGGTGAGTATTAGTGTTTTATTCTCTCTAACGTAACTAGAGAAACTAATTAATAAAACTATAAATAATCTAGTGAATAAAGACTTTAACTAAGAGCAACAGAAGCAGCTGGAGATAAAGGTAGGCCAGACTTTTAAGACTCTTAGGGGGAGTGTGATAAATCCATGTAGTGGAACAAGAACTCGAAGAGGCGATGTCTTGGAACTAGTACGAGTATTTTATTAAACAAACAGAGTAACAAACATCATGCCTGCATCCTGGCATTCCATCTTTGCTGACCTTGACAGGAAGCAAACCTCTGACCTTAACAGGAAGCAAACCTCTGACCTTAGCAGCAGCATTGGCTACAGCACCACCTGGTGGATAACCTTAATCATAACATCCCAGATTACTATATCCCTCTCCCCTTAAGATTTCAGTATGAATTTCTTAACAAACAACCATTCCTGAGGGTCACATAAGGAGTCTCCATTCATCATGTTCCATACTTGACGAATCTAACAGTTCAGTATCAATCTCTCTGGTGGCTTGCGAGTCCTTTGTGAACGTCTAACAGTAAAGTCCCTGCTTGTTTGTGGTGAAGCCACCAGCTGCTCCTGAGCAGTGCTCAGAGTATCTGACTCTGCAACGATGGTTTCCTCTTGACGAATAGGTTCCTGTGGAATTGTCTCTGTCCCTGGGGGTGGCACCACAGATGCACTTGGATAACTGGGGGCAACCCTGTCTTCAGTCATTGCATCTGGAACCTTCATTTCAATTTCCCCTTGTCTGGGAAGTATCTGATCTACATGTCTGCATACTACCCTACCATCTCCCAACATGACCTTGTATGATACTAGACCTGTCATTGAGTCTATGAAGCCAGGAATCCACTTTGGTCCATAACTGAAATTCCTGGTAAGGACCGCATCTCCTTCTCCAAAACTTCAGCTCTTTGTTCTTTTGTCATGGTTCTCTTTTTGTTTGTTTTGTCTGTTTTCCATTTTCCTTTTTAGGTCTGGGTGGACAAGGTCAAGAGTAGAGCGTAGTCTATGACCTAATAACATCTCAGCAGGAGAGAGTCCTGTGGTGGATTGAGGTGTTATTCTGTAGCTGAACAGAACCCGTGACACTTTGGCTGCTAAACTCCCTTCTGCACTTTTTTTCATCATCTCCTTAAATGTTTGTACGGCTCTCTCCGCAAGTCCATTCGAGGACGGATGATATGGAGCCGAGGTCACCTGCACTATGCCACTTTTTCTCAAGAACTCTTTTGTCTCTGTACTCACAAAACAAGTGGCATTGTCACTCACCACAATCTCTGGTAGCCCTTGATTACTGAAGCTCCGACGCAGGCAGTCTATAGTAGTAGTGGCGGAAGCAGAATTTACAGGATAAACATCCATCCATTTGGAATGTGCATCAATGATTATGAGGAACATCTTCCCCATGAATGGACCCGCATAATCTAAGTGCAATCTTCTCCATGGTTTATCCGGCCACTCCCAGGGGTGGAGAGGAGCCACTGCTGGTGCCTTCCGGTGTTCCTGACAAGTGCTGCATGTCTTGACTAGATTTTCTATCTCCTCAACTAACTTTGGCCACCACAAGTAACTCCTAGCCAAGGCTTTCATATGCGAGACCCCAGGATGACACTGATGTAGTTGCTCTAGGATAGACTGTCGTACTGGCTGTGGAATAATCACTCGTGCTCCCCACAACACGCAACCATCCTGCACACTCAGCTCTGTTTTCCTGACACTGTAGGGTGTGAAGTCAGCCCCTTCCGGATGCTGTGGCCATCCCCTCACCACATATTCTCAAACTCTAGACAGTACTGGATCTTTACCTGTCCATGTTCTTACTTGCTCTGCAGTCACAAGTGCCATGTCAGTGTCCTCCAACATCAAAACTCTGTCCTCTGGAGCTGCAGGGATAGGTGTGCCTGGCAGTGGAAGACGGCTCAAGGCATCTGCATTCCCATGGTACTTGCCCGCCTTGTAGACGATGACATACTCATATGCCCTCAACGTCACTGCCCACCTCTGGATCCTGGGTGACACTGTAAGAATTCACAATAATTTACAGTTCTGAAGATCAATTTTTTTGATTAAAGAATCCCTGGGCGTAGTGCTTTTAAATTTCCAGGGATAAAAATGGCTGTCGCACCACATGGCCGAAGACAAAAGAGGCTTGGAATGCAGCTTTCTGTGTCTGGAAGTAAGGTTCAATGGAGACAAAGGACAATGCTTTGTTTACAAAGCAATTGAATGCTATTAGCATTTGTTTGTATATCGAGTGGATACATCTAAACTGCAGAAGAGACTTTTGTACCTTGAATGGGAAATGTTTAACAATTGAATGGGTTTTAAATCACCCAGCACTGGACAATAGGGCTGTTGCATTCTTTTGTTTCAGCCCAGGGAGCTCCGGAAGACACATTAACCCAGTCTAACCACTTTGAGTTAGCCAATCACAGCTTTCTCTTGTGTATTGGACCCTTTGGGTGGGGAATTTTGCACACAGCCCTTGCCGGGCAGAACAGCAGGACCTGACCAGGTATAAAGATAGCTGCTGAGAAGCTATCGCTCGCTCTTACTTCACTGGACCACAGGTGAGCAGAGTGTTCTGACTCCTTAACAAGGCAACCTAGCAGGAGTTAAGGGGTGGTGATTTAAGGGTATTGCTAAGATTGTTTAAATAACATTGTAGCCATTGTATCCCTCGTTTTCGCCATCTGCAACCCCCTGTTATATAGTTTTACTGTAATTACTGTGTTCGTGTGGTATAGTTTATTCTTTGGATTGTAGTTTATTTAGGTAATAAAACTTGATTTTTTTCTCTCATCCAAACTACGTGTCTGTTTTAATATCAATAATTATAAGCCCTGCAGTCAGAACTGGAAGGTGGGGTAGCGATTCGAAACCGCTGTTTTAAAATTGGTTTTATTGGAATTGGTCTGACTGCAGGCAAAGGCTGCAAGACCAGGAAAATTACTTTAAACCAGTTTAAAGAAGCCCCCAAACCCTTACAATGGCGACCGCGGGCAGGACTGCAGGCCGTTTTTGATATGATAAGTGGTTTGGCTCTAAAGAACACATCAGTTATTGTCTTTCTTGCTTTCAGTCTGTGGGCAGCCCTGCGGAAGGTAGTGGCAGTGTGTAAGCTGACCTATCGGGGTATAGGTGGCTGGGTTAGGAAGGGTGTGAAGAGAGAGCAGGAGGAGGTTATAGAGCGCCTTGTGCAGGAAGTCACTGAGGCCAGAGATAGTGAGATGAGACTGCGGGAAGAGGATGTCCGCTTCATCTCAGAAGTAAAAGAGCAGGAGGAAAGGTTTGAGGAAGCAGATCATGGCCCCTGTAGGACAGAGATAGAAAGCCTTAACATGGCTTTAAAGGCATCAAAGGGAATGATTTGCATGATCAGCCCGAAGGCAGGTCAGCCGGATTTTACTGGCAGCCCAAGTAGAACCATCCCACAGGCAGCACCCAGAACAGTGCTGGATTGGGAATTAGAGACTCCAAGACCGCAGCCCACAGCTCCGAGTCTTGAGGAGCTCTGGCAGCGAGGAGGGGTGGACAATGGGGTGGTAGGAGATCACCAGCAGGTCCCGCTAGGCAGGCGGGGACCAGGACCAGTGTACCCCCTCCAACAACGGAGGTACGGTCCGCCCGTGAGGAGTGAGCCTGAGAATAGGAATCCTCAGCCCACAGCAAGTTCGAGTTCACAGGCAAGCACTGTGGCTTGTGTGGGGGGAGGAGCCATTCATATTCAGAGTAAGCTGTTTAAGCCAGGGAACAGGAAAGGAGAGTTCTGGGACCCCTGTAGAGCAGGTCCAGTAGCAGAAATCCGGGACAAGGGAGGCACACAGGGGATAGTTTTGGCCCCAGATGAAAGGCAGGTCCAAAATTCCCCATTTAAAGCCACCTGGGTGAGGGAACATGAGTTTGCTGTCCATGCAAGTTTAGGTTCACAGCCTACAAAAACAGGAACTGTGACTTGTTTCCAGGGAAAAGCAGACAAACCCAGAGAGAGACTTGCACTGGCAGGCTGCCAGGTACATTATACAGTGCGGGCTATTTGGACATGGGGGAGAAGGTTCCCAGCCAGCTGGGGCTGTGACCCAAGCTCAGGGTCCGCCAGCCAAAGTTTCCCCCATAGAGACACCCCTCAGAAGGTCTCAGCGGGTGCCCCAGCCTAAGAAAGATGGTCACCCACTTTACAGTGGAGTAAGGCGGACTCCCGAACCAGGGAGAAGCCAAAGAACAGGGGTCCCCACTCAACAGCCATAAGCTGCGGGGGACCAGAGACAGGAGGCAGTCCAGCTTCGCTGCAGCCAGCAGCAATCTGCGACAGTGCCAGAGATTAGCCTGGCCATCCGGAGACGGGCGGCATCTGTATTATAGCTTTGGTGTGAATATAGCGTGCTTTTAAGGTGTATTTTAAGTTTGTTGATATAACCAGTTTCAAGTTTAAGTTTAAAGAGTTTAAGTTTACATGTGTGCCGAATGCTTGTGTTTTGGTCTGAGGTCGAGGGACCTGACCATGTCTCCACCTAAGCCAGCAGGTCAGTGAGACCTGGCTGCATGTCCCTTTTAAGTTTTTACAGGAGATTGGAAAATGAAGCAGCCATGTTCGCCCAGCCCGAGCTGGGCATCGAATGAGGATACGGATACGGAATGTTGGGGATCACCTCGCCACTGGACGAATCCAGGAGACCCCGCAGCGATCTTCGGGAAAAACCAGACAGGATCCGAAGGAACTTGCCTACTCCTCCTACGGGGAGGAGATGGCTCCAGCTGGGTGGGGCACGGCCCCCAACCCAGCACTATCCTGACCGAAGTTCATGTGCGGGAGACCTCGCTGTTGAGGAGTCACGATGGGGAAGTGCGGGCGCCTCGTGATAGGGACGTGTTCCCCGGGGGGTGGGTGGTGATGGCCCGGGAATGATTGTATAGAGGAGGGGGAGACCCAAGAGTCGCGTGGGTGCGGTCGGGGGAGGGAGGAACTCACCCGGGGGCCCACAGGCAAAGAGGATAAGTGTGGCTGGGAAGGATGAGTGTGTGGCCAGATCAGTGTGGGGCCAGGGAGAGCCGCCACACAGGCACCAATCATTTTCTGCAGCCAGTCGAGGGAAGACGGGAGGGGGAGGGACTGGGAGTCATGAGATCCCATACTCCCCGGTCTCGGCCTGTGCCAAGGTAATTTTAGACGTGAGGGGTACCCCGCCTCCACAAAGGGACAAGGGAATGGTTCGGGGCTGGCGGAGCAGGCTGGTCGGTAAATCCATTCTGCCTGTTTTTAAGTTTAAGACGATCAAAGGGGGGTGGAAGGTACTTTTATTGCCCGAGTGGGAGGAGCAATGCCCACTCGAATTTCACGACCCATCATCGGCACGTGATGATCGGGGTTCATTTAAGCATGTTGTTTAATGATTTTTTTGTATTTTGTGTTGCAGCCCCAAGTTGAGCAGAGGCGTAGGACCCTCTCCATGCTTGGGATCATTTTTATTACATTGTGTAACTAAGATTGCAACATTTTGTAATAACTTATGATGTTAAAAAAAAGTGATTGTAAATTTGGTTTACACTGTATAATTTTACAAGCGTGTAGGGGTATGAGACCCCTTGTTGAAAACTGAAGTATCTGTAAGATGCCTACCGTACCATGGTTTTTTTCTTGAATTTATGGGGAATAGACGGGATGGGGATCAGTGGCAGATAGCTATTAGGTAAATACAGGGGATGGTTGTTTGTGAGGGGTCAGAAATTATTGCTAATTTCTTCAAGAGGATACTACAAGCAAGCTGGAAGTATCCAAGGGCGGACTGTAAGAATTCGCAATAATTTACAGTTCTGAAGATCAATTTTTTTGATTAAAGAATCCCTGGGCGTAGTGCTTTTAAATTTCCAGGGATAAAAATGGCTGTCGCACCACATGGCCGAAGACAAAAGAGGCTTGGAATGCAGCTTTCTGTGTCTGGAAGTAAGGTTCAATGGAGACAAAGGACAATGCTTTGTTTACAAAGCAATTGAATGCTATTAGCATTTGTTTGTATATCGAGTGGATACATCTAAACTGCAGAGGAGACTTTTGTACCTTGAATGGGAAACGTTTAACAATTGAATGGGTTTTAAATCACCCAGCACTGGACAATAGGGCTGTTGCATTCTTTTGTTTCAGCCCAGGGAGCTCCGGAAGACACATTAACCCAGTCTAACCACTTTGAGTTAGCCAATCACAGCTTTCTCTTGTGTATTGGACCCTTTGGGTGGGGAATTTTGCACACAGCCCTTGCCGGGCAGAACAGCAGGACCTGACCAGGTATAAAGATAGCTGCTGAGAAGCTATCTGGACTCTTACTTCGCTGGACCACAGGTGAGCAGAGTGTTCTGACTCCTCAACAAGGCAACCTGGCAGGAGTTAAGGGGTGGTGATTTAAGGGTATTGCTAAGATTGTTTAAATAACATTGTAGCCATTGTATCCCTCGTTTTCGCCGTCTGCAACCCCCTGTTATATAGTTTTACTGTAATTACTGTGTTCGTGTGGTATAGTTTATTCTTTGGATTGTAGTTTATTTAGGTAATAAAACTTGATTTTTTCTCTCATCCAAACTACGTGTCTGTTTTAATATCAATAATTATAAGCCCTGCAGTCAGAACTGGAAGGTGGGGTAGCGATTCGAAACCGCTGTTTTAAAATTGGTTTTATTGGAATTGGTCTGACTGCAGGCAAAGCCTGCAAGACCAGGAAAATTACTTTAAACCAGTTTAAAGAAGCCCCAACCCTTACAACACCATCTGTGGAACTGTTTTCATTTCATTGAGAAGAGAGAGAAGAGGTTTATGATCGGTGCATATGGTGAACTTCCTGCCATATATGTACTTGTGGAACCTCTGTAACCCAAACATTACTGCTAACCCCTCTTTGTCTAACTGGGAATAGTTTTTTTCCGCTGGTGTTAGCGTTCGGGACATAAACCCTATTGGTCTTTCAGTTCCATCTTCCATGCAGTGTGAAAGAACTGCCCCCTCCCCATAAGGTGAAGCGTCACAAGAGAGAATGATGTCTTTCTCTGCATTGTAGTGAACCAGCACATCCAACGACAGCATCAGTTTCTTGAACTGTTCAAATGAAACCCCCTGCTCCTCTCCCCACTGCCACTGTGTCTCCTTGCGCAGTAGTTTGTGAAGAAGTGCTAACACAGTTGACAAGTTTGGTAAAAACCTGTTATAATTGTTCAGCAGTCCCAGGTAAGCTTTTAACTCAGCCACATTTGTAGGAGCAGGGGCGTCCTGCAGTGCTTGTACCTTCTCCTCGAGTGGATGGAGCCCGGTGGCGTGCACTCTGTGTCCCAGGAACACTGCCTCATTCCCCAGGAAAGTGCACTTACTCCTCTTGAGCCGGAACCCTGCCCTCTCCAATCTCTGTAGTACCTCTCTCAGAGTGCTCAGATGCTCCTGGTCGGTTCTTCCCGTCACCAGAATGCCATCCAGATAGATGGAAACATGTGGAATCCCTTGCAGTACACCTTCGATTGTCCTCTGGAAGATAGCTGGACTAGATGAGACACCAAATGGTAAGCGGTTATATG
This sequence comes from Somniosus microcephalus, assembly GCF_052327205.1. Taxonomy (NCBI): domain Eukaryota; kingdom Metazoa; phylum Chordata; class Chondrichthyes; order Squaliformes; family Somniosidae; genus Somniosus; species Somniosus microcephalus. The sequence goes on from NC_140999.1 coordinate 110,800,334, forward strand.
TAAACAAGCCCTTGTGTGTATTTATGGTGACATACTTCTTTGATTCGTCATCCAGTGTAATCTGCAAGTAGGCATGACTCATATCCAACTTTGTGAATTTCTTTCCTCCAGCCAGGTTTGCAAAGAGATCCTCTGTTTTGGGAATAGGATACTGCTCTAGTTTGGACACCCGATTGACTGTCAATTTATAATCTCCACTGAGTCTTACCGAATTGTCCGGTTTCAACAGCTACTATGGGAGCTGCCCATTCCAAACATTTCACTGGCTCCAGTATGTTCTCTCTCAATAGACGGTCAAGCTCAGCCTCTACCTTTGGCTTCGTGGCATAAGGCACAGGTCATTGTTTAAAAAACCTTGGCGGTGCCTCCTCTACATAAATCTTAGCTGGGGGGCCATTAAATGTGCCAAGTTCCTCCTTGAACACATTCTCATGTTCACTCAACACTTCTTGCAAAGTCAACTGTTTGCCTGCATCTATTTGATTTACTGCTCCCCAGTCTAATTTAAGTTCTTTTATCCAGCCTCGACCTAACAGGTTTGGTCCGGTACCCGATACTATAACTACAGGTAGCTGTTCCAGTGTCCCTATGTTGCAGTTACATTAGCTGTACCTAATGTTGCTACTCGTTCACCTGTATATGTTTTAAGATGCAGGGAGCAAGGCTTTAACTCTGGAACATTTGCACGGTTCCACAATTTTGAGTACTCTGCCTTGTTCATTATGGTCACGTCGCACCCTGTATCCACTTCAAAGTTCACCTTAGAGTCATTTACTGTCAGTTGCAATGTGATAGGAGCCACTTTTGGAATGTTCTCTAACATGCTATACATTATGAACATGTCCTCTTCTTCCTCAGCTTCCCCACTGATGTGGTGTGCACTATGTTTTTTCACTTCTCTCCCTTGGTTTTGCTGTCCTCCCCCTTTTGGTTTGGATTCCTCCACAGGTGATTTCGCCCTGCAAGCTCGTTTTATGTGTCCTTGTTTCCCACACTTGTAGCACTTTTCCTCCAGAAACCGGCATTCACTCGCCAGGTGATCGCCCTTGCATCTATAACATGCCTTCACATGCTCACGTTGTGGTTTCTGACGCATGTTCAACTTGTGCACAACAACCTGACCTGCAACTTGCATAGCATTAGCCCTGTCTGAACCCTGTATTTCTTTTACATCTCAGTTTGCTGTCTCTATGGCTTAAGCAAGTTCCAATGCTTTTTCATAAGTAAGCCCAGTCTCGGATAATAATCTACACTGCATTCGGTCGTCCATAATTCCGCAAACTAGCCTATCTCGCAGCATTTCCTTCAGGTTGTTCCCATAATTGCAATCTTGTGCTAATTTACGCAACACCGCTACATAGTCCATTACGCTCTCTTCCTCTTTCCTGTTCCTTGAATTAAACTTGAACCGCTGTACAATCTCACTAGGCTTAGGGTTGAAATGTTCTTTTAGCAAAGCCACTAATTCAACAAATGATATGTCTCCAGGCTTTTCAGGAATGAGCAGATTCCTCATCAAACTGTAGGTCTGGCTTCCCACTGAACTAAGCAGAATGGCTTTCCTTTTTCCGGCATCATTTATTTCATTTGCTTCAAAAAAATAACCCAACACTTCACAGTATTCCTCCCAGGTTTGTGCTTGACTATCAAAAGCGGAATCCGTTCCTACCGTGGCAGCCATGCTCTCATCCAACTGGTAGCTAACTTCAGCTCGTGATTTTGTTGTTTAAAAGTCCTGGCAGACTTCTCTTCTTTATCCAGGGTCCTTCTTACCTCGTCGCCAAATGTGATAAATCCATGTAGTGGAACAAGAACTCGAAGAGGCGATGTCTTGGAACTAGTACGAGTATTTTATTAAACAGAGTAACAAACATTATGCCTGCATCCTGGCATTCCATCTTTGCTGACCTTGACAGGAAGCAAACCTCTGACCTTAACAGGAAGCAAACCTCTGACCTTAGCACAGCATTGGCTACAGCACCACCTGGTGGATAACCTTAATCATAACATCCCAGATTACTATAGGGAGCAATTCAGTCGCACTCCCTTTGGGGCGCTACTTTTAGCGCCCCAAAAAAGTTAGCGCCCCATGCCGTAAATTGAGTGGTAGCGCCCCAAGCAGTAGGTGGGGCACTACTGGAAGCACTCCTCCTCCCTCTTGGGGCATTACCATTCAATATCGCGGCGCTATGTGCAACAGCACCACGCGCGTCGACACGTGGCGCCGTGGTATTAAAGGGGAGGGGCCTAGCGCAGCGCGCACCAGGGACCTGCTGGACCACCGGGGAGCTGGGTGCTGGGAAAACAGCCCGGCACTCAAGAGGAGTGCCGGGCTGACCGATCACAGCCAGCACCCAGCATGAGGAAACGGAAAGGGGGCAGGTGCTGGCAGGCAGCCGGGGGGAAAAAATGGCCGCCCGGCATCTGCCCTTTAATTAGCGCTGCTGCGGCCGCAAATATGCCACCCTGACCCTGTCGAACATAGCATCCAACGGTAGGTCAGGGGGCGCAACTGAAGTTTGTGGCCGGGGTGCGAGCGGGTCGCTGCCCACGGTGATGATGTTATCGCCGGAGGCACAGCGCCACGGGGCACTAACGGCTACCGCTACCCTCCTGCTGAATTTCGCAGGAGGCATTAGCGGCGCCGCGCCCAGGCGCTAGGGGCTTTGCGCGCCGTTAGTGCCCCCCTGGGGTGCTAACGGGAGGTGCAAAGCAACCCAATTTTTCCCCCTTCATCTTAAGTTTATTACTGTAAGTTAGTTAATAGTCTATTAAATAGAGGCATGGCAGAACAGCTCGGTCCCACGGAATGCACAACCTGTGCCATGTGGGAAATCCAGGACGCTTCCCGAGTCCTGGACAACCACGTGTGCAGGAGGTGTCATCAACTGGAGGAGCTCGAGCTCCGGGTTTTGGAGCTTGAGCAGCAGCTGGCGTCACTGCGGTGCACCCGCGAGGCTGAGAATGTTTCAGGAGGTGGTCACCCCACAGCTAAGGAGTGTGCAGGCAGAGAGGGAATGGGTGAACACCAGACAGAAGAGGAGGACCAGGCAGGTAGTGCAGGAGTCCCCTGAGTGCATCTCGCTCTCCAACCGGTATTCGGTTCTGAGTACTGGTGAGGGCAGAGTGGGACTTTGGCATAGCGGTAGCATCCCCGCCGCTGGGCCAGAAGGTGTAGGGTTTTGAACCCCGCTCCAGACAGTCCCGGCAAGTGGAGTCGGAGCCCCGGCTCTAAATTCTGGGTTGACATCCAGCGGGATACTTGCGTCCGTGGGTGTGGGTGGCCCCCCTCCTCGTATGGGTTGTGGGAGCCCGTAAAACCCTCCCGCCATAGGACTAACCACCCTAATGGCTGGTATGAAGATGGTTACAGTCACGGAAGGAGCGTTAATGCGGCCAGAAATCCTTCCACCACTTCATACAGTTCCCCAAAGGGAGCAGTGTGAAGACACGTACGACGACTGGTGAGGGCGATGGTTCTTCTGGGAAGTACAGCCAGAGCCAATGGGTGGCTCAGCTGTACAGGGGTGGAGGAAGAAGAGTTGGAGAGTAATGGGGGATTCGATAGTTAGGGAAGCAGACAGGCGTTTCTTCGACTGCTGACGTGACTCCAGGATGGTATGTTGCCTCCCTGGTGCCAGGGTTGCCTCCCTGGTGCCAGGGTTAAGGATGTCTCTGAGTGGCTGCAGAACATTCTGAGGGGGGAGGGTGAACAGCCAGAGGTCGTGGTCCACATTGGTACCAACGACATAGGTAGAAAGAGGGATGAGGTTCTGCAGGCAGATTTTTAGTTCTCTTGTGGCGGATCGCCACCTAAACGGGCGCAATCCACTTTTCCGTCCGTGGACAATAAATCGGGGACCTTGCCTTTAAGAAGCATGCTGCCTTTAAGGCATGACAAAGGAGCAGGCGTTGCCCTCAGTGTGTACTCAAAAGCGCGGGCGTCGCCCTCATTCGGTTTTCAGGTTTAGCAGAGAGAAGAGCTGGAGCAGCCATCTCTCAAGAGAATGTAATAAAAGCCATGTGTTCCTCAGATCGGTTCGGCCTCCATTCGTGTTCCGCGGCAGCCTCAACATTGGTGACCCCGACGCTCAGAACGTATTCCGAGCACTGCAATGGCGGACACGAACGCAGTTTCCGTGAAACTGCCGGAGTTTTGGGAAAACCAGCCCGAAGCCTGGTTCCTCCAAGCTGAGTCCCGATTCCGGCTGCGACACATCACCACAGATGGGACGAAGTATGACTACCTCGTCGCATCACTCGGTAGCTCCACAGTCACGAAGGTCTGGATAGCGCTGCAGAACTCGCCAGAGGAGGGCAAGTATGCACATCTTAAGGCCGCGCTCCTTAAAAAATTTACGACCTCGACATACCAGCGAAACTGCCGCCTCCTCGACCTTCCAGGCCTCGGTGATGCCTCACCATCAGACCTCCTCTCCCATATGCTCTCACTCACCGACGAGAGCCCACCCGGGTCCCTCTTCCGCACGCTGTTCATCCGCCAGCTACCTCCCAGCATCCGCCCAGCAATCGTGGCGTCTGGCCTCACGGACCTAGAAGCCCTGGCCGACGAGGCCGACAAGCTGCTGTCCGCTCACTCCAGCCGCGACGTTGCTCTGGACCTGGCAGCCACAGCCTGGGCGCGCCCCTCACCGGCCACCATGTGGCCACAAGGCCCAGCCACGGGGCCCACGGGGCCTTCGCGCCCCACAAACCCGGGCTACTGTTACTACCACGCACGGTTCGGCGCCAGGGCACAATGGTGCACACCTCCCTGCTCCTTCAAGTCCGCCCCCGTACCAGCCCCCGCGATGACCGTGGGCCACGCGGGCTCCCTGCTGTACGTCACGGATGACAAAACCGGCCGCCGGTTCCTGTGCGACACTGGAGCTCAGCACAGCATCATCCCGGCCTCTGCCCTCGACATCCAAAAGGGCGAACGAGGACAGGCGCTGGCTGCCGCTAACAGCTCGGACAGCCGGACGTACGGCACCCGCACATTCACCCTCGACCTCGCTGGTCGCCGCTACCGATAGGAGTTCATCACTGCCAAGGTACTCTCCCCTCTCATCGGCGTAGACTTCCTGTGCGCCCACGGCCTACTGGTAGACATCCCTCGACACCGCCTTGTGGACATGAACACCATGTCCCCCATCCTGGGCGCCATGGCCCCCCGTCACAGTGCCACGCCCGGGCCACGGATGACTACTCGGCACTCCTGGCCGAATTCCCGGCCCTCACCAACCCGACCTTCTCCGCGGAGGTCGCCAAACATGGGGTGGAACACTTCATCCCCACCACAGGCCCACCAGTGTACGCCCTCACCCGCAGGCTGGACCCGGCCAAACTGGAGATCGCGCGGACCGAGTTTGCCACTATGGAACAGCTCGGCATCATCCGCCGCTCCAACAGTCCCTGGGCCTCCCCACTCCACATCGCCCCCAAACCAGGCGGGGGTTGGCGCCCCTGCGGGGATTACCGCCGCCTCAACGATGCCACCACCCCTGATCGGTACCCCGTGCCGCACATTCAGGACTTCTCGGCTAGACTGGCCGGCCGCTCAGTCTTTTCCAAAGTCGACCTGGTGCGCGGCTACCACCAAGTCCCCGTCCACCCCGCGGACGTCCCCAAGACGGCCGTAATCACCCCCTTCGGGCTTTTTGAGTTCCTGCGGATGCCCTTCGGCCTCAAAAATGCGGCCCAGGCATTCCAACGGCTCATGGACTCGGTCCTTCGGGACCTGAAGTTCCTGTTCGTCTACCTGGACGACATCCTGGTAGCCAGTTCCTCCAAGCAGGAACACCTCGAACACCTTCGATTCCTGTTCGGGCGCCTCAGCGACCACGGGCTCATCCTCCGCCCAGCCAAGTGCCAGTTCGGCCTGGACAAGATCGACTTCCTCGGCCACCACATCACCCATGCTGGGGCCATTCCCCTGCCCACCAAGGTGCAGGCCGTCCAGCAATTTCCCCGCCCCACCACCATCAAAGGACTCCAGGAGTTCCTCGGGATGGTGAATTTCTACAACCGCTTCATCCCCAAAGCAGCGTCCCTCATGAGGCCCCTGTATGAAGCCCTCCGGGGCAGGAGCGGCAAGATGGCGGTCGAATGGACGGCAGACGTATCAGCTGCCTTCAACTCCACCAAGACCGCGCTTGCCGACGCCACCCTGCTCGCGCACCCACGGCCCAATGCCAGAGTAGCGCTCACCACGGACGCCTCCAACCACGCGGTCGGCGCCGTGTACGAGCAGTGGGTCGACGGTGCCTGGCAACCACTTGCCTTCTTCAGCCGGCAACTACGCCCCCCGGAGGTCAAGTACAGCACCTTCGACCGCGAGCTCCTCGCGCTGTACCTGGCGGTCCGCCATTTTCGGTTTTTGCTGGAGGGCCACCCCTTCACTGCGTTTGTCGACCACAAACCCCTGACATTCGCAATGGCAAAGACAACCGACCCCTGGTTCGCCAGGCAGCAGCACCAGCTCGCGGCAGTGTCCGAGTTCACCACGGACATCCAACACAACGTGGTAGCCGACTGCCTCTCCCGCCCCGCCATCCACGCCGCACACCTGGCAGTCGACTACGCTCAACTCGCAGCAGACCAGCTCACGGACCCTGATCTGCTCTCCGCACCTACCAACCTACCAGGGCTACGCCTGGCCGACGTCACCTGCGGCCCGACCGCAGTCACGGTCAAGTGCGACATATCCCTATCTCAACCTCGGCCCGTCGTCCCAGCGTCCTGGCGCCGCCGGGTATTCGAGATTCTCCACAACCTCTCCCACCCCGGCGCCCGCGCATCCATCAAATTGGTAGCCAGCCGCTTTGTCTGGCGCGGCCTTCGCAAGGATGTGCGTACTTGGGCCAACTCCTGCCTAGCCTGCCAACGGGCCAAGGTGCAGCAACACACGAAAGCACCCCTCGAGGAGTTCACCGTCCCTTCACGTAGATTCGACCACATCCACGTGGACATCGTCGGGCCCCTGCCGCCGTCGCAAGGCCACACGCACTTGCTGATGATCGTCGACCGCACCACGCGCTGGCCCGAGGCAATTCCACTGACCTCTACCACCACCACCGACATCGCCAGAGCCTTCGTCAGCACCTGGGTTGCACGGTTCGGCGTCCCCTCCGACATGACGTCGGACAGAGGTCCGCAATTTACCTCTGAACTCTGGACCGCCATCGCACGCAATCTCAGGGTGACCATTCACCGCACCACAGCGTACCACCCCCAAGCCAACGGACTGTGTGAGCGGTTCCACAGATCCTTGAAGGCATCTCTTCGAGCCAGCCTCCAGGACGGCGCCTGGACCGACCGACTCCCGTGGGTCCTCCTCGGCCTGCGCTCCGCGGTTAAAGAAGACCTCCACGCATCGGCAGCAGAGCTCGTGTACGGCCAGCCGCTGCGCGTACCTGGCGAGTTCCTGCCCACCACCACGACACCCTGGTCAGCAACGCCACGACTTCGCCTCACCGGCGCTACAGTTCGCCCCGGTGCCCATTGCCCGGCACGGCGAATCCACCTCACACGTCCCGCTAAGCCTGCACCAGGCACGGTTCGTTTTCGTCCGGCACGATGCCCACCGCGGAACCCTTCAACCGCCGTACGACGGGCCCTACAAAGTGCTACAGGCTGGGGACAAATTTTTCGACCTACAAGTGGGCGACAGGACTGAAAAAGTGTCGGTTGACCGACTCAAGCCAGCACACTCAGAGCCTGGTGAGCAGGTCCCAGTAGCTCATCTGCCGCCACGCGGCCGACCTGCCCTCAAGCCAGTACACCCGGCTGCTCCACGCCCGGCCGTTCCACGTCCACCGGCGTCCTACAAGAGCCGCTCCGGCCGGCCCATCAGACCGCCGCACCGTCTCGTCCACACCTCCTAAGCGGATTCTGGGGGGAGCTGTGTGGCGGATCGCCACCTAAACGGGCGCAATCCACTTTTCCGTCCGTGGACAATAAATCGGGGACCTTGCCTTTAAGAAGCATGCTGCCTTTAAGGCATGACAAAGGAGCGGGCGTCGCCCTCAGTGTGTACTCAAAAGCGCGGGCGTCGCCCTCATTCGGTTTTCAGGTTTCGCAGAGAGAAGAGCTGGAGCAGCCATCTCTCAAGAGAATGTAATAAAAGCCATGTGTTCCTCAGATCGGTTCGGCCTCCATTTGTGTTCCACGGCAGCCTCAACACCCTTGTAATTCTTACCAAACATTGGAAATCTTCAAAAAAACGATTTCAGTGTAAATCCAACTTAATTCAGATCGTTAACAAACATTCAGAAGGACAGTACACCAAAGAATCAGATTCAAAAGAGAATCTAGACCAAATCTGTCAACATGGGGGAAATGTTCGGTGTGATATTAATTTGAGTGAGAGGCGCCAACCAAATAAGTGGCCTGAACACTGCCCTGAGAGACTGGCGTTTCCATGGCAACGGTATCCTCCAGCTACAATGTAAACTGGTGCTTTCATCCTAAATGGTTCTCTCCTATTATTAACATTATTATTGTAGTGTATGTAACCGTCTACCTTTAAGAGACTATTGTATGTAACCGTTCACCTTTAAGAGAACTATTTTAGGTGTGGCACTACTTGTTTGGCTTCTGTATACGGTAATACCGACGGTGACCACACCGGTATATAAGTGCTGTGGCATGATTTATAGGGCAGATTCGCCCTGACCTTCGAATAGTAAAGTCCTGTTGTATGTTACTCCTGAAGTCTGTGTCGTAATTAACTGCACAACCCACAGACTTTACAGTGGCGACGAGTCCGATCGTACCCTGCGGCAACAATATTTTCAAGCAACGAAAGAGCGTCGAAAAGAGGCAACCGCCCTCGTCATTCGGCTGGGAGAAAACTCAAGGCTGCAGCAATAGAAAGGAGGAAGACTTTAGCGACAAAAACTTCCATCAGCAACAGGCACTGACTGTCCCTTCTGCCACGGTGACTGTGAGTAAGGGAAAGTGAAAAGAATAGCCGGAGGATAAGGGCTGGGCACTCGACCACGGTCGAGGGGGAAAAGGAGCCGGACAAAAAAAAAAAGTCGGGTCCAACGGCGTCGTGAGAGACCGCAACCGGCGGGAAAAGCCGGGCGGTGACCGAAGCCACGAAGCGCTGCGACCGGGAGCGTAGGCGCGGAAAGAGAGAAACTCAGCCGCAGCCGGGGAGAGAAGCACCGGACTGCGAGAGGGCTGGGAGGCGCGATTGGGGTCCGAGCGAGCGGGAGAGGCAGAGCCGACCAAGAGAGACTGCGCGAGAGCCAGTCCAGCGGCTGAACTGTCCTCCGTCAACGGGGTGTAACCAGCGCCGGTAGAGCCGAGCGAGCGGGAGAGAGGCCGAGCCGAGCAAGGGGAACTGTGCGAGAGCCAGTCCAGCGGCTGAACTGTCCTCCGTCAACGGGGTGTACCCAGCGCCGGTAGAGCCGAGCGAGCGGGAGAGAGACAGAGCCGAGCAAGGGGAACTGTGCGAGAGCCAGCCCAGCGGCTGAACCTGTTCGCCGTCAACGGGGTACCCAGAGCCGGTCGCCCTGCCAATAAATTAAAAAAAAAAGGGAAAGCCTTGAAGCCGACGCGCAGGCTGTGAACCTGAAAGCCAGCGGCCGTCGCCCGTGGGGGAAAGTGTACCCCTCCCGCCAGGGAAGAAACGCGGGAAGCCGCCATTAGGCGGGGAAGAAGACAGAAGCGGGAAACCGCCATTGAAGTGGGCGGGGAGAGAAGATAAGAGCGGGAAACCGCCATTTTCGCGGGAAAACCGCCATCTTAGAAAAAAAAAGAAATAATAATTTAAAGAAATACTTGTGTTGTTCCCAAAGAGAGGAAGATGCCTAAGCGTGGTAACATCAACGATTTTAATTCGGAGACAGAAGACTGGGCCACGTACGTGGAACGCATTGAGATCTATTGTGAGGCCAACAAAATAGAAGAAGACGACAAAGCTATAACCTTGCTAAACTCGATGGGCGCAAAGACATACGGGCTCTTGAAGCATCTACTATCACCAGCTAAACCAGCGGATCAGACTTTCGATGAGATAGTGGCTGTTCTGAAGGATCACTTGAACCCCACACCGTTGATGTTGGCTGAACGATTCAAATTCTATGCGAGAACGCAACGGAAAGACGAAAGCAACGCGGAATACTTGGTCGAACTGCGTAGACTAGCGAAATACTGCCAGTTTGAAGGGAATCTGACAGAGGCATTGCGAGACAAGTTCGTATGCGGACTGTCCAAGGAAGGGACGCAAAAGCGACTACTCGAAGAGAACGACCTTACACTTGACAGGGCTGTCCTTATAGCAGCATCGCACGAAGCCGCAGCGAAAGGAACTGCGGAAATGCAGCTAAAGGCAGCGGCACTCGGTGTGGACCAAATTACCTCGAGTATAACAAAATGCTATCGCTGTGGGAAGACAACACACGATCAGAACCAATGCTGGTTTAAGAACCAGGAATGTAGGAAATGTGGCAAACTGGGTCACATCGCTAAGGTATGCCGGTCAGGGAAGAAGACCAACAACCAAAGGAAGCCATCACAGGAAAAGTACAACAAGGTACACAAGGTGGCTGAGAAGAGTTCAGACGAACAGAATTCAGACTCAGACCCAAACGGCCAGGAGCTGGGTAGTCTGAGAATTCATAATGTGAGTAAGGAAGCTGACCTACAAACTATCTGGGTCATGCTAAAAATAGCTGGAGTCCAAGTGAAAATGGAGTTGGACACTGGATCAGCTGTATCAGTCATAAATCGAAGGGATTACCACAGGCTATTCTCACATATACCCTTAAGAGATACCAAGTTCGTATTGCAGACATACACGGGGCATAAAGTATACCCCATGGGAAAGATAAGAGTCAAGGTGAGAGATAGGGGTAAAGAACACCCAAGAATGAACTTATACGTACTACCTGAGGGAGGACCACCACTTCTAGGACGGGAGTGGATCAAGAAAATAGACATGGAATGGCACTACCTACAAGCAATGACGAGTGAGGACTCGGTGCAGACAAGCAGCTCAGACTCTGAGCCGGAAGACGATAAGTCCAGCCCAAGTATGAAAAACAAGGTTAACATGAACTCACTGACTAAGGTTGGAAAAACGATGGCGTGTATAAAGACAGAGAATTCTGAGTCTGTTCAAGTTACAGACATATGCATTACGGAGGAACACCGGGCTCGAACTCAACGTTATCTCAAAGTACGACAACAATTAGAACAATTGAGTTACCGTCTCGTACAAGAGATGAAAACAATGAAAAAGTTCTATGACACCGAATGGGAGAGTCTGGAAAGACAACAGAACCTGCTGGCTCAAGCAGAGAGCGACCATAGAGCCATCGTGACCAATTACCGATCACATCTCCCTTATGATGTTCAGGAGTTACAATATTTGCATGATCTAGAGATACAGCATAACGGCAAACCACGCTACACTGAGGATTTTGTCCTGCAATTGGAGACGGAGCTAGTGCAGGCAAGGTTAAGAGAAGCTGAATCGCAATGTGCACTTAAAGAGATGCAGAAAAAAATCTTGGACATAGAAAAGAGAAATGCTTCTTTACCTGATGAGAATAATGTGGCCATGTTGCAAGAGGAGCTTATAGGGGCGAAACTGAAAGAAGCTAAGCAAAGGATGTTGGAACTTGAAACACAGAACCAAATCAGCAGTAACCAGCTATGTCGAGCAGAGAAGGAGTGCAATGGTCTACAGGAGAAGGTGCAATATCTCTCAGCCCAGAATAAGGGACTACTCACTCAGTTAAATGAAAGTAAAGGGAAAATGGCTGAGATAGACTGCAAGAATAAAGAAGATTTGATGGCAGTGAGACTTCGAGAGGCAGATAGCATAGCAGCCTTGGCTGAACTCCAACAGAAAATTGCGAAAGAAGCAAATGAAGAGGAATCTTCAGGAAGCCAGGATTTTATTCCAGTTCTTCTCTACGACTCCTTACAAGCAGAGTGTGAGAAGTTGAAAGAACAGTATGAACAGGCCCAGGCTATAATTCTGGAGGGGGTTAACTCGGCAACCTCCGAAAAGCTAGTTTCAGTAGAAGCATATGAGCAACTAAAGGTTGAACATGAGCAAGAAGTCCAAAGGCTGCAGGAAATTCTTGATGAGCTCAAGGCCAAGACAGACTCATCGGTAGAAGTTCCATCCATAGATGAGAAATTAGAGGTGAAAGACATGGCAGAACATGAAAGACAAGATGTCCAAGAACTCATAAAAATATTGAAGGAAACCCAAGACAAATATGAGGCGGCAATGACCGAGGTTCAACAACTTGAAGAACAGATTCAACTGGGAATCCTTTCAGTGGAAGAAAAGGAAACTGTAAGAAACACAGAGACTGTAAGAATGGCCCCTGAACATGAGCTAGAGAGCATCAAGGCGCAACTTCTCCGAGCGCTGAAAGCCAAAGTACAAGAGGAAAAAAAGGTGGATGAAACGGAGAAGACTCTGATCCACAGTGTTCCCGTGGAAGAGTTAACGGTCAGCCAACTCCTTCATATGCTGAGGGACAAGACTCTGCAATGGGAACAATCTGAACACGAGCTTCAATCTTCAAAGGGAAGGAGTTCGGAGCCCTCAAAAGTTATGGAAATAGCTGAGGTTGCAACACAGATTTTACTGGGATGCCAAAAGTACGCTGAATCACGTCTATGTGAACAACAGAATGTTGAAACAGCTGCTCCAGTAGAAGGATTGAATAGCCCGATCAATCAATCCCCGATGGAAGGGGAAGTATTGAAATCACAAATGAGGTCCTTAGTGAAGGATTTGCAGGAAACCCAGGAAGAGCGGGATGACTATGAACGCATGAAGAAGTCCCTTCAGGAAAGATGTCTAGGGAGGGAACAACAGTCGGCTAACATCCAGTTGGGTAAGGAAGAAGTAGCAGGCCCTCTCGCTAGACTAGCTCAGGATGACACCGAATATTACCATGACCTGTTGAGTGACACGGAATATTACGAGGACCTGGTCTGCCCAGCTTGTGATGAAAACTCCCAAAGTGCAGAAATCAGGATGAAGCACTTAAAGTCTAAGGAACATAGGGAGATGGTGGCGCTACAGCTGGCAGCTGAGAAGGGAGCCCCGAGAGTCTCCAAGAAGCAAAAAAGGAAAAGACGAAGCCGAAGATGATAACCATCTAAATCATTATCACTTCTAATGGGAAAGTAGGGAAAAATTACTAAGGCAGTCCAGCTGTTTGTAAAAGTCAGCACTGCTGGTTCAGCAGGACGGAAGTTCAAGCTGTTACGTCAAGGGAAAGACTATTGGATGAGTCACTCTAGCAATGTGAACCGGCTACACCACAGAGATGTTGTTCGGACCGAGTCAAGACCAGAGACTGAATCTGTGAACTGTTCCCACAGAGACTGAACCTGTGAACTGTTTTCCGCAGAGACTATATCTGTAAATTGTTTTACATGAAGTTGAATATATGTTATGTTTAATGGGGAATACGTATGTTGTAAGCTAAAAAGGGAGGATTGTAGTGTATGTAACCGTCTACCTTTAAGAGACTATTGTATGTAACCATTCACCTTTAAGAGAACTATTTTAGGTGTGGCACTACTTGTTTGGCTTCTGTATACGGTAATACCGACGGTGACCACACCGGTATATAAGTGCTGTGGCATGATTTATAGGGCAGATTCGCCCTGACCTTCGAATAGTAAAGTCCTGTTGTATGTTACTCCTGAAGTCTGTGTCGTAATTAACTGCACAACCCACAGACTTTACAATTATCTCCCACAAATACAAAGCTCAGCCCGCCTACTCCGGCTCTTCTGTCGTCCGCAGCGACAGTGCATGTCTTCCCTGCCTCTCGCAGCGCCGCCCCGCTTCGCTTCCAGTCCTCCCAGCCAGGCTCGCCAGTATCCCAGGCTGCTCCGCGCCCAGTAGCGCCACCACGCCTGCGCAGTTTGCCCCCCCCCCCGGGTTTCCGCTCTTCGCGCCGCGCGGTTTCCAACCTGCGATAGCTCGCAGGAATATTTTTTACTTTTACAATCCGTCGGGTTGTGTGCCCATCCCGCCCGCAATCATGGTAAGGAGGCTTGATACCCAATCTCGGGGCCCTGATGAGTGACGTCGAGTGTATATTTCACATAAAGCCGGCTAACTAGGCCGGCAGGTTGGGTTTATTTTTCTAAGGGAGGGCGCTGATGAGTTCGCGGCCTGGTAGTCGGGCTTCTAGAGTAGTTCCGAGGGGGAGAAACTTTAAACCGTCAGGGCCTGGCTTTAGACTGAATCACTTCCAGCGTTGGTATTCGGCACCCTGTGTAGCACTGGAGTGTTTACAACCAGCACAAAGACCCAACCACGGCCGTGGTGGGAAAGTGTTCAGTGCCTCTGCTCTCTTCAGTTTCTATCCCGGTCTGGGGTTTGTTGGGAGTTCTGCATCCATTTGGACTTGATCAAGATAACCAGTTCCACAATGGTTATATATTGAGACTGAGGTTAAAAAAAAAGTGACTGCAGATCAGTGAATGAGAAAGGACAGGCTGATGGCTCTGAGTAGAGATTTCCTCCTCCCCAGCCCAACTTCCATCTGATGAAGGGTCTCACTTGAAATGTTAACCTGTTTGTTTCGGGATCTGATTGATATGTGTTTTTCCACTTTTCCATAATTATATTCATCCTTATTGATGTAGATCATCCTTGTTTTCAAATCCCTCCATGGCCTCGCCCCTTCCTATCTCTAATCTCCTTCAGCCCCACAACCCCCCCCCCCGCAAGATATCTGCGCTCCTCTAATTCTGCCCTCTTGAGCATCCCTGATTATAATTGCTCCACCATTGGTGGCCGTCCTTCTGTTGCCTTGACCCAAAGCTCTGAAATTCCCTGCCTAAACCTCTCCGCCTCTCTTTCCTCCTTTAAGACACTCCTTAAAACCTCCCTTTTCTCCTTAGTGTCAAACATTTTGTCTTTTCTCCTGTGAAGCGCCATGGGATGTTTTACTACATTAAAGGCGCTATATAAATACTTCTTGTAGCTAACCTGATAACGTCCTGAATCTCGCCAGGGAAACCCATTTGTAGCTGACCAGCTGAAGAGTGAGATAATATTGTCAGGGTGAGATTTCCTTGTACAATTTTAGTAAAGCTTTAGGAAGAAAAATGAGTGCATTTGTCTGAGATGTTCCCAGGACTAGAGAGTAACAGGGCAATAATATCAAGTAACACCCAAGATATTTTCATGTAAAAGCTTGATAGGTGCTGTCTATAATTTTTTGATTAACTATTTACTGCATTGCAAGAGTTTTAAGTTTGTATTCTTTCATGGTGTACGGTTTTTTTCTGTTGGGTGTGCTCGACACTGTTTTGAAGCAAATTAAGATCTATTGTGAGTGGAGCTGAAGCCCTTGACTAAATTTCAGAGCATAATGTCTTCATGAGATTGCAGCGGTTTTCTCCCTCTGATGGTGTCAGCATTGAACTCTCCCAGATCAGGGATCCTACAGGCTGGAACCCCTCTCAATTTTGCTGATAAAATACCTAAGCCCCACTCCCAGCATCAATGGGAGTTTTTGATTTTCCACACCAGCTAGCTTTGTGATGCTGTCAGTTTAGTGAATTGTGAGGTATTTTGGGGTATTTGACTGTTGCTTCATAGGGAGAGGGTTGCGACTGCCTGAGGGTACATTTACACTATAACTGTGGAGGTGCATTAGTGGTACAGTTAGTGTAAATGCTTCCTAATTCCAAAGTCAGGACCTGACATAGGAAAGGGAATCTCACTCTGCTTTGCTCCAGAGTGAGGTTGGATCCAAATTCCAGATTTACCCTACACAGATTTAGCATTGGTACAAACAGAAGCTGCTCTGTGCAAAAATCAAACTTGTAGTGTAAATGCACCCTTTGACTCATTTAATTTGGGGTGCTTGTGTTTGTTAGGGAGGAAGCTTTCATCATGTTCTAGGTTGCACTCTGGTCTCTGGTGAAATGGCAGTGTGCTAATTCACTGTTCCACCCTCTTGACTAATATTTCTAATAGCAAGCTCGGGAATTGTATTTTCAAAATGTGGTGGGAGAACGCAAGACTGCATGGAATACAACAACTTGCATTTATATCGCACTTTTAACGGATTAACAAGGTCTGTAGGTGAGCGTAGTTAGCCTTCTCTCTGTGTGTGCTACAGTGTAAGAGTTTAAGCTGAAGGTAAGTACTTTTTAGTTTTAAGGCAACAAGTGATCCTGGGGTGGAACTGTTAGGTTTGAGCATTAAGTGGCTGCCATCACCCTGGTGTCTTTAATTTCTGTGTTTTTTAAACTGAGATGTGAATCAAGAAGTAGTCTTGGTCAGCTGGGCATCTGACCTATGGAAATCTATTAGCGCAGTTTGGAGACTCGAACATACTAACGAGAAATCAAGTAATAGTAAGGTGATGTGCTTAAAAGCCAGAAAATCGTTAGATTGACTGGACTGAAGTTCCGTTGGAGCAGTGAGCCTTTGGTATGATGATGATTTTTTATTTCTCTTCTCAGACGGTGGGTAAGAGCAGTAAGATGCTTCAGCATATTGACTACAGAATGAGATGCATCCTTCAGGACGGGCGCATCTTTATTGGAACCTTCAAAGCTTTCGACAAACACATGAACCTTATCCTGTGTGACTGTGATGAGTTCAGGAAGATCAAGTAAGAAAAGTCTATAAGCTTATAGACCATAAATTCCTATCTGGATGGGTAGAATATTTGCTCCACAACAAATCTGTAGCTGTGATCTGGCTTTGTGGTGCTACCTGCTTCACTAAGTATACTCTGTGATACATCCCTTGTTTTTATATAGTGTGGAGATGGCAGTCATTATTAACTATAGCCATATGTCACACTGAATGGGCCTTGCCAGTTTTGAAGCCCTGGGCCAGAGTCTTTAGAGTTTCTTTATCAGTATTGGACTTTTAAAAGAAAAATTACAAAGGAGCACATTGCTCCTAATTCAGGCAGAAGTCAGTCTATTTTTTGCCATTGTTTTCTTTTGAGAAAACAGACCATCCTCCATTATAAGTTGCCTAATTTCTACCCTCCAGAACCAACTACTTACCAGAAATGAGTCATTCTTAATTGCTAGAAATTTGTTTCCTTCTAATTTGCGTTTTTGTTGTATTTGCCAATTCACAATTATCCTTTACAATAAACTGATACAGGATTATTTACATTGAAGTGATCTGGTTCTAAACCAGTGATTGAAATAAAGTACGCCAGTGAAATAGATGTACATTAGTGCCCTGTTCAGTGGGATAACTTCTCACCTAAAGTTATTGGGGTGAGTGTCCATGAGTCCTTTTGAGCATTAGTCAGGGCTCATCTAAAATGACAGGTGCTTTTAAGGACACCTGGTGACTTGCAGTGTCCACTCCCAAGTCCAGCGTGTGGATCTAGGATGTCTGCACATGACTTTTTAAATAATGAGCGCCCAGTTCAGTGCCTTAGTACCGTGTTTCATACGCGAGTCCTTTGGACATTTTATTGCTCCCAAGTTGCCATTTTGTTATTTCTTGACAACATAGAATGAGGACTGCAAAGTCCTTTTCAGTTTACCAGGTAGTTGCAGTCCAGGCCATCGACATCGTCAGCAACAGAGTCTGTAATTAACCGCACAGTGCACGTGTGTGGATGTTAGGTGAGGGTCATCAGCTGTGATGGCCCTCGTGGTTGAAAAGCCTGCCTACAATCGCTGTCTAGACTTGTACATGAAGAATGGCCACTTGGGTGAGGTACTGGAGGGTGCCAGGCACCTTTGGGCCATACCCTAGCGAATGTCAGTAGTCTCCAGAGTGGAGGCTGTTTGCTGTAACAACGGCAAATTTGCTCCCAGGACTCCTGTAAACCCAGTGTCTCAGTATTTCAAGGGCAGTCTCATCCTTGCACGTCCTTTACAGAGCAGGGTGGACTTAATTCTATTTGGTCAATAAGAAGTGGGTCAATGTAATTGAAGGCATAGCCTTGCTGAACTGGGGTAAAGTGCTGAGATGACAGTTTGACTGTGGGCTGATAGCTGGTTGTAACAATTAATTCTTCTGTGTTCCTACACAAGGCCAAAGAACTCCAAACAGCCTGAGCGGGAGGAGAAGCGTGTTCTTGGACTGGTCTTGCTTCGAGGTGAAACCCTGGTTTCCATGACTGTGGAAGGACCTCCTCCCAAAGACGTAAGTATCTAGATTTAGCTGAGGCCTTGGGGATTGGATGGTTCTGACATAAAATTGATAAGAATTATACCCTTTTTTTTAAGGAACTGCTCAATTTGGAATCCCGAGCATTTGGTTTTCCATCTTTTAGTAATTCAGTGACTAGATTAGGAGAATAGAACGATTTGTCATAAGCAGTGGTTGAGGCGGAGCAGAGGCCATTGTGTCTTTTAAAGGAACATTGCATAAATATTTGAAGCAGAGGAAGATAAATAACCATGGGGAGTTCGGTACAGTGGGATTAATTTTGGATTGTTCTATAAATTGCTGGCAGATGCATTTGGCCAAATTGTCTTCTAAATGTCTGTGGTTCTAAATAGAGCTACTTTCCATTTTGAACTGTGCCAGCGGGTAAATACTTGGAACAATAGCTAAATGATGATTAGTCACTGTAGATTTTTCAGGTTGTAACCTTGCACTGAGCCAGTCACACAGTGACGATTAACTGTACAGATAGTTAGATATACACTACCGCGGTTATTGAACGTGAGTGAAATAAGGCTGGGCCTGTGATCTAACGAATGGTGTTTCAGTAATCTATTTCACTTTAGTTGGTTAGTGGGTGATGTGTTTGTGACATCTTGTTTATAACTGCAAATCTGAAGCCCTTTTGTGAGTTACCAATGTGGAAAGATGTTACTAAAGTGAAATGATGGATGTCGGCCTTTGGGAAGTACTTTTAAAATAAAATAACTGGTCTGGTTACTTGTATCTGAGTTACCAAGCTACAGCTGTACCGTGATACAAATCTGTTTGCTCGAGTCCAAAATAACACTTAAAAAAGAAGTCCCCATTGCCGGCGAGATTAAATAATTTCAGCGGCTGTCTCTTGGTCATCACCGTGGGTCAGAGCGCAGGAGAGTGCCGCATTGCTTCAGTGTAAGGGGGGCATCTTTTAACTGGTTTATGGCGATTTACCTGGCCAGCAGCCTTTGCCTCCGAGCTCTGACCAATTCCAACTTTTTACCTGGTTTACGGTAATTCACCTGGTCAGCAGCCTTTTGCTGCTGCACTCTAAACCAATTTACAAACAGCGGTTTCGAATCGCTACCCCTCCTTCAGTTCTGAGTGGAGGAACTTATAATTAATGATATTAAAACAGACAAGTGGTTTGGATGAGAGAAAAATCAAGTTTTATTACCTAAATAAACTACAATCAAAAGAATAAACTATACCACACGAACACAGTAATTACAGTAAAACTATATAACGGGGGGTTGCAGATGGTGAAAACGAGGGATAAAATGACTACAATGTTATTTAAACAATCTTAGCAATTCCCTTAAATCACCACCCCAAACTCCTGCTAGGTTGCCTTGTTGAGTCAGAACACCCTGCTCACCTGTGGTCCAGTGAAGTAAAAAGAGAGAGAGATAGCTTCTCAGCAGCTATCTTTATACCTGGTGAGCCCCCTGCCGTTCTGCCTTGCAAGGGCTGTGTGCAAAATTCCCACCCAAAGGGTCCAATACACAAGAGAGAGCTGTGATTGGCTAACTCAGAGTGGTTGGACTGGGTTAATGTGTCTTCCGGAGCTCCCTGGGCTGAAACAAAAGGGAAATACAACTGCTCTATTGTCCAGTGCTGGGTGATTTAAGCCCATTCAGTTCTTAAACGGTTCCCATTCAAGATCCAAAAGTCTCTTCTGCAGTTTAGATGTATCCACTCGATATACAAACAAATGCTAATAGCATTCAATTGCTTTGTAAACAAAGCATTGTCCTTTGTCTTCGGCCATGTGGTGACAGCCATTTTTATCCCTGGAAATTTAAAAGCACAACGCCCAGGGATTCTTTAATCCAAAAAATTAATCTTCAGAACTGTAAATTATTGCGAATTCTTACAGTAGGAGTGCACTGGGACAGTTTATTGTGGCGTTGTGCCATGGAGAATGCAGTGGTTGATTGAGGTGGATACCAGTGGATCTGAGGGTCAGGTTGGGAGGCAACAGTGGTTGTCTGTCCCGACAGTAAAGCACGAATATTTGACAGTTTATGTGGGAGTATGTTATTCATCCTGCCCTTTCGGCCAGAGAGAGCTTGTAGCCTAGGGTAATCTGGAGGGAGAGGAATTGACGGTAACATTCTCTCTGTCGTTCAGTAATCTGTTGCTTTGTTAGATTTGGATTGTGGCTGTTTAGCTGGAGTTTAGATTTCTTAGATCACTTGCTGTGCCTTTCTAATTACAGACTGGAATTGCTCGCGTGCCTCTTGCTGGTGCAGCCGGGGGTCCTGGTATTGGCCGGGCAGCAGGTCGCGGCGTCCCTGCTGGAGCACCGATGCCACAGGCTCCAGCTGGGTTAGCGGGTCCTGTCCGAGGAGTGGGGGGACCATCTCAGCAGGTGAGAATCTTTCTGACTCTGTCTCTTCATCCCTGTGCTGCAATACTTTCATTCTGTTCAACCAGACTGCAGCCAGATAATAAGATGCCAGTGTGCGTTACAAACATTTTAAAGCAAGTAGTTTACTGTATCTTCTACAAAAGGATCTGAATGACTAGTGGGGTGTGCAGGACCTTGCCTCCCCAGACTGGTTTTGATGGCAAATCACTTTGGTTGATTTAGCACTTGTACAGTTGTGTAAATCACTCTATGTATTTATAGGGAGGAAGAGTTCTATGTATTGTAATATACCCCTAAATAGGGAATGTGTACGTAATGTTATACATTAATTTACATAACACCACTGTCTAGTATACTTTGCTGGGGAAATTTTTGCATATTTAAATTGACTGCAAATGTCAAACCAAAAGTAACTGGAGTAACTTGGGCTGCCAGCACCTTTTGAACAAATTCTTCACACTAGTAGATCTCTCGTAATTTTGCCCATGGAAAGTCAGTACAGAGCAAATTTCCCTCGGAGTGTGTTAGTGACATATGTACAGATACAGGGGTCTGGGTCTGGAGCTTATGAGAGTTCATCTATTGATCGATGTGCGCAGCTGCAGGGATGGCTGTGCTTCACAGACTGATGGTGCCCAAATATGGCAAGTTTGGCACATTACAGCTACAGTATTTACTGTAGTCAAGAGTCCATGTGTTTATTAATGCTGTTTATGCTGATGTAAATAGGTGATGACACCCCAAGCACGTGGAACTGTTGCAGCAGCTGCAGTCACGTCCAGTATCGCAGCAGCCCCTCAACAGTACGCACCAGGCCGCGGAGGCCCACCGCCAATGGGACGAGGAGCACCCCCACCAGGTGAGAACTTAACAGCACCAAAAATGTGAGATTGCGGTGGTGAACAGTTAACTACTGTACAGTGGGGCCTACTAAAGACAGACATACAAGGCAGCTAACTGTTCACTACAATGTTTGTTGTAGACTATACGGTCAAACTACACTAGGGTCCAGTTGTCAACTTTCCTTTTCTATTCCATTATTTCAGATTTCCCCCCTTTTCTCCGTGCTCCTTGATTGGTGCAGCAGGAGATACAATCGAGCAGCCAGAGAGCTCCTACTTTCTCTAGACATCGCAAATTAATTTTAAAAATCTCGAGTCCAGCGGGTATAGTGTCGGAATCAGCTGAGTAGCTGGTTCATATGTTCAACAACATAGAAAGGTTTGAAGCAGTCACTCTGCACTGTTACTGAAGGGCTGCTAATTTCTGACACACTAATGTTTATAACTTTAAGATTTATTGTAGATGATTAGTTCAGCACATGATTGTGTGCCTGTGGTGGACACTGTTGTGAAAAATGAAGCTTTAATCTTGCATTATAAGAAGCTGAATTATTAGGAGCTAAATATTCAGAGCTTCTCCCTCTTCCCCCTCCACCCCAGCCAGGCTGTGAGTAGCTGTTGGAGAACAGAGATCTATGGTTTGATTCCCACTCTGCTGATTTGGCTAGTTTCAGCCAGAACAGCAATAGGGCACTATGATTGGTCTCGGTGCCTGATTTGGAGTTTTGTGGGGGGGGGGGGGGGGGGGTTTGATATTGGCCAGTGTTCTTGTTACTGGAGGTGCACCGTCAGGCAAGATTTGACTTTTTTGCCTCTGATTGCTGCCCTTTGTTGAGGCTCCACAATGCATAATGCCTACTTGTGTGGAGCAGCAGAATGAGCACTGTGATTGTTCCTCCGCAGCGAGCCAGTAACTTCAGGAAAGGAGGTAGTGGCTGGTAGTTTCTAGCTCAATTCATGCTTGCTTGCGTGCTCTGACATGGTTTTAATGGGGTTGCAGGTATGATGGGCCCTCCTCCTGGTATGAGGCCACCTATGGGTCCACCAATGGGAATGCCTCCTGGACGAGGAGCACCAATGGGAATGCCACCGGGAATGAGACCTCCACCACCAGGAATGCGAGGTAAGTGCTTGAGCGAGAGTCAAATGGATGTTGAACCAGGGGTTGGAATACTGGTTTGTTCAATTTTGAAATTATTATCCACAGACTGATTTACAAATGAATTCAAACTTAATCTCTCACCGGTACAGTAGTCTGGTTGTTATGGTACGGGACAAGCAACCTAGAGGTTATGAGTTCAAATCCCACTGTCAAATGGTGAAATTGAGCTAAAAGCTGGTCATTTGTGGGCTAGCACCAGAAGGGTGTCACTCCAACCTGTTCTGGCTTACATGTGTCTCCAGTCCCACACTGTGTGGTTAACTATCATTGTCCTCAAGGCAACTGGATGGGCAACACATACTGCCTTGCCTGTGTTGTCCACGTCCCAAGAAGTAATGTATTTTATAAAAATGCTTATACAGCATTTGAGGCTCTCCTCCCACAAATGTACTATGAACAGCTGTTTGTTAAATACTCCATCACTACTGAACTGTGCTAGTGGCTGAAGTTCTTCCCCAAAGGGTAATTTTCATGAGTAGCAAATGTCAGTAACACTTGTGGGTAGTGGATGTAGCTGAAAGTATTCTGAAAGGGAACTATGTCAGAAGAGTCTAAATGGAGTTAGAGGGGCAAAGGGGTACAGATAGACAAATCACTAAAAGTAGTGAAGCGGGTTCATAAGGCCATAAAAAAGCAAACCAAGCATTGGGGTTCATTCTATAGGAATAGAATTGAAAGGCAGGAAAGTCACGTTAAACTTGCATAGAACCTTGGGTAGACCACATTTGGAGTACTGTGAACATTTCCAGGCTTCATATTATTAAAAAAATAGAGGCATTGGAGAGGGTGCAAAAAAGATTCACAGGGATGATACCAGAACTGAGAGTTGTAACAATCAGGAAAGGCTGATCTGGCTGGGGCTCTTTTCTCTAGAAAAGAGAAGGCTGAGGGGTGACCTAATAGAGGTCTTTAAGATAATTAAAGGGTGTGAATTACAGCAACCAGTCTCTTTTTGTCGCTCTCAATGCATCTCAGTGTAGGCACATCTCGTAATCTCTGAAAGCAATATGGCGATTTATAAATACGCAATAGAGGAGGAGATGCTGCTGCAACAAGGTTTATGGGGTTCGTGCTTGCAACTTTCTTTAAGCAGAGTCTGTTTCCCTCTCCTCTTCCCCATTCCACTATAGCAAGGGAATGTTGTCACATTCATGTTCTTCCTTGCACCTCAACTTGGAGAAGGCAATGCCAGGGAGCTGGTTTCTGCAGGTGCTGTCAGCTGGTAACAATAGCCTACAACAACGTATTTATCTTGTGTTTTTAATAAATATAAGATAGTGGCAAGAGCTACAAAGTCTCCTGGTGTGCCTAATGCGTAGTTTCCCTTTCAGGTCCTCCACCACCTGGCATGCGTCCACCAAGACCATGAAAATAAAACTAGTGAGACGTCCGGGCTGATTGATTACACCCAACTACGTGGGAACGTTTGGCCGTTGTGATGGGGTGGTGTCCTGAGCAGAGACTTTCCAAATCTTGCCGTTTGTAACGGCTGGTGGTTGCAATGCAATCGCTGAAATTTCTGGGACTGTTATCAGTAGATTGGCTTTACAGTAGGCCTGATGGGATTTATTTGCTTTGTATTGTAATATTTGACATTTTTATTAAAACGTTTTGGTAAAATGAAAGGCTGACTATCTTGGTGTAATACAATAACAAAATACTGCAGATGCTGGAAATCTGAAATAACAACAGAAAATGCTGGGAACACTCAGCAGGCCAGGCAGCATTCGTGGAGAGAGAAACCGTTAACGTTTCAGGTATCTTGGTGTAATGGTGCTTCAGAGTTGGGTCATAATGGATGTTGCTGAGAAATCTGGATAATTCTGTGGAATTGTTTCATAACATAAGAAATAGGAGCGGGAGTAGGCCATTTGGCCCCTCGAGCCTGCTCCGCCATTTAATGAGATCGTGGCTGATCCGATTTTGGTCTCGACTCCACTTTCCTGCCCGCTCCTCATAACCCTCGACTCCCCTGTTGCTCAAAAATCTCAGCCTTGAATATATTCTGTTTGTACCAGCAACAATATTTGTGATTCCTGAAACAGTTTTTTAAAAAGCAGTTTCTAATGTTTAGGGAACATTTTAGTGATTTCAGAACCCCAATGAATGGTCTGAATCCTGGTATAAGGAGCCATCAGCCTTATCTCATGAGTGGTTTACTGCTCTGTTGTTGGGAGGCATTACAGTCTACTGATTTTTGCTGTGCTCCCTAAAAAACTTCATAGTACCTCTTTACTTTCTCTCAGAAGCTGTCTCTTTTGGTCTCTTCCTTCCCAGCCCCACCATGCAAGGTGACCCAAGATATTAGAACCATAAAAGTTTGCAGCACAGAGGATGCCATTTGGTCATTGCACCTGCGCTGATTCTTTGCTAGAGCAATCCAAGATGAGAAAAGGCCCTTCTTAATTCATCCAGAAACTACAAACTCACTGCTGCATCTGTTTGATTCTGAAATGATCCCAAAGTTTTTGCCTCCACTACTCCATTCCAAGTGTTGATCACTCTGTGTGAAGAAGAATTTACTGATATCCAATCTAAACTTAACTTTTATTGGTTTGAACCTGAGAATTTGGAACTCACACATGGAGTGGTTGGAGCAGATAGTATTGACACTTTTAAGTGGGGGGGGGCTTGATGCATATGTGAGGGAGAAGGGAATAGAAGGAAACAGGCAGCATTGGAAGAGGTGGAATGGGAGGAGGCCCAAGTGGAGTACAAACACAGTTGGGCTGAATGGCCTGTTTGTGTACATTCTATATGTCCCTTTGTCCTACCCTCAATTTTAATTTGTGGTAATATTTTGGATTTATCTTTTGCATTCATTTAATGATCTTGTATACCTCTCCGGTGCCTCCTCTAGGCTGAAAAGCCCAAGTATCACCAGTCTTTTCTACATTCAGACCCTTGACACTAGGGAGCACCCTCGTGGTCCTTTGTCCTACCTCCTGCAGTTGAATGTCTCCCTTGTTTCTAGGTGAGGTGAGCAGAACGAGACACGGTACTCAAGGTGCAATCTGGCCAGCACACTGTACAGTTCACAACTTCCTCTGACTTATTCTTTTGGCTATGTAGTTGAACATTCTGTTGGCTTTGTTCATTGCTGTTCTGCATTGGTTGGACATGTTCAGCATAAAGTCTAAGATGTCTAGGTCTATTTTACCTTCATAGCTAGTTTATCACCATTCACAGAATATGTGTGGCCCACTTTTATTCCCTATGTGCAATATACATTTATGTTAAATGTAATCTGCCATTGCTTTGCCCACTCACATTTTAACTCTTGCTTTAATTTCTGAGCTACCTTGATTCCACTACCCCATCTAATTTGGTATTTTCTGCAATTTTGAACAATTTGAGATTCTGAATCCAGATAGAGATCTTGTCTGCTTAACACGCACGGTTTCTGCTTTCCTGAGGAATGAATGCCCTACAACCAGTCTCTGTGACCTGCAAAGGACTTTGAACTAATAATTTGGGGTGGGTTCAGTCAAAAACAATAGTAAAAATGATAGTTTAAATATATTTTAGAAAGATAAGAGCAGAGTTCAGGTCACAAATAGTGATATAGATACACCAGGTGAAGGGACTACTGAAATAACTGAAGTAGTTACAGCAGGAGTGAAATAAATGTGAGGAAAGGCAGCAGGAGGACAGGTTTGGGTCTTTTGCCCAAATAAGAGTTTAATACATTAACGCACGGAGTACAAGAAATAAATTGAGTGAATTAGAGGCTTAAATACAGCTTAGAGTGTATGACATGGTGGGCATTAGAGACATGGCTGCAAGCTGGTCATGATTGGGAATTAAATATTCCAAGTTACAAGGTCTTTAGAAAGGATAGGGAAACTGGAAGAGGAGGAAGGGTAGCCTTATTAAAGACACTATTACAACATTAGTAAGTGAGGGTATAGGTAAAGGCAAGCAATCAGTGGAGACTCCATGGTTAGAATTGAGGAATAAGAATGAAACTAATTGGAGTTGTCTACAGGCCTGATAGCAATGAAGTGACAATGTATTCAGTGATTAGAGACTTGTAGCAAAAGCAAAGTTGTTTTAATAGGAAACTAAATTTCATATAGATTGGGAAGAGGAAGAGCACAGTAGCTCAAGTCAGAAAGGTGGTGAATTTCTTGAGTGCATTCAATATAGTTTCTGGAGCCATATGTTCTGGAACCAACAAGAGGGCAGGCTGTATTAGATTTAGTAGTGAGCCAGTATTAGTTATTCTAACTGATCATAATATGATCAAATTCAATGTTGGGTTTGTAAAGGAGAAACTTAAAACATACTAAGATTCTAGATTTTGGTACGGCTAACTTTTAACAGGATGCGACAGAGACTGATGACAACAAACTGGTCAAAACCGTTACTGGGTAAAACTACAGGTGAACAGTGGCAGGTGTTCAAAAAAGAGTTTAGCTTAATACAGGACCAGTGTATACCCCTAAGGGGAAAGAGCTCTACTTACCAAATGAAACAGCCATGTTCGACGATGTCATTTATATGGACTTCCAGAGTGCATTCGATAAGGTTCCACATAAGGGACTGTTAGCTAAAATTAAAGCTCATGGAATTGAAGGCAAATTATTGACCTGGTTAGGCAGTAAAAGACTGAGAATGGGTATTGGAAGGAAGTGACTCATTTGTTTTATTTATTCATGGAATGTGGGTGTCGCTGGCAAGGCCAGCATTTATTGCCCATCCCTAATTGCCCTTGAAAAGGTGGTGGTGAGCCGCCGCCTTGAACCATGTGGTGAATGTATTCCCACAGTGCTGTTAGGGATGGAGTTCCAGGATTTTGACCCAGCAATGATGAAGGAACGGCGATATATTTCCAAGTCAGGATGGTGTGTGACTTGGAGGGGAACTTGGAGGTGGTGGCGTTTCCATGCGCCTACTACCCTTGACCTTCTAGGTGGTAGAGGTTGCGTATTTGGGAGGTGTCCCACAAGGAGCTGTGCTGGGGCCACAACTATTCACTAGATTTATTAATGACTTAGATAACACAATAGAGCGCCATATATCCAAGCTTGTCAGTGACACAAAGATTGGTGGTTTATTAAACAGTGTAGACGGGAGCATAAAATTACAAAGAGGCAGTGATAAAGTGAATGGGTGAAACTGGCAATTGGATTTCAACACAGGTAAGTGTGAAGACATCCATTTTGGACCATAAGAGGATAGATCTGAATATTATTTAAATGGTGAAAAACTACAAAGAGATTTTGCGGTCCATGTACACATCACTAAAATGTAGTAGGTAAAAAAAAAAAATCAAAAAGGCTAATGGAATGTTAGCCTTTATATCTAGAGGGCTATGGAGAGGGGAGCTCTCATCATGGTCAGCTCAATCAATGGGAGTAACTGCTCCAGGTCAGAAGAAAGCAACCCAACCAATAATGAGCAGCTCCAACAGGACACATCATGGGAAAAGGCAAGCAGCATCCAACCGTGTTCTGGATGGAGAGTGGGGGTGGGTCTGGTACATCTTGTGTGAGTCAACATTAATGTTCCCTCTAATTTGCAGTCTAAGTCCCTTCTGCAGTATCTCTCAACAGCTGGTGAGCGGCCTGCGCGGGACCTCCCGATTGGTGCGCAGCCACACACCTTATAGGGTACATTGGTCAACATTCTCAACAATCACTGATGAAGTTAAAAGTAGTGCTCAACCTTTTTTTATTTGTTCATGGGATGTGGGCATTACTGGCAAAGCCAGCGTTTATTGCCCACCCCTAATTGCCCTTGAGAAGGTGGTGGTGAGCCACCTTCTTGAACCACTGCAGTCCTTGTGGTGAAGGTACTCCCACAGTGCTGTTACGGAGGGAGTTCCAGGATTTTGACCCAGTGACGATGAAGGAAGAACGATATACTTCCAAGTCAGGCTGGTGTGTAACTTGGAGGGGAACTTGCAGGTGATGGTGTTCTCATGCACCTGCTGCCCTTGTCCTTCTAGGTGGAAGAGGTCGCGGGTTTGAGAGGTGCGGCCAAAGAAGCCTTGGAGAGTTGCTGCAGTGCATATGCTAGATGGTATACACTGCAGCCACAGTGCGCCAATGGTGGAGGGAGTGAATGTTTAAGGTGGGGGACGGGGTGTCAATCAAGCGGGCTGCTTTGTACTGGATGGTGTCAAGCTTCTTGAGTGTTGTTGGAGCTGCACTCATCCAGGCAAGTGGAGAGTATTCCATCACATTCCTAACTTGTGCCTTGTAGATGGTGGAAAGGCTTTGGGGAGTCAGGAGGTGAAACACTCGCTGCAGAATAACCAGCCTCTGACCCGCTCATTGCCACAGTATTTATGTGGCTGGTCCAGTTAAGTTTCTGGTCAATGGTGACCCCCAGGATGTTGGTGGAGGATTCAGCTCAGGTAATGCCATTGAATGTCAAGGGGCGGTGGTTAGACTCTTGCTTGCTGGAGAAAGTCATTGCCTGGGACTTGTGTGGCACGAATGTTACTTGCCACTTATCAGCCCAAGCCTGAATATCGTCCAGGTCTTGCTGCATTTGGGCATGGACTGCTTCATTATCTGAGGTGTGGAGATGCTGGTGTTGGACTGGGGTGGACAAATGTAAGAAGTCACACAACACCAGGTTATAGTCCAACAGTTTTATTTGAAAGCACAAGCTTTTGGAGTGCTGCTCCTTCGTCAGGTGGAGAGATGCCTATAGACACAGATTATATAGTCAGAGAATAATGCCAGACGATTACAGGTAATCTTTCTAACTGCCATTTATCACACCTCGGCAGAGAGATAATCACAGCAATCAAAGGTGTGAATGGTGTCCAAACAGGTTAGTCAGGAAAACATTACATCAAAGAACGAGGTGGGGTCACAAGGGGTAAAATGTTGCAGATGCTGGGGTCTGTGTGAAAAACAAAAAACAGACAAAAAACATTTTCTTTGCTGGGAATCACAGCAGGTCCAGCCACATCTGTGTAGAGAGAACAAGCCAACGATGACTCGAGTCTGGATGACCCTACGTCAGGTGGGGTTACATGTAGCGTGACATAAACCCAAGATCCCGGTTGAGGCCGTCCTCATGAGTGTGGAACTTGGCTATCAGTTTCTGCTCTACGATTTTGCGTTGTCGTGTGTCTCGAAGGCCGGCTTGGAGAATGCTTACCCGAAGATCGGAGGCTGAATGTCCTTGACTGCTGAAGTGTTCCCCGACTGGGAGGGAACACTCCTGCCTGTCGATTGTTGTGCGGTGTCCGTTCATCCGTTGTCGCAGTGTCTGCATGGTCTCACCGATGTACCATGCTCCAGGGCATCCTTTCCTGCAACGTATGAGGTAGACAATGTTGGTCGAGTCACATGAGTATGTACCATGTACCTCGCTAAGGCCATCCCCACGCCTCCACTACTCGCCTTCAAACAGCCACCTAACCTCAAACAGACCATCGTTCGCAGCAAATTACCCAGCTTTCAGGAGAATAGCGACCACGACACACCACAACCCTGCCACGGCAACCTCTGCAAGATATGCCAGATCATCAACACAGATACCATCATCACACGTGAGGACACCACCCACCAGGAAAGGATGCCCCGGAGCATGGTACATCGGCAAGACCATGCAGACACCGCGCAACAATCACCAGGCAGGAGTGTTCCCTCCCAGTCGGGGAACACTTCAGCAGTCAAGGACATTCAGCCACCGATCTTCGGGTAAGCATTCTCCAAGGCGGCCTTCGAGACACACAACGCAAAATCGTAGAGCAGAAACTGATAGCCAAGTTCCGCACTCATGAGGACGGCCTCAACCGGGATCTTGGGTTCATGTCACGCTACATGTAACCCCACCTGACGTAGGGTCATCCAGACTCGAGTCGTCGTTGGCTTGTTCTCTCTACACAGATGCGGCCGGACCTGCTGTGATTCCCAGCAAAGAAAATGTTTTTTGTCTGTTTTTTGTTTTTCATACAGACCCCAGCAGCTGCAACATTTTACCCCTTGTGACCCCACCTCGTTCTTTGATGTAATGTTTTCCTGACTAACCTGTTTGGACACCATTCACACCTTTGATTGCTGTGATTATCTCTCTGCCGAGGTGTGATAAATGGCAGTTAGAAAGATTACCTGTAATCATCTGGCATTATTCTCTGACTATATAATCTGTGTCTATAGGCATCTCTCCACTTCACCTGACGAAGGAGCAGCGCTCCGAAAGCTTGTGATTTCAAATAAAACTGTTGGACTATAACCTGGTGTTGTGTGACTTCTTACATTCATTATCTGAGGAGTTGCAAATGGAACTGAACACTGTGCGATCATCAGCAAACATCCCTTCTGACCTTATGATGGAGGAAAGGTCATTGATAAAGCAGCTGAAGATGGTTGGGCCTAGGGCACTGCCCTGAGGAACTCCTCCAGCCATGTCCTGGGGCTGTGATGATTGACCAACAACCACAACCATCTTTCTTTGTGCTAGGTATGACTCCAGTCAGTGAAGCGTTTCCCCCCCGATTCCCATTGACTTGTGTTTTACTAGGGTTCCTTGATGCCACACTAGGTCAAATGCTGCCTTGATGTCAACGGCAGTCACTCTCAACTCACTTCTGGAATTCAGCTCTTGTCCATGTTTGGACCAAGGCTGTAATGTGTTCTGGAGCCGAATGGTGCTGGCGGAACCCAAACTGAGCGTCGGTGAGCAGGTTATTGGTAAGTGCTGCTAACCGCACTGTCGACGACACCTTCCATTACTTTGCTGATGATTGAGTGTAGACCGATGGGGTGGTAATTGGCCGGATTGGTTTTGCCCTGCGTTTTGTGGACAGGACATACCTGTCCACAAAACTGCTGGACAAAAACCTAGAAGCTGCACTAAGATGTGCTGTGGTAAGTTCATGCCAGAATGAAAGACAAAGACTGCAAAGTTTCCCTCTGAATTGTGGTAGATGTTTAAGTAAATATACACAAAGTACATTTACCTGTATTGTGTGGAAGGCATTTTCTACTCCTAGCATGTGGCTAGAATGGTGTCGCTGTAACCACACTTGCACCTAGTCAGCAATTTCTATTGGACAACATTGCTTTAAAGTTACTTCTGCTTGCGTTTCCCTGAAGTACAACAACCCCCCCACTTTTGATGATCTCTTAGCTTCCCCATCATTTACCTAAAAGCATTGCACCTCCCTGCTGCTCTGGAAGCTTTGCAGAGTCAGGGTTTTTCGGTGAAGCATTCACGGTTTTGCTCCCAAGCTTGTTTCCTGGTTTTATAGCTCACAAATGGAGACTTTCAATCGCCTTTACATTTAGCAATCGATAGTTGTCTTCAGTATCTGTGGGCCTGGATAAATTTAATCTGTCGTCACAGGAACCCTCCTGCGGAGCAGCCACCTCAACCAATTGGAACACAATGCACATCTTGGCTGCTGTGGGAATCATCCCAACCCCACTTCACCTGAAAACTATATTTAGTAATTGGAACCCGTTAATGACACTTGCCTGACGCCATCCCCTTCCTTGGACACTGTCTGAGGCTGAACCAGACGGTTCACTAACTCGGCGTCCCATTTAACCCAGAGCTGAACTTCTGACCTCAGATCCTCTCCATCACCTAGACGGCCTACTTCCACCTTCATAATATCACCCGTCTCCGCCCCTGCCTCAGCCCACCCGCTGAAGCCCTCATTCATGCTTCTGTTACCTTCAGACTCGACTATTCCAATGCTGTCCTGGCAGGCCTCCCCCCTTCTGTAACCTTCAGCTCACCCAAAACACTGCTGTCCGTATCCTAACTCACATCAAGTCCCCTTCTCTCCTGTGCTCACATTGGCTCCCGGTCTGGCAAAGCCTCGATTTTAAAATTATCATCTTTGTATTCAAATCCCTCCCTATTTCTGCAACCTCCTTACAACACTCTTGAGATCTCTGCGCTCCTCCAATTCTGGCCTCTTGCGCATCCCCGATTTTAATCGCCCCATTGGTGGCCGTGCCTACCGCCATCTAGACCCTAAGCTCTGGAATTCCCTCTCTACCTCCCCTTCTTTAAGATGCACATTGACCAAGCTTTTGGCACCTGTCCTAATATCGCGTTATGTGGCTCGGTGTCAAGTTTTGTCTGGTAGCGCTCCTGTGAAGCACCTTTTGCTATGCTAGAGGTGCTATGTAAGTTGTGGACACAAAAAGTCAAAGGGGTCGATTTTCATTGACCCGTGGAGTCGGGATTGGAGGCGTGCGGGGGGTTAAAGTCCCGAATTCGGGGGTCCCAACACCATCCCGTCCCCAACCCGCCTCCATGTAAGTTTCAAAGGAGGCGGGTACCCGCCCCGCACTGGGACCCGCCTACCCGAGGCGGGAAGGGATTAGTGCCAATTAACTGCCTATTAACAGGTAGTTAACAGGCAGTTTTTAGCCTAATCCCTATTTTAAAGCTTGAAGTGTGGGATTCCCGATGGCTCCAAACCACGCCAAGTTAGAGTCGTCGGGCCGTCGGGTTGAAGGACTTGGAGGGGTCGAGATGTCAGTGTTCAGGTGAGTGATGGGTGCATGAGTGTAAAGGTAAGTGTGTTTGGTGTGTCTAAAGTGTGTAAAGAAGTTTAAATTACTTGTACTTACCTTTTCAGCCTTCCTTCCTCTAGGTTTCGGGGGTCCATCATCTCGCCGGCACAGAAAGCAAAATGGCTGCGAACTGTCAAAAGTGACAGCCTGCAGCTTTCTGTGCTGGTGAGATTTCTAACTGAGTCTGTGTAGAAGGACTCGGGTTAGAAGTAAGACTGACAGTGTTTGACAGCTTCAAACAGCTGTGAAACACTGATATTTCATCTGTCAAAACGTCTTGACAGATGAAATTTCAGTCTGTGACGTCACCTGTTGCCGGGTGGCCCTTAATTGGCCTGCTGGGTGGGCTCAACAAGGTCAATCAAGTTAAAATCGCGTGGATTGGCCGCATCTCGAAGGAGGCGGGACTACAACCCCAAAGTTGTAGTCCCGCCTCCTTCCCGACTTCTGAATGAAAATCACCCCCAAATTCTTTATAACTTTTATTAGAAACCAGTCAGATTGGTACAGCTCACGTGAAAACATCCACTGTTCTTAGGAATATATAAAAAACTGTCCCAAAAATGTGAATGTCCATTCCTCTAATAAATAGTGCTTTAGTCCCAAAAATTCATTCAAAGGGGCCATACAATCAGTCAAATCTATGGCACCTTTCAGTCTAATTTTCTCAGTCTATTCAACCTTTTGCAAATAGTTTGTAGGTAAAATTAACAAGGGAGGTCAGTTAATATAATACAAAATATTGGTCAAGGGCAGGTATGGTTCCACCGGTACCACCCACCTGCTTTTACCTTTCCCAAGCAGCAGCATAGTTCCTTTTGCTCATGAATGACATCAGACCATTTGATCACAAGGAGCATAAAGGCCAAGCTTGATCCTGTTCTCAACAGTATTCCACACGCGCACACTGCCAGAAAGGCTCACTGAATAACAATGGGGAGGGCACGATCTGGCCAATTTTCTCTTCCCTAACCTCGGCAGATGTTTCACTTCCTAACATCTGTAAGCTGGTTTAAACACCATCTCCTACACCATTTGGATCGAAAGTAAAATCATTTCAGAAATATGCCAGCTATTTCATGAGGTTTTGCTGATGCTCCACTTGAGGAAGGAGTTCTGTGCAGAATCCCAGACTCCTTGTGTCAGCAGCAAAGGTTCCCTGTGTCACCGAGCAACACATTGCTAAAAATCATCTCAATGCCCATAACTGAAGAGAAGGTGGTGTTTGAATTAAATAAAAAGAACGCACAGATGTCTGCATGACATAATAACAGCTGAAGATTGAGACATAACTGTTTCACTTCCGAGAGTCCCACCTACACCAGAAAGGACTGAACCCATAGTAAGCACTACTTTGGAATGGAAGTTGCGAGACCGGGATTGTTCCCCTTGACCTGTAATAATGAACAGTGTGAAATCTCAATTCCAATGGAGTTAAAGGCGAGTGTGATCATGGCTTTTGGTGTTCAACTTGTTTCAATGGATTGATAAAGCAATCAGTTTTTACATAGGGTTTCTCCCATGGTCTGATTTATAAATCAGTTTCACTAATAAAATGTAGCTCATTTGCAAATGTTACAGGCCGACTTGAAGTATTCACTCTTGAAAAGGCAGTTTAATAAATCTCTCCGGTAGCTCTACTGTCGGGGCTCATCTCCTCTTGTACCTGAAACACAAACACGCATGATTCAATTCACATGAACACCGCATTAACGTGCAAACAGCTGATGGCCAAGTCTTTGGGGAAATGGGCAAGAGCAGTAGGGGGCATTAAACACAAGAATCACGGTACTGTTTTAGTGCTGGACCTCAAATATTAAAAATGAAGTCCCGGTTTCAAGAACATGAGAATCTTAAAAAAGATATTCAAAACGACAAACAAGAATGTGTAGTTTTTATTTAATTCTTTGTGTTTGGTTTGTGGGCAACACTGACAAGACAATATTAACTGCCCAAGCTAAGGGCATTAGGAACTAACCACGTAGTGTAGGACTGGAGTCACATGTAGGCCACACCAGGTGGGGGAGTCCGGTCCCTCCCTGTGAACCAGTTGGGTATCTCCAATTATCCGGCAGCCTTCATGGTCATTTTTCTGGTGCCATCTCATAAAGGACCAGATTTATTGAATTCTGTTTCACAAATTGCTATGGTGGGGTTTCACCTCTCGAGCTCTGGGTTGCTGGTCTAGTACTAGGCTATTGTACAGGTTGAGTCCTGAATCCGGCAACTTCGGGACCGAGGCTGAGCCGGTTTGCGTGTTTTTCCGGACTTCGGAACGTGTTTCTGATGTCCGAAGTCTGGAAATATCGCAACCTGGGCTCGGGCGTTTCCAGACTTTGGACATCAGAAACACGTTCCGAGTCCAGAAATGCCTGGGCCGCTCCGCGTAGCGCTAACGCGTTTCTCCGCCCCTCCCCTTCAGTTAAGATCAGACAAGATCAATATGGATGGGAAGGCCATTTAGTCCATCTAAAGTCACCTTGCGATCAATAGGGAGAGGGCAGGGGGAGAGGGAAAGCTTCTGGGTCACAATGAAAAAGAATTTGCCATGACCATTATGCAAGAGATCCCTTTTACATGGTGTTTTATAAACGTCATGACATAAGTCCGCTGCCTGCCTTCCACCACTCTATCCCATCAGGTACAGCAGTTTGGGCCACTCTTTCACAGAAGTCCCACTTGGGTGAGGTACCAGAGGGCAACGGTCAATTGTGAAACGGTACCTCAACACCATCAAGGGAAGAGGGGAAGGGAGATTGAGGAATATTTAAAAAATAAGTTGCGCGTATCATCCGACGCTCAATTATATGATTAGAAAAGACACCACCCACTAAGCCACACAGAATAGAAGGTGGAGGTTTCAATTCCAGGTTTGTGCTGATCACAGCTGGGACATTTAAATTGGCTTCAGCACCCTTGAGCTAAGGGGGAAAAAATGAATAAACTTGCATTTATATAGCACATTTCATGACCTCAGGACATCCCAAAGCACTTTACAGCCAATGAAGTACTTTTGAAGTGTAGTCACTGTTGTAATGTAGGAATCACAGCAGCCAATTTACGCACAGCAAGCTCCCACAAACAACATGATATAACTAGATAATCTGTTTTTAGTGATGTTAATTGAGGGATAAATATTGGCCAGGACACCAGGGATAACTCTCCTGCTCTTCTTCAAAATAGTGCCATGGGATCTTTCATGTCCATCTGAGAGCGCAGCTGGGGCCTCGGTTTAACATCTCAGCTGAAAGACAGCACCTCAGACAGTGCAGCACTCCCTCAGTACTGCCCTGGAGTGTTGACCTAGATTTTTGTGCTTATGTTTCTGGAGTAGGACTTGAACCCACAACTTTCTGACTCAGGGGCAAGCGCTACCCACTGAGCCACAGCTGAACAACTGGCCATGGCTCTTAGTCCTGATTCCTGGTGGAAAGTGCGCTTTTGTGGATGTCGAGCGAGGACAGGATTGGGCCCAGCTGTGATGCCCTCAACAGAGTTGAATAAACTACCAAGACGTCTGGGTTAACACATGAAGGATGGGCCCTTGGCCATGTACCAGAGGGCTGTTCGTGCCAGTAGGACTGCACCATGGCTCAAGTTACAGCCTTCAGGAGAGGAGGATAGAAAAATTAGGAATAAAACTCCCTTAAAAAAAAAAAAATCAGAACATTGCAGCAACTGAAAGTTCTGTTTACACTTCGGACCTTCTCAATTTACTGAGGATATCATTGAGATGGATGAGTTTTGGTGGCAGTGGACCGGAATGATCGGGTGTAGTGCTAATCTGAAGTGCATTTTGAGCTGTGGACCATTGGTTTTCTGAATGTAACTATACTCATTGCAAAGGCAGCCCTCTCCCATTGGCTGAAGGACCACCCAATGGCAACCATTCGTGTTACTGCAGCAACGCTTACCTGGACTTGGATTTAAAGGCACCGCCTTTCCTGTGCAGCGATATTCCGAGTCTCTTTCGGTCTTCAAAGGACGGCCTACAAAGAAATCAAGATACAATGAATCCAGATACTGAAATAATATTATAATACATTGTACCTCTGACATGGGAAATATCTGAAAGTGCTTCACACAGTGAGTTTTGAAGTGTAGTGATGGTTATAGAGGCAAACAGTACAGCATTTCTGCACCAATAAGGTCCGCACTATTAACACGTGGCTGCTTCAGTGAGTTACTCCCTCCACGTGTAGTCCACTAGCATTGGTTTTGAGAATTTTATGCTCCTTAAGGTGCTGAGGAATGGAACACTATTTCACTTAGCATAAAGCACTCCCATTTCAGGAATCAAATGGTTAGACACAGAATATAGCTTCTTTTACTCTGCTCCAAATTAAACCTTAACCTTAAACTAAGAAAAGCTCTCCCAATTGCTCCAGTGTGACATTTTCCACACGAGTCAGAGGCCAGTGAGGCTCTATGTTATGCACCTGTGGCCCAAGAGACAAAAGCTTAAACATTCCTGCCCTAGAGAAAGGCTGTGATAATAGCTGGCAGTACCAGCAGTTATTACACACAACAAAGCTTTTCACAACGTGTATCCACAGAGAGGGCGCCCTTTGGCCCCCAGCTGAACATCCAGCACATGGAGGGCCACCCTCTGACCCCAGCTGGACATTCACCACCAGGGGGGTGGGGGAGGCTGCTCTTTGACCCCAGCTGGACATTCACCACCAGGGGGGCGGTGGAGGGGGAGGCTGCCCTCTGACCCCAGCTGGACATTCACCACCAGGGGGGTGGGGAGGCTGCCCTTTGACCCCAGCTGGACATTCACCACTGGGGGGGGGGGGGGGGGCGGTGGAGGGGGAGGCTGCCCTCTGACCCCAGCTGGACATTCACCACCTGGGGGGGGGGGGGGGGGGGAAGGCTGCCCTCTGACCCCAGCTGGACGTTCACCTCAAAGGGGGTCTCCCACTCACAGTTAAAAATAAAGCACAGGGATCTATCTTCCTAACCATAGCCTCCAACCCACCGGAACTCTACCACCTGCTGTATATTCCCCACAAGGGCATTACCCTCCTATCCAACTACTTGCTCTCCCCACAAGGGCACTATTCTCGTATCCTGCTATGTGCCTCTTCCACCCCCTCCACCCCAACCCCGGGCCGCTGCCCACCCATTCATAGAAACATAGAAGATAGGAGCAGGAATAGGCCATTCGGCCCCTCGAGCCTGCTCTGCCATTCAATGAGATCATGGCTGATCATCCAAATTCAGTACCCTGTCCCTGCCTTCTCCCCATATCCCTTGATCCCTTTAGCCTTAAGAAATATATCTAACTCCTTCTTGAATATATTTAATGAATTGGCCTCAACTGCCTTCTGTGGTAGAGAATTCCACAGGTTCACCACTCTCTGGGTGAAGAAATTCCTCCTCATTTCTGTCCTAAAAGGCCTACCCCTTATCCTTAGACTGTGACCCCTGGTTCTGGACTCCCCCGCCATCGGGAACATCCTTCCTGCATCTAGTCTGTCTAGTCCTGTTAGAATTTTATAAGTTTCAATGAGATCCCCTCTCATTCTTCTCCAGCGAGTATAAGCCCAATCAACCCAATCTCTCCTCATACGTCATTCCTGCCATCCCAGGTATCAGCCTGGTGAATCTTCGCTGCACTCCCTCCACGGCAAGAACAGCCTTCCTCAGATAAGGCGACCAAAACTGCACACAATACTCAAGATGTGGTCTCACCAAGGCCCTGTACAACTGCACCAAAACATCCTTGTTCCTGTACTCGAATCCTCTCACTACGAAGGCCAACATACCATTTGCCTTCTTAACCGCCTGCTGCACCTGCTTACCTTCAGCGACTGGTGCACAAGGACACCCAAGTCTCGTTGCACTTCCCCTTCTCCCAATCTATTGCCATTCAGATAATAATCTGCCTTCTTGTTTTTGCACCAAAGTGGATAACCTCACATTTATCCACGTTATATTGCATCTGCCATGCTTCTGCCCAATCACCCAACCTGTCCAAATCATACTGGAGTTTCTCGGCATCCTCCTCACAGCACACACGCCCACCCAGCTTTGTGTCGTCTGCAAACTTGGAGATATTACATCTAGTTCCCTCGTCTAGATCATTAATACATATTGTGAATAGCTGGGGTCCAAGGACCGATCCCTGCAGTACCCCACTAATCACTGCCTGCCACTCGGAAAAAGACCCGTTTATTCCAACTCTTTGCTTTCTGTCTGCCAACCAGTTCTCTATCCAAGTCAATACCTTGCCCCCAATCCCATGTGCCTTAACTTTACATGCTAATCTCTTATGCGGGACCTTATCGAAAGTCCAAATACACCACATCCACTGGTTCTCCCTTATCTATTTTACCAGTTACATCCTCAAAAAATTCCAGTAGATTAGTCAAGCACGATTTACCTTTTGTAAATCCATGCTGACTTTGTCCGATCCTGTCACTGTTTTCCAAGTGCTCTGCTATTACATCTTTTATAATGGACTCTAGCATTTTCCCCACTACCGATGTCAGGCTTACCGGTCTGTAATTCCCCATTTTCTCAACTACATATCAACACTATGACACAACTTACCCGGCTCTGTACTGTTTAAGGGCCTTCTGACTTGTGTTCGTCAATTCTTCATCAAACACAGACTTCTTTGATTTGTTTGTTCTATTCTTTTTATTTCCTTAAGATAAAGAAAAAAAAATCTTTTATTCAAAATATGAACATTTCTTTCGACTGTACCGTTCATTGACTGCAATTCATTTATGTTCACAACAGAAGTTACAGATGTATTCCTGGATCAGGAGTACATTTCACTCTGGTCTCGCCAGTTTACCCACCTGCAGCTGGGTTTGGCTCGTCCTCGGGCATCACGCGCGCTCTCATCGGTCTGCGGCCTCGTTTAGCAACGCGCTCTGCGTACATCTGCGATTTCACAATTTCAAACTGTGTTCTCTCTTCCGCCTGAGGTAAATGAGAGCACAACGTCATCACATCTGCTGCGATACACCACAGCCTCACCCACAGGAGTCACCTCAGGCCAATGTTTTTAAGGACACACCGTTACTGGGCAGCATGGAGTGAGGAGTTGGATTCACCACCGCTATTCCCTAAATGGAGCATCCCAGACATTGTCTGCACTGTAGGGATGTGCAGAGTGGATGCCAAGCACTTCCCACAGAAAGAGGGGAGGGGGGAAACAATTGAGGACCAGCCAAATGGTTCTCCCTCTCAGTTTCCATGCCTCCTGGTCTGTTAAATCCCATCTTGCTCAAATTTTACATTTCTTACCTCCATTACTAATGTGTAGCTAACCTTTTCGCTCCCCCATCAAGATTTATCTAGATCAAGTTCTCTGCTCTATTGGCCTTCTTCGCAAGGTCTCTGGCTCCATTTGGTTTACATAGAAACATAGAAGATAGGAGCAGGAGTAGGCCATTCGGCCCTTCGAGCCTGCTCCGCCATTCAATGTGATCATGGCTGATCATCCAAATTCAGTACCCTGTCCCTGCCTTTTCCCCATATCCCTTGATCCCTTTAGCCTCAAGAAATATATCCAACTCTTTCTTGAATATATTTAATGAACTAGCCTCCACCGCCCTCTGTGGCAGAGAATTCCACAGGTTCACCACTCTCTGGGTGAAGAAATTCCTCCTCATTTCAGTCCTAAATGGCTTACCCCTTATCCTTAGACTATGACCCCTGGTTCTGGACTCCCCGGCCATCAGAAACATCCTTCCTGCATCTAGTCTGTCCAGACCTGACAGAATTTTATAGGTTTCGATGAGATCCCCTCTCAATCTTCTAAACTCCAGTGAGTATAAGCCCAATCGACACAATCTCTCCTCATACGTCATTCCTGCCATCCCAGGTATCAGCCTGATGAATCTTCGCTGTACTCCCTCCATGGCAAGAACGTCCTTCCTCAGGTAAGGTGACCAAAACTGCACACAATACTCAAGGTGCGGTCTCACCAAGGCCCTGTACAACTAGCAAGACATCCTTGTTCCTGTACTCGAACCCTCTTGCTACGAAGGCCAACATACCATTTGCCTTCTTAACCGCCTGCTGCACCTGCATGCTTACCTTCAGCGACTGGTGCACAAGGACGCCCAGGTCTCTTTGCACTTCCCCTTCTCCCAATCTATTGCCATTCAAATAATAATCTGCCTTCCTGTTTTTGCCACCAAAGTGGATAACCTCACATTTATCCACATTATAGTGTATTTGCCATGTTTCTGCCCAATCACCCAACCTGTCCAAATCATACTGGAGTTTCCTGACATCCTCCTCGCAGCTTACCCTCCCGCCCAGCTTTGTGTTGTCTGCAAATTTGGAGATATTACATCCAATTCCCTCGTCCAGATCATTAATATATAGTGAACAGCTGGGGTCCTAGGACCGATCCTTGCGGTACCCCACTAGTCACTGCCTGCCACTCGGAAAACGACCCGTTTATTCCAACTCTTTGCCTTCTGTCCGCCAACCAGTTCTCTATCCAAGTCAATACCTTGCCCCCAATCCCATGTGCCTTAATTTTGCACGCTAATCTCTTGTGTGGGACCTTATCGAAAGCCTTCTGAAAGTCCAAATACACCACATCCACTGGTTCTCCCCTATCTATTTTACCAGTTACATCCTCAAAAAATTCCAGTAGATTAGTCAAGCATGATTTACCTTTTGTAAATCCATGTTGACTTTGTCCGATCCTGTCACTGCTTTCCAAGTGCTCTGCTATTACATCTTTTATAATAGACTCTAGCATTTTCCCCACTACCGATGTCAGGCTTACCGGTCTATAATTCCCCGCTTTTTCTCTAGGGTGAAGGTATCCCCAAGTACGCACCCCAATGCTCTCGGAATCTGAAATCCTCCCTTCTTCACTGATTCTTGATCTTCTGTTAATGTTATACTTATTGATTGTCATGAGTGATGATGACTTTCTCTCATAATGCTATTTCTCTTCATTACCTTCAGCGAACCTGTCACTGGGAATAACCCCGAGATTAATACCTGACATCAATACACATGCACTTCCCAATAGGACTCAGTGGATAGTGAGCAAGAACCTTGGCTGATTTTTTCTGTCCTCCCTATCCCAAAGGCACTGAGGTCAATTGTATATTATCATACAACTGTTCTGGCTGAGATTAGATATCTCAGCAGAGATCTGGGATTAAACCTGGGATGTACCACATTTACCTTTAGTCAGCCATCCAGGAGCTTTGAACTTTCACGTGCCCTTGACGGTAAAACGTTGTGCAAGAAAACTCTCCAGAATAATCTAATACAGGGGTATTAAATTCCCCAAAAATGTGACTGATACTCACCGTCATTTCTCCTTTTTTCTTAATATTTTCCATGAGCAATTTCCTCTTCTTTTTGCCTCTCAAGGCAACGTCAAAGTCCTGCAGAGCCTTTGCAACTGGGTTTAAAAAAAAGCATTGAACATATAATTTTATTAAATATTTCCTGTCAACTTTTTCCATGACCAATTTGTATGTTCACATTTAATGGGAATTGCCTATGTAAACTTGTAAAAATGTAATTACACCTCCCCCCCAGTGGAGGCACTGCTACGCCACCACTGGTGCCAGAATCCCATTACAGTCTGATGAGTTCCCAAAAGTTCTGACGAAAGGACATCGACCTGAAATGTTAACTCTGTTTCTCTCTCCACAGATGCTGCCTAACCTGCTGAGTATTTCCAGCATTTTCTGTTTTCTTTCTATTATTGTTGCATGGTAGTTGTGCACGGAATCGCAACACATTTGTATGACATTTCTCCGACCACTATTTTAACTGTGTTACAATAGTGGGTGGGAGTTAAGCATTCATCTGCTAATATTGCAATGGCAACTTCTACCTGCTTGTATTTATTAATCAATAGCAGAAAGATTTTGGATCTGTTTTTGATATTTATGAAAATATGGCCATGTATTGCTCTGCTGTCAAGCTGCACATTCCACACAACCAGATAACAGTCCCCATCAGGTTTATGGCATTCCCTTAACTCAGGGATTCCTTCCACACATTCACTACCATCTGTGTAAGCTATGAACCCCAGTCCTCTCTATCACCGCTACTCCAAGCCATATCCTCTTCTCCCAATTATTAGTCCATCCTTCAATACCGTCACCCTCAGTCTCCCTTCAGCACCACTATTCCCAGTAAAATCCCCCGCCCTTTCGTCTTTCACCACTGCTATTTCAAACACCAATCTTCTTCATTCTGACCTTTGCTACGATTATTCCAAGCAAAAAAACCCTCTCCTAGCACACTTACCATCATTTTTCCAAGCATTGTTTGTCCTTGTGATGACCCTCTCCCCAATACCGTGTGATTACTCTGCATGATTGGCAGACTTTTACCACTGCACAAACCAGACATTTCTGTGCTTTGCCATCCTACTGGCTCCAGGAGAGTAATAACGGCACAGGAGGCCGCCATTCGGCCCATCGATGCCGTGCCAAGCTCTCTGTAGAGCAATCCAGTCAGTCCCATTCCCCCACTCTATCCCTGTAGCCCTGCAAGTTTATTTCCCTCAAACGCCTATCCAGTCTCCCCTTGAAAACATTGAGTGTCTCCGCTTCCACTACTTCCGTCGGCAGTGAGTTCCAAGTCCACACCACTCGCTGCATAAAAAAGTTTTTCCTCACATCCACCCCGTATCTATTGCCCAAAACCTTAAATCTGTGTCCCCTAGTCCTTGTACCATCAACTAGTGGGAACAGCCTTTCCCCGTCTAGCCTATCCAAACCCATCATAATCTTGTACACCTCTATCAAATCACCCCGCAACCTCCTTTGCTCTAATGAAAAAAAATCCAGCTTCTCCAACCTGTCCTTGTAGCTAAGATCCACCATCCCTGGAACCATTCTGGTAAATCTCCTCTGCACCCTCTGAAGTGCCTTCACATCCTTCCTAAAGTGTGGTGACCAGAACTGGACGCAATACATAGATACATAGAAGATAGGAGCAGGAGTAGGCCATTCGGCCCCTCAAGCCTGCTCCGCCATTCAACGAGATCATGGCTGATCATCCAAATTCAGTACCCTGTCCCTGCTTTCTCCCCATATCCCTTGATCCCT
Organism: Somniosus microcephalus; assembly: GCF_052327205.1. Taxonomy (NCBI): domain Eukaryota; kingdom Metazoa; phylum Chordata; class Chondrichthyes; order Squaliformes; family Somniosidae; genus Somniosus; species Somniosus microcephalus. The sequence continues at coordinate 110,844,425 of NC_140999.1, forward strand.
TTAGCCTTAAGAAATATATCCAACTCCTTCTTGAATATATTTAATGAATTGGCCTCCACTGCCTTCTGTGGTAGAGAATTCCACAGGTTCACCACTCTCTGGGTGAAGAAATTCCTCCTCATCTCTGTCCTAAATGGCTTACCCCTTATCCTTAGACTGTGACTCCTGGTTCTGGACTCCTCGACCATCAGGAACATCCTTCCTGCATCTAGTCTGTCTAGTCCTGTTAGAATTTTATAAGTTTCAATGAGATCCCCTCTCATTCTTCTAATACTCTGGTTGTGGCCTAACCAGCGCTTTATAAAGATTCAGCATAACTTCTCTACTTTTGTACTCAATACAGGAAACTTTCTGGTATCCGGCACTGACGGGTCCGAGCTGGTGCCGTACCATCAAAACTGCCGTAGAAACCAGCGCTAATGTTAAAACATACGGAGCTTTTGAGCTCCGTGTGAATCAACAAACCCTGTTGCTACAGCTTCAAAACAGTCGGCTGCAGCTTAAAAGCGTCTCTGTAGTTAAGCAACAGCTTCAGCTAGACCTTGCAGAGCCTGACTGGAAAAAAAAAAGCAACGAGAAGTAAAAAAACTTATAGGAAACGGCTCCTGAATTTTGCCAGTAGATAGAGCTTTCCGGACATTTAACCTCCAGTTAAATGAAAGTTTCCTGTACCTCTATTTATGAAGCCCAAGATCCCATATACTTTGCTAACCACTCTCTCAATATGTCCCATCACCTTCAGGGACCTATGCACATTAACTCCCAGGTCCCTCTGTCCCTGCACACTTTTTAAAACTGTGCCATTAAATGTATATTGCCTCTCCCTGTTCCTTCTGTCAAAGTGCATCACCTCACACTTCTCTGTATTAAATTCCATCTGCCACTTGTCTGCCCATTCTGCTAGCCTTTCTATGTCCTGTTGCAGTCGATTACTATCATCATCACCGTTTGCCACACCACCAGGTTTGGTGTCATCGGCAAATTTAGAAATTCTACTCTGTATTCCAATATCCAGGTAATTTATATGTATCAAAAAAAGCAGTGGCCCCAGCACTGACCCTTGGGGAACACCACTGTCTACCATCCTCCAATCTGAAAAACAGCCATTTACCATAACTCGCTGTTTTCTGTCCTTAAGCCAATTCCTTATCCAAGCTGCCACTGACCCACCTATTCCATGAGCCTCAATTTTATTAACCAGCCTTCTATGTGGTACTTTGTCAAACGTCTTCCAATAATCCATGTAGACAACATCCATTGCATTCCCTTCATCAATCCTCTGTTACTTCATCAAAAAATTCAATTAGATTAGCTGCCACATTGCCCAGAACAAAGCTCACCTTTCTCTTTCTTCCGCTCCTCTCTGGTTTGGAACCAGCTGCGTTCCGGCCCGGTCTCTTCATTGTCCTTCTGCAGCTTGTTTTTGGCAGTATTGATCTGTAGGGAACAAGTAAATCAGGAATCAATACTCGCCTGCTAATCGCAGTGGCGCAGGTTAACAGCAGTGCTATTCCCTCCATCCCCACTGTAGGTTACCAAAAGACACTACTATTCTCTCCATCCCACACCAGTTACGACACAATAATGAACAAAGCTGCTGGGTTCAATAGTAATTTGGGATGAGGAGAGCAAAAGCCATGACAGAAATGCTCCTACTTGTTGATACATTTCTTGACATTTAATCACCACCAGGTTAAAATAATGAGCTTTTGGCACGGAGTCCCTTTAACACACTGCATCCACCCTGCACTGCCCAAAGTGTGAATCAGCACTCAGTGGGGAGATATCAGTAAGCAGGAAACTCACCGTTACCGAACATCTGAGAGATTTATTTTTTAAAACGCAATTTTTTTTGCCACGTTGGTATTGACAACTCCAGTACAAGTCATCATGGACTGATCAGCTGTGATGAACGGAAGGGAATCCCAGTGTTTGGTCATCCTGTAGCCCATCTTCAATGCTTCATTTGTAACAGTGAACTACAACCTGTAAAGCGGTGTAATACTTGGGGTAACATGCCACGTACCTGAGCCTCCGATCGCTGCAGCATCTTCTCCTCCTTTTCTAGCTGCATCACAGCATAAATTTCCTTCTCCAGTTTCTCGATCTTGTCCCGGAACTTCATCACCACCTCTGTGAAGATAGGGACAAGGGCATCAGCATGAGGTCCCGCACAGGACAGGTTATGTACACATCACTGGGGCACCCAAAGAATCCTTGTGGCACTCCTAACACCTCCTCCTATCCTGAAGGTGCCACTTTGCTGGGGTACAGTTCTATAAAGGTCACCACCCAGCCCTCCATCATCTCGCCCAAGTAGTCATTTTACATTTATGAGTCTGGACAGTGAACAATGGAAGGCTATTCAGCTGTGGGAGGCACCAGTGTCAAGCCCAATGCTGCCCTCACCTGACGCCCACACAGTTTGCAGCGGCAACCCCGTCCTATTTTTCTCTCCTCCTTCGACCAGGGGCATTGAGACCCACTGCAGTGCCCCATTGCAGCCCCGGCTGCGATACAACTCCGCAAAGACAAAGGTCAAACCTGGTGATTTTATTTCTTTTTTTATTTAAACAACGTGAAACACGTAGCGAGGAAGAATGGTCATGAGGAGTGTAAGGGAGCGGTTTCAATATGAAAGGAGAGCCAGTAACTTGAGTCAGTTCCACAGATGAGATTCCTGTTTAAACAGGACAGGTGCCATCATAATTCTTGATTCCTAGCAAGGGTATAGATGGCAAGATTTGCTCTCTAAATTCTGCTCAAAGTTGCTTTCCTCCCCCTCACAAATTTACAGAGTCATACAAATTACAGCACAGGAGGCCATTCAGCCCATTGAATTCTGTGCTGGTGCAAGCTGTACAATTCTTTCTCTCCTCTCTTGTGAGCACCAACTCTTGCTGAGCCCTGGCTCCACAAGCACCAACCACCCTTCAGCACCTTATCCCAGTGACCATTCTTCACGTGTGAGTTTAGACAGTGAGCGTCAGCAAGTTATTTTACTAAGAAGACATCGCTGTCCTCATCAGGGGACTCGCACGCACATTCCAGCAGAAGTCACTGGATGATGATCGGGAGCAGTACAGCACCCAGACAAGTGCAGATGTGGGATCCAGAGGCGCCCACAGCCAAGGGTCGGCGGCTTTACAACTTATTCAAGCACAGTTGTCCCGTCAGCTCTCACCTTGTGGAATGACACGAGCTTTCACTTCAGTTTTGGCTTTCCTCACAATCTCTTTCAACATTTTCCTTTCCATCTCGCCAACGAGGGAGACAGATCGTCCGCTGCGGCCTGCTCGCGCCGTGCGGCCCACCCTGTGCACGTAGTGCTTGACAGTATTGGGCATCGTGAAGTTGATTACCTGGCTCAGAAGGAACAAAGACTCTGTTACTGATACCAACCAACACATAATAGCAGTCAGTTTATTTAAGGACTAGAGCTTCTCATGACTTGTCAAACGCAGATCACAGTTTTCACCAAATATGTTTTTACACCGTAGTTTTTAAGTTATAAAGATTCTCACTGGAACAGAATCTGTGTTATAGTGTTCTCTCCATTAGAACTCCACCACCCACCTCAACAACATTCTTTTGTATACGTCCCAAAGACAATGTTGTTGAATTCCAGGTGGGATCTTTACTGTATCACCAAGCTTTGAAGAAGAGCAATTCCGTTTGGGTAGTTTTAAGATATTGTTATAGGAGCCACAGCTCCAACAGAGATTCTCCGAGGGTGCACCACTCTCCTTAGTTTAACTTAGCTGGCGGCGCCACTACTAATCAAGGTCCGCTGGAGGCCAGAGTGCCAGCGCCAAAAGGGAGGAAATGCAGCTCCACCAGTTTAAAAGGAAGGGGAGACCTAACAGCAGCTCACAAGACCATTGACAATGTGGGTCTTTGACCCCTGAAGAAAGGTCCTTTACATTGCAGATTGTGGCAGTACTGCGCTTATTGTCAACGGCACTCAGTTTGTGTAAAAGTACCTTTGGGCAACAGGACCAAGAATAATATAAGCACAGAATATACCACCAGCACCTACCCCTATATGTAACTCCCACATCAATTGCCCCCTACACATTTATTGAGTCACTTACAGTTTTGACCCCATCAATGTCCAGTCCTCTGGCAGCAACATCAGTGGCTACAAGAATATCGATCTGCTCGTCCTTAAAGCGCCTGTCACCATGGAAACAAAGACAAGGGATAAGCCAAGAACAGCCCGATATTTGCATTTCTGCAGTGGAACACTCTCCAGGAAGCAACCCGTGGTCAAGAGGTCAGAACTTCTGGTGCAAAAAAAACTCTTTTTGGGGGGGGGGGGGGGGGGCGGTTGGAATCTAAATTTAAATTATCCCTCTTGTACCTCACTTAAGGGAACATTCTACATACACAAGTATAGACAGCAAGTGTTAAAACTATTTTACATTGAAGGGCGTTATAGTCCTGTCTTCCAGTAAGGGCCAATGGACTACAACCAGGAATGGGAGCTGGCTGATTTCCCTTCCCAGCCCCAGGTCCCTGATGTTAATTGCACTACCCCAACTGCTGCCCTGGCTGAGATTTTAGCTAATTCTGCGCAGACCAATCTGGGCCTTCCTGCTCTGCAGGCCTGAGTACCACACCAAGCACCGTCTTTATCCACTAAGCCATCAAAATGTGAAGTTATGACATCTCTTATGGGTTAGAATATTAACCAGAGTACACCCCAAAAAGACAAAATAGAAAGCCTTCACTACCCTGAGATTACAGTGGGAACTGTAGCCTAGTCTTAGCCATTAGGAAAGGCATTACAAATCTGTAGGAACACAAGGGAACTATACTGGAGTTATAATCCCACGTATGTAGCACTAAATCTGGGACTATAATCTAAAAGCGGAAGCAGCATGCTCTAGACAGGGCTAAGCGATCCCACAATCAACAGATCAGATCAAAGCTCTGCAGTCCTACCACATCCAGTCGTGAATGGTGGTGGACCATTAAACTACTAACGGGAGGAGGAGGCTCCATGAATATCCCCATTTCCAATCTTGGTGGAACCCAGCACGTGCGTGCAAAAGACAAGGCTACAACCATCTTCAGCCAGAAGCGCCGAGTGGATGATCCATATTGGCCTACTCCCGAGGTCCCCACCATCACAGAAGCCAGTCTTCAGCCAATTCGATTCACGCCACGTGATATCAAGAAACGGCAGGGCACACTGGATACAGCGAAGGCTACGGGCCCCGACAACATCCCGGCTATCGTGCTGAAGATTTGTGCTCCAGAACTAGCCGCACCTCTAGCCAAGCTGTTCCAGTACAGCTACAACACTGGCATCTATCCGACAATGTGGAAAAAAGCCCAGGTATGTCCTGTCCACAAAAAGCAGGACAAATCCAATCCGGCCAATTACCGACCAATCAGTCTACTCTCAATCACCAGCAAAGTGATGGAAGGTGTCATCAACAGTGCTATCAAGCAGCACATACACACCATTAACCTGCTCACTGATGCCCTGTTTGGGTTCCGCCAAGACCACTTGGCTCCCGACCTCATTGCAGCCTTGGTCCAAACAAAGAGTAACTGCCCTTGACATCAATGCAGCATTTGACTGAGTGTGGCATCAAGGAGCCCTAGTAAAACTGAAGTGAATGGGAATCAGGGGGAAAACTCTCCACTGGCTGGAGTCATACCTAGCACAAAGGAAGATGGTTGTGGTGGTTGAAGGCCAATCATCACAGCCCCAGGACATCGCTGCAGGAGTTCCTCAGGGCAGTGTCCTAGGCCCAACCATTTTCAGCTGCTTCATCAATGACCTTCCCTCCAACATAAGGTCAGAAATGGGGATGTTTGCTGATGACGGCACAGTGTTCAGCGCCATTCACAACTCCACAGATAATGAAGCATTTCATGCCCGCATGGACGACGTTCAGGCTTGGGCTGATAAGTGGCAGGTAACATTCGCGCCACAGAAGTGTCAGGCAATGACTATCTCCAACAAGTGAGAGTCTAACCACCGCCCCTTAACATTCAACACTGTCGTCGACAGTGCTATCAAGCGGCACTTACTCAGCAATAACCTGCTAACTGACGCCCAGTTTGGGTTCCACCAGGGCCACTCAGCTCCTGACCTCATTACAGCCTTGGTCCAAACATGGACAAAAGAGCTGAACTGAAGAGGTGAGGTGAGAGTGACTGCCCTTGACATCAAGGCAGCATTTGATCGAGTGTGGCATCAAGGAGCCATAGCAAAACTGAAGTCAATGGGAATCAAGGGGAAAACTCTCCATTGGTTGGAATCATACCTAGCACAAAGGAAGTTGGCTGTGGTTGTTGGAGGTCATTCATCTCAATCACATGACATCACTGCAGGAGTTCCTCAGGGCAGTGTCCTAGGCCCAACCATCTTCAGCTGTTTCATCAATGACCTTCCCTCCATCAAAAGGTCAGAAGTGGGGATGTTCGCTGATGATTGCACACTGTTCAGCGCCATTCGAGACTCGTCAGATACTGACGCAGTCCGTGTCCATATGCAGCAAGACCTGGACAACATTCAGACTTGGGCTGACAAGTGGCAAGTAACATTCGCACCACACAAGTGCCAGGCAATGACCATCTCCAACAAGTGAGACTCTAACCATCTCCCCTTGACATTCAATGGCATTACCATCGCTGAATCCCCCACTATCAACATCCTGGGGGTTACCATTGATCAGAAACTGAACTGGACCAGCCATATAAATACTGTGGCTACAAGAGCAGGCCAGAGGCTGGGAATTCTGTGGCGAGTGTCTCACCTCCTGACTCCCCAAAGCCTTTCCACCATCTACAAGGCACAAGTCAGGAGTGTGATGGAATACTCTCCACTTGCCTGGATGAGTGCAGCTCCAACAACACTCAAGAAGCTTGACACTATTCAGGATAAAGCAGCCCGCTTGATTGGCACTCCATCCACCACCTTCAACATTCACTCCCTCCACCACCGGCGCACTGTGGCTGTAGTGTGTACCATCTACAAGATGCACTGCAGCAACTCGCCAAAGCTCCTTCGGCAGCACTTTCCAAACCCGCGACCTCTACCACTTAGAAGGACAAGGGCAGCAGACGCATGGGAACATCACCACCTACAAGTTCCCCTCCAAGCCACACACCATCCTGACTTGGACCTGTATCGCCGTTCCTTCACTGTCGCTGGGCCAAAATCCTGTAACTCCCTTCCTAACAGCGCTGTGGGAGTACTTTCACCACATGGACTGCAACAGTTCAAGGCAGCGGCTCACCACCACCTTCTCAACGGCAATTAGGGATGGGCAATAAATACTGGCCTTGCCAGCAACGCCCACATCCCACAAACGAATAAAAAAAAGCGAGAAGTGCTGGAAATCTCCAATAATGAAGTTGCGATTTGGACTCCATAAGACTGTGGTTAAAGTTAGGAAGATAATCAACGTGTTAGGGTCCAGCCACAAACTGAACTACTCACACAGCACCAGCAGCAGTAGAGACGTCGCAACATCTGTTACTCACACTCCTCACTGAAGGCACCAACGCATGCTGGGGTACAGTTCCACGGATGCTGGCGGCCCTCTCGTACCTCAGCCAAGAGCCCATTCTTCGAGTCCGAACCTAGACAGTGCGAGTCAGCAGGCTATTCCTGCGCAGAGGGCATCAAGGGCAAAGCTGAGATTACCTCCATCTGACAGCCACACACACACACACTTCCTTTTCAGCAGGGGGGTCACTGGATAGCGATCAAGAGTAGGGAACCCAGGCTGATTTGTGCACCCTAACCAAGGGACATGGAGGCCAACATTCTCCAACAGATGCTCCAGCCGAGATAGGTTCACTCAGCACAGACTGGGGAATTAAACTTCGGTTCTGTATGGCTTACCACAACGTACAGTGCCTTTATCCAGAGGGGGGTAGAAGAGTCATGTGTCTTGTACCAACTCTTCAATTGGTTGTTCCACTTACCTAAGGGCCTCCAGTCGCTGGGTCTGAGAAAGGTCACCGTGCAGCTCGCCAACCTTCAGTCCCATCAGCCCCAGGAGGATGTGCATTCGATGAGCCTGTTTTTTAGTCTGTGTAAACAGCATGACGTGGTCTTGGAACGTACGAGTCAGAAGAGCTACAGAGGGAGGAAAGAAAAACTATTGTACCAAATGCAATACCTCATATCAAGTACAAAACTGTCCCCCTTTTATTCGATTGCCTTTTCCCCCGTATTAAATGCACAACCTCTAGTCACTCCTTCCCCATATTAAATACAAATTCCTATTGAAAGAAAGCAAGAAAGGAGAAACAGAAAAAGAGAGTTGCATGTCTTTCATGACCTCAGGACGTTGCAAAGCATTTTACAGCCAATTTGCACACAGCAAGCTCCCATAAACAGCAATGTGATAATAACCAGATAATCTGTTTAGTGCTGTAGGTTGAGGGATAAATATTGGCCAGGACACCGGGGAGAACTCTCCTGCTCTTCTTTGAATAGTGCTGTGGGGATCTTTTACGTTCACCTGAGGGGGCAGTTTAACATCTCAGCCGAAAGACGGCACCTCCGACAGTGCAACACTCACTCGGTTCTGCACTGGAGTGTCAGCGTAGAAGAACTCAATTTCCCATAAACAATACATTACAACAGTGGAAGTACAGGAAACTTTGGTTTATCCGGAGGTTGTATGGCCGGAAACTTTGCTCTAACGGCAGAAATCAGCAGCCGTTTTAGTTCGTTTTTTTTTCTTCTCCTAGCATTCTGTTAACAGGCAGGCTCTGGAAAGCGTCTTTGGAGCTTCGCAACAGCTTCAAAGACGCTTCAAGGTACGGGCCGAGTGTTTACGAGCTGTTGCTGAGCAACAGTGTTTGTTGTCAAATACGGAGATTTTCATTTCCGTATGCTTCAACGTTGACTTTGCATGTCCGGCACTTTTGATAGATCGGCAACACGCCGGTCCCGTCGGTGCCGGATATCAGAACTTTTCCTGTACTTCATTGGCTGTAAAGCGCTTTGGGACGTCCTGTGGTCATGAAAGGCGCTACATAAATGCAAGACTTTCTTTCTATTAAACACAGGATACCTATTTCAAGCCAGCTGTAATGAGTGCTGTAGTTGTCAATTCCTTCCGCAGAAGCAGAGCCTTAACTAAAGGCAACAACATAGGCAGAAAAGTGACCAGCCCTATGTAAGTACATGTCACCAATGTACTGGCATCAGCCCCAATTTCGGGGGGAAAAATAGAAATGGCTGTTGAACAATTAGACTGATAGCATTCATCATTAGTTGTGTTGGGGCACAAACTGCACTGCAATTCAAACACATCCCATTTACCGGAAACAACTGCCTCCCTGTCCCCCTCACGGTTTGGGCGGATTCGGATGAATTCCTGACGGAGGAACGGCGCCACATCAGTGTTACTGTTCACGAAGATTCGCACCGGATTCTTCAGTGACACTGATGCCAGATCTTTCACCTGCAGGGAAAGATAGGGAGAGGAGAGCAACAGAGTGAGTGTGTGTGTTAACAATCTGGTCTGAAAATATTAAATTATAAATCCTCAGACCAAATAAGCAAGTGCGCTTGGAAGAGACACACTAACGTAAGGATAAACCAGGTAACTATAGCCCAGTCAACTCAACAATGGTAATGGATAATCTTCTAGAGAGACATGGATGGATTAAAGACAGCCAGCACGGATTTGTGAAAGGCAAGGCAGGTCCGGCAAATTTAATGAGTTTTTTAAGGAAATAACGGTGTGCACTGACAAAAGAAGTGCAGTGAAGGTGTGTGCACAGACTTTCAAAAGTCATTTAACAAGGTTTGTTGAGGACATTAAGGTGCATAAGGGTACGTGGCAGGATGCTGGTTAGAGGACCAAAGAGAAAGTAGTGGTTAGTGAATGTATATCCAATTGGAAGGATGTGGCATCCCCCAAAGGTTAGTGTTGGGACCACTGCTTCTCAATACATAATGATCTGTACTTGAGTATGGGGCACTTTTTTTTCCAAAGATTGTAAGTGACTTCAGGAAGACATAGGTTGCTAGATTGGGTATGTAGATGCCCAATGAAATAGAATGTGTTGAAATGTGAGGTGGCATAGGAAGAATGAGAGGAAATAGACACTAAATGGTAAAACTTTAAAGGGACTAGCAGAGCAGAGGCGCTTAGAGGTTCAAGTACACAAGTGTTTAAAAGTGGAAAGAAAAAACATGCATATGGGATCCTAGGTTTTATAAACTGAGTAACTGGGTACAACAGCAAAGAGGTAGGGTAATGCTAAACCTATACAAATATTTTGTTAGGACGCTACTGGAATAATGTGTCCATTATGAGCGCGCAACTTAGGAAGGATGTCAAGACCATGAAGAGGGTATCGAAAAGATTTACACCAGGAAAGGCTGATGGGAGGCTCCCTACATCTATCTTCAGAGTTTACTGTTCGCCTCAACTACTTGCAGGTACGAGCAAACTCAGTTTTCAGCATTCAGTCTGGCCCTGCAGCATGGTAGAAATTCTTCCGGCCTGCTCCACAGCAACACCTTCCACCTACCTCATCAGTCATGGTGGCAGAGAACAGCATCGCCTGTCGCTGTTGGGAGCAGAGACGAATTATCTCCTTCATCTGTTCCTCAAAGTACTCGTCCAGCATTCTGCAGAGGCATGGGGAAGGGGGGGGAACAGACATAACGCAGCACTGGTCAGTGACCTCACTCAGAGATTGCACAAATTTTTTTTTGTATAAAACACAGCAACTGTAGCAGTTTGAACAGAAGACTATAGTCAGAGGAATGCAGTGTTCTGGAGGGATTACAGGGATGGGGGTAGGTGGGGCAAGATGTGAACAGATTTAAAGACAAGGATTTAATTTAAAATATTGGGTGACAGGAAGCCAGAGAAAATCAGCAAGAACCTGGGAGGGGTGGGTAAATGAAATTTAGTGTGGAACAGGGCACAAGTAGTATGCTGTAACAACACAGATGTAGGGCTGCAGGGCTCATTTGGTAAGGACAGCATGTAACTGAGCCATTTGGACTCAGGGTTCCTGCTCCTGATCAAGTTGCCCCTACTGGAAAGCCTGTGCGTGGGGATGTCAGGCGAGGGCACGGTGGAGCTCAAGGACTGTGAGGTCTACTCGCAGTTGCCAGTTCTCATGGTCCATGCTCACACATGAAGAATGGCCACTTTGGCCAGGGGCTGCTGGTACCTGTGGATCCACATCCCAACACAGGAAAAAGAAACCTTTCACCAATTCATGTCGAGGTGCAGTCCCCACCGCTTATAGCGGGCGCATTCATGCAAATGCGATTTGCCCGCTATATGCGATGGCCGCTATAACATTTAACAGATTCTTAAGGGGAGCTCCCAAAATAATGCCAACGCCAACTCTTGATAAGTGTGAGGAATATCGCAGAGAGTATCATGGTGTGTGTAAGCAACTTCGACAAATGGTAATGACAAATGGTCAGTGCCATTTGCCCGATACAGACACCTGCCCGGGATAAATGGGGACGGGGTAAGTGGTGGGGACTGTACATCCAACATAAATTACTCCCCATTTGGTTTAAAGTTTTGCTTTCTGAAGGCTTATGATTTCCAAAAGGATATTAACAGCTGGTCAGTGTACTTGGAGCAGAAACCTGAAATTCACACATGCGCTGACGTTATGGGACAATTCACTCCTCAGTTTTACACACCCGAGAAACTTTTCGGCCCCTTCGCTTCCACCTCTTTACCCATGGACAGGGCTGCTTTGTCCCTTCTTACCTGTCGGCTTCGTCCAGAATAAGGACCTCAATGCTGCCAAGGTCAAAAGACGGACAATTGTGAAGATGATCGATCAGTCGACCGGGGGTGGCAATGAGAACATCAGGTCCCGCTCTCAGAGATGCCTCCTGGGTTTTTACATCCAGTCCACCTGGAAGCAGACAGGACATTTCAGATAGTTATCTAAAGCGTCCCTATGAAAGGGCAGCAGTGCATCCCATCCCATCCCATATCTTACATTGTCTTTATTACTTCTTTCTTACTGTTGGGAGACAATTACCCATGCAATAAAATAAAGCAGAACCCTGTAGGCTGCCTTGTACCCCATGGAGCTTAGGTCCCACTATAGGAACCTCCCACCATGTGCTGTATCTAGGATTTATTGCAAAATGAAACTTATTTGTTCAAAAGAGTCGTTTAATCGTAGTGGCTGCAGTAGGACTTTTGCATTAAAAGCAAAAACAGTAGCTACAATCTTTTAAATTTACTTGAATATTTAGATTAGGTAAAGACATTCTATGCTGCTAACCATACCTTATGCAATGTACAGACTCTGACATCATCCTCTAGTATATTTTATAATTCTAGAAGAGCTGTAAAATCTTATGCAATAAAGGTATTTTCTTTGAATGGGCTGTTAGGGCAAAGTTTCCCTCTATTTTTATCCTCTTCTCTCTCTCTGCTTGGGCAGACTTGTGCAGCACAGGCAGTGGGGACATGCCAACAACACCCTGTGCTGTCAGAGTTTCCCCAGCAAGCCACTTGTTGCAGATTTTCTATTCTCCTCTCCTGGGAAATATCACAGCATTGGATCAATATATCCGTCCTCAGATCAAGAACTCAGTGAAGTGGGACTATAACATACACCCGCCCCTGCTCTGTGGCACTGACTGCCAACACAATAATGGTACACATTCTTTTATAAAGAGCATCTAGGAGTAGCCACGCATCTCAAACCTTAAAGTACACATGGTTCCTTATACTTAAGATCTGTTTTCTGACTGCGACAGACACACAGTCCAAACTTACCAACAGCGAGACAGACTGTGATGGATGTGAACTGTGACAAATGTCTGGAGACAGCGTGCACTTGGATGCCAAGCTCGCGAGTTGGAACTAGAACCAGCACCCTGGTAATAGGAGCCTGTCGTGGTTTATAGATCAGACGTTCTAGGACTGGCAGCATGAAGGCAGCAGTTTTACCTACGGAGCAGGGGAATGAAAGGAGAGAAAAAAATCAATGTGCGTGAGAGTTTAATCTCTTGATTAGATGATCGGCAACATATGAACTTTTTTGTTTTGTTTCTTATCAATGATCGAAGTGAGGTATTCTTGCTTAAAATGTGTTTGGAACCAAATGCGAATGGACACAACCATGTTTACACAGGACAGCCTCACCCAGCCTTATGATTCTCAGGTGAAAGTAGCTGGAGCAAAAGGATTATAGCCTCAGGTGTGATCCAAAAACCCAACATTATTTCCACTTACAGCTGACCTCTCCCCTGCCATTCTTCCCAAGTTGCAGCAGGTTATCTACAGATATAGTCCAGCCTCTAATCCCCCGCCTCCTGTGCGGCACAGGACTCAGCAGGTTACTTATGTTTTTAATCCAAAAGTAATGCTGACATCACAAGACCTCCAGGCTGTGTTTGCCTCCATCACTTTAACTATAAGTTGATTTGATTACCCCTTTCATACATCCATGAAGCAGAGAACTACTGGGGAAATTCTGGATCCCGCTGCTCGTCAATAATTCTGCACTTACTGCCCAGAGAACATTTACTTTTGTTCAGTCACCAGACCGAGGTTCAACACCTGGTCTGTGATGAGTCAGCTGATCTCAGCAGGGGTAAAAGAGGCCTGGTCTTCAGGGAAAGGGGCCGGGGGGTGGAAGATGGGAAATCAGTCAGGGTTCCTGTTCCTGATCGCTAGCCCATGCCTTCTGCTGGATAGTGCGTGTTTGTAGATATAGGGCAAGATCAGGATCAAACGTCGTTGTGATACTAGCAAGCCAGCCTTTGTTCTCGAAGCTCACCTGAACAATGACTACCTGTATGAGGTAGTGCAGGCCAGCCAGTACCACGGAATCAACACCCTCCAGAGAAGAGGTGGAGAGAAATTGGGGAACAAACCCAGATGACCAATAGCAGCTGCAAGACGGACAGGAAAGCCACCAGTTCCTGGCAACTTCACAGCAGAGACCAGCTTCTGATATCAATACTACAATTAGCATAACAGCACACACCTATCCTCTGGAAACCACACCATACCCTGACAGCATCATTACACAAAGATGCCACACAACATGCTGCCTCACCTTTGCCCTTGGTATAACTGTACAATTTACAACCAATGAGCAAAGATGTAACACATCAATCATATAAAAATGTGACATGTGGGTAGCCCTGGAAGAACTGCTGCATGATATCACAGCAATGAATATGGATCTCAGGTACACGGAGTACCTGTGATATATATCACTGTAATAATAACAACATGGCTCAGGTACAGGAAATATCGGGCACAACATTATATCCACAAGTACCTATTCCTGGTGCAGAGATCATCACAAAAATACACGCCCATCTCACATATTGAAGATTACCAAGCGAGGAACTAAAGCAACACCTACCTGTCCCAGTAGCAGCACAGGCACACAGGTCTCTGCCCAGCAGACCCAAAGGAATACACGCTTTCTGAATGGGGGTTGGTTGTTTGAAACCCACTGCAGTGATTGCCTAAACACAGTCACACGAAAGAGGAACAATGGTTAGAAAGGCAGGAGAAACTGTCCAAGAGTCAGGGATCCAAGCTTTGCAGTCCAGCAGTATCATGGTTAGACAATGAATCAATCACAAGTAAATTAAACAGTACAATTCCAATAATGTACTCTATTGGGATTATTAAAATACAAGTAACATGTACAATACTGCCTACATAAGTGTGTTTTGCATGTTATGTAGTTTCTCTGTTACTGGGAAGCCATAAACAACGTGTTATATCAGAGGGTGTACCACAGACCCAAGATTTCTTGAGAACTAAAGATATTTATTAAAAATTGAAAATTAGACGACTGCAACATTTCACTGAAAAATTATCTGTAAATACACTTCCCAGTGTGGAATGGAGTCATACAAAACCAAGATGGTCCCAGATTCAATCCACAGGTTACTGATCCAATCCAGGGTGAGAGTGGAGTGTAATAATTGGTGGTAGTCACTCCCCGGACTACTACTACTAAATTCCCGTTCGTCAGCTGAGCAGCAACGATGGGGCCGAATTAATTCACTCCATTGTTGTCGGTTCTGAACTAGCCGGGCTGCTTCAGTCATCTGTAGCTCTTTCTGTGACAAGTCACTCTTGACATTGTCTATCCAGCGCTTCCTTGGTCTTCCTCGGCTTCTTCATAGAATCTTACAGCACATAAGGAGGCCATTTGGCCCATTGTGCCTGTGCCGGCTCTTTGAAAGAGCTCTCCAATTAGTCCCACTCCCCTGCTCTTTCCCCATAACCCTGCAAATTTTTTCCTTTTCAAGTATAAAGTTAATAACTAATCTGCTTCCACCACCCTTTCAGGCAATGCATTTAAGATCAATACAACTTGCTGTGTAAAAAAAATTCTCATCTTCCCTCTGGTTCTTTTGCCAATTATCTTAAATCTGTCCCCTCTGGTTACAGGCCCTTCTGTCAGTGGAAACAGTTCTCCCTATCCACTCTATCAAAACTCTTCATAATTTTAAACACCTATTAAATCTTCCCTTAACCATCTCTGCTCTAAGGTGAACAATCCCAGATTCTCTAGTCTCGCCACATAATTGAAGACCCTCATCTCTGGTACCATTCTAGTAAATCTCCTCTGCACCCTCTCCAAGGCCTTGACATCCTTCCTAAAGTGTGGTGTCCAGAATTGGACACAATATTCCAGCTGAGGCCTAATCAGTGATTTATTAAGCTTTAGCATAACGTCCTTGCTTTTGTACTCTATGCCTTTATTTATAAAGCCAAAGATCCACATGCTTTTTTCAACAGCCTTATCAACTTGTCCTGTCACCTTCAAAAGATTTGTGTATGTAAACCGCCAGATCTCTCTGTTTTGCACCCCCTTTAAAACAGAACCATTTAATTTATATTGCCTCTCTTCACTTTTCCTTCCAAAATGCATCACTTCACACTTCTTTGCATTAAATTTCATCTGCCATGAGTCCACCCACTTCACCAGTCTGTCTATGTCCTCCTGAAGTCTTGTTCCATGTACCCAGGCTAGGGAGGGAAAATTAGCCAGAGTTCACATCCCATCCAGATTCTCCTGTTAAAAAGTGCACCTGTAGGTGTCAGGTGAGTGCAGGATTGAGCTTGGCTGTGATTCAACAGGCAGCCAACCTGGTGTCACTCATTGTCTAGGACTACACATGAGGAATGGCCATTTGGTGAGGTACTAAAGAGTAACAGATGTATTTGGAATTGTACCCCGGCAAGAGTCAGTGCTTTCAAGAGGGGAGATTACTGGGAAGGAGAAAATTTGTGTTATTAATTCATGTTGTGTGACGCGAGATCAGTTTATGAAAGTGTCTCATGCCAAGGCCACACTTTCCAGAAGAGGCCAATTCTTCACAAGAAACAGCCAACAGGAGCACGGGCACATCGGCACATTCCTAACAGGTTCATCAATTTACAAGCAGAAAGTAACACACAGAATTTAAACTGTAAATGGAAATGCTTCCTTCCCAGAAAGGGAAGCACTTCCTAGACAAATGAGGGTAATGGTGGCAGTCAGACATGTTGACGCATACATGTCTCATCAAGTGACATACAATACCTTTAAAAGTGGTCGCGATAGATTCATGTCCTGGAATGTCAGACTGTCGTCAAACTGAGGGGCATCCTCGAAGAACACGCTCGATTCCTGCACAGAAGCACAAACAGCAGTGTGAATCTGCAAACTCCAAAAATAGCTTCACGTTCCTCATCCTCCCCAAGTTTAATCATCTTTTCAACCATCTCTCCATTCCTCCTAACTCCATCCCAATGACCTGCCAACCTCCCCATTTCCTTACATCTGCTCTCCCTCCTCCTGCCTGTTAATCCTCCTCTCATTCACTCTCCCCATACCACACTCCTTCTACACGTCACTCTGTTGGCCATCCCTCATTCCCTTCCTTCCACTCAGCCCTGCAGTTGCCCCTCCATTGCTTTCCTCCTTCCAGTTGCCTCTCCATTCCCATAGAGCCCCTCTCTTCCAGTCAATCGTTGAATATTCCCCACCCAGTTGTGGGTTCCAAAAGCTAAAAATTAAGGAAAGCAAAAAAAATCATCTCAGCCACTACTAAGGGTCATGAACAGCCATCTGCTGCAGGCCTCCCCAAGACACTCAGACTCTTGCCTTCAGCAATACAATCATCCTCATTGTCCCCAAACCACAGGAGGCAAAACATCAGAAGTACTCACATTCTCAGGAGCTTTCTTCTTTCTCTTCTTCCCCTTTAATTTCAATGTGTCTGTGAAACAATTAGCATTAAGTCAGTCTCTGAACATGCACATTGCACAATCAATAAAGAGATGGAAACAAACTTTACAATATTACCAGGGAAACCCAAAGCCAATTAACTCAAGACCAGGCAGTTAACTTACCTGCTTTCTGTAAAATATCCTCATCTCCTGAGGAGAACTCTGATATCGACTCATCATCTTCCTCATCCTCTGGCTCTTCTTCTCCATCCGATTCCTCCGCTTCACCATTAGCCTCCGCCTCATCCAGTTCTTCCTCGTCTTCCTCTATCGCATCTGGATTGGACACAGTGTCCTCAGTAGAGTCGGTCTTTATTCTCTTTGCTTCTTTTGTAGATTTCTCCTAGGAATGAGAAACGTTTAAACCAAAAGCAGAGACAGATACAAGTCATTCTTCCTCTCAGTTTGTTGCTATCCCTCCTCATTTTCCCTCTCCCAGCAGCATCCTTCAAGGATCACTTCTCCTCCCCAACTTACATCCATTTCTAGAGCCATATGCAAAATCAGAGCAGGGACCTCAACTTCTGCTGAAAGATCCTTAATTTGCCATGCTCTCCGAATTGTTCGGGAAGTTTATCCAGTGAGGAACTGACCTCACTGTCCCAGCTTTTATCTTGGTTTGTACTGAGCTAGATAATCTCAGTCAAGAAAGGTGCTATAAATATCCTTCCAGGTGAAACAGTGATTTACTTGTACTTCTTGCAATTTAGTATACTGTATTCGCTGCTCACGATGCAGTCTCCTCTATATTGGGGAGACCAAACGCAGATTGGGTGACTGCTTTGCAGAACACCTCCGTTCAGTCCGTAAGGGTAACCCCGAGCTTCCGGTCGCCTGACCCTTTAATTCACCGCTCCACTCCCACTCTGACCCCTTCGTCCTCGGACTCTTACACTGTCCCAAAGAAGCTCAACGTAAGTTCGAGGAACAGCACCTCATCTTTTGATTAGGCACTTTACAGCCTTCCGGACTCAACAAAGAGTTCAACTATTTCAGACCATAACCTCTGCCCCTATCTTTTTTTTCCTCTCTCACTTGGCAGCTGTCGATGATTCTGCCATTGCCATTTACACTTAATCTAGTCATCTTTTGTTTCTTAACTTGTCCCATTACCATCTCCTTTTGACTTGCACCATTATCCCGTTTGTCTCTTAATCTCTCCTGCCATCCATCCTATCACAGAACTTCCCTTCTGTTCTTTCCTTCCCTCCCTCCTTTCCCTGCCCCTACACTTGCTTAAAAACCTGTTCCATCTCCAACTTTTTCTAGTTCTGACGAAGGGTCATCGACCTGAAACGTTAACACTGTTTCTCTCTCCACAGATGCTGCCTGACCTACTGAGTATTTCCAGCATTTTCTGCTTTTATTTCAGATTTCCAGTATTTTGTTTTTGCTATAAATATCCTCAGCCTTGGTTTGGGGCAGGGGGGTTGGTGGGGGGGGGGGGGGGGGGAAGGAAAAAGAGAGAACTTGGCTAGGGCTTATACTCCTGATTGCTATCCAGTGAACCTTGCTGAGGGGTGCATGTGGACATAAAGCAAGTCTGGAATCAGGGTCTCTGCCATTTAATGGCCTGAGGAAAAGAATATAAAAGAGACTTTAAGATCAAGAAAAATACATTGGGCACAAAAGCGTTTATGCCTAACGCTCAAGCCCTTCACCACAGAAATAAATAAAATTATCCCTTGAATCCATTTACCCTGTCCAAAGAAACATAGGAACAGGAGTAGGCCATTCAGCCCTTCGACCCTGTTCTGCCATTCAATTAGATCTGTAACTCAACTCCATTTACCCACCATGGTTCCGTATCTCTTAATAATCTTACCTAACAAAAATCTATCATAGAAATTTACAGCACAGAAGGAGGCCATTCAGCCCATCTTGTCCGTGCCGGCCGACAGTTTCAGTCTCAGTTTTGAAATTTTCAATTGACATCCAGCCTCAACAGCTTTTTGAGGAGAGTTTTCCAGATTTCCACTATCCTTTGTGTGAATAGGTGCTTCCTGACATCACCCCTGAATAGCCTAGCTCTAATTTTAAGGTTATGCCCCCTTGTTCTGGATTCCGCCACCAGAGGAAATAGTTTCTCTCTATCTACTCTATTAAATTCTTTAATCATCTTAAACACCTCAATTAGATCACCCTTCTTCAATACTCAAGGTAATACAAGCCTAGTCTATGCAGCCTGTCCTCATAATTTAACCCCGGGGGGAGATACTGACAGCACCGCAGGGTAATACAGGAGGAGCAGATTGTCAGAGAGCGCATGGTTACTGCTCTACATAGACACATTTAAAGTGGAAGCTAGGTAAGCATATGAGGGAGAAAGGATTGGAGGATATGCTGATAGGGTTAGATGAAGAGGGGTGGGAGGAGACTCGTGTGGAGCATAAACACCGGCACAGACCAGTTGGGCCAAATGGCCTGTTTCTGTGCTGTAAAATTCTATGCAATGCATTCTATGTAACCATTTTAGCCTCGGTAACATTCTGGCTAATCTGCGCTGCACCCACTCCAAGGCCAGTATATCCTTCCTGAGGTTCAGTGCCCAGAACTGAACACAGTGCTCCAGATGCAGTCTAACCAGAGCTTTATACAACTGTAGCATAACTTCCTCCACTTTGTATTCTAGCTCCCGTGAGATTTGCAGTGATGAAAGTCTGACACTAAAATCAGCTCCAGCATGTCTGTGGGAAAAGGACTAAAAAAGTCGTTTGAACACCTGCAGACTTAACTTGGTTACGTTGTGGACACATTGCAAAAGACCACACAACAGAGGATAGATCACCATAGCAACAAGAACGAGTCTGGGCCAGCTGGAGATCATTTTGAACACCTGCGTATGTTAGGTTGTGGACAGAGAGAGAAAACAAGTGTGTCAATCAATCGTGGATGATATTTGTTGGAACCTATTGTTGATAAGCCACGGTCTCAGGAGGTTGGTAGTAGGCTAAAAAGAGCTTTTAAAAAGCTAGACAAATGAGACACAGCTCCACAGCAACTGTTCCACCCTCGCCTTTCGCTTTCTGGTGGTGCCACCTCACCTAATATCTTCTTGACTGCTTATTACCAATCTTCCCGACAAGCTTGAGCCAACCATGAGTATATGACGTTCGTTATGGGGTTAGTCTAAGATATGTAGTGTATGTAACTGTTCTACCTTTAAGAGAACTATTGTATGTAACCGTTCACCTTTAAGAGAACTATTTTAGGTGTGGCACTACCTTATCTTGGCTGCTGTATACTGTAATACCGACGGTGACCACACCGGTATATAAGTGCTGTGTCAGGATTTATTGGGCAGATTCGCCCTGACCTTCGAATAGTAAAGTCCTGTTAAAGTTACTCTTGTAGTCTGTGTATTAATTCGCCATAATACCTACAGACTTTACAGTGGCGACGAGTTCGATCTTACCCTGCGGCAACAATAATTCCGAAGCAGTTAACGAGCGTCGAGAAGAGGCACCCGCCCTCGTCGTTCTGCTGAGAGAAAACTCGAGCCTGCAGAGCAAGGAAGAAGGAAGAATTCATACACGAAGCCTTCCATCAGCAACAGGCACTGATTGTCCCTTCTGCCACGGTGGTGAGTGAGCCGATCAGCACGAGAAGCAAGTCGGCCACGGTGACTGTGAGTAAAGGGAAAATAAACGGAGGATAAGGGCGGTGAACTCGACCACGGTCGGGGGAAAGGAGCCGGACAGAAGTCGGGCCCAGAGGCGCTGAGACTGGGGCAGCGTGGAGCACGGAAGCCGCGGTACAAGTGGGCTGGGAGACGCAACGGCGTCGTGAGACAGCTAGACCGCGACCGGCGAAAAAGGCCGGGCAGCTACCGAGGCCACGAGGCGCTGCGACCGGGATCGTAAGGCGCGGGAAGATATAAAAATAAATAAACCACGGAGAACTCAGCCGCAGCCGGGGAGGAAAGCACCGGACTGCGAGAGGGCTGGGAGGCGCGATTGGAGTGAAAAAGGCCGGGCAGCGACCGAGGCCACGAAGCGCTGCGACCGGGATCGTAAGGCGCGGGAAGATATAAAAATAAATAAATCACGGAGAACTCAGCCGCAGCCGGGGAGGAAAGCACCGGACTGCGAGAGGGCTGGGAGGCGCGATTGGAAGCCGCTGAGGGAGAGACAGAGCCCGAGCGAGCGGGAGAGACAGAGCCCGAGCGAGGGAGACTGAGCGCGATCCAGCCAGCGGCTGAAACTGTTCGCCGCCAACGGGTTGTACCCAGCGCCGGTTGCCCTGCCGAGAAAAGGGAACAACAGAGCCAGAGCGAGGGAGACTGAGCAAGATCCAGCCCAGCGGCTGAAACTGTTCGCCGTCAACGGGTTGTACCCAGCGCCGGTTGCCCTGCCGAGAAAAGGGAACAAGGAACGCACTGAAGCTGACGCGCAGGCTGTGAACCCCGAAAGCCAGCGGTCGTCGCCCGAGGGAAAAGCTTACCCCTCCCGCCAGGGGAAGAAACGCGGGAAGCCGCCAGTAGGCGGGGAAGACGACAGAAGCGGGAAACCGCCATTTTGAAAGTAGGCGGGGGAAGAAGACAAGTGCGGGAAACCGCCATTTTGAAAATAAAAAGTTAAAGAAAAATTTCGTGTTTGTTTCGCAGAAAGATAGAGAGATAGTGAAGATGCCTAAGCATGGTAACATCAACAACTTCGATTCCGAGGTGGAAGATTGGGCCACGTACGTAGAACGTATCGAGATATATTGTGAGGCCAATAAGATAGCAGATGATGATAAAGCTCTCACCTTATTAAACGCAATGGGGGCAAAGACATACGGGCTATTGAAGCATCTTCTATCACCAGCTAAACCGGCGGATCAGACTTTCGCTAATATTGTTGCTGTCCTGAAGGATCATTTGAACCCCACACCACTGATGTTGGCGGAACGATTCAAATTCTATGCGAGAACGCAACGGAAAGAGGAAAGCAACGCGGAATACTTGGTCGAACTGCGTAGACTAGCGAAATACTGCCAGTTTGGGGAAAATCTGACAGAGGCATTGAGAGACAAGTTCGTGTGCGGGTTGTCGAAGGAAGGAACACAAAAGCGTCTGCTAGAAGAGAACGATCTCACACTTGATAAGGCTGTCCTTATTGCAGCATCGCACGAAGCCGCAGCGAGAGGCACAGCGGAAATGCAGCTGAAGGCAGCGGTACTCAGTGTGGATCAAATTACTTCGGGTACATCGAAATGTTATCGTTGTGGGAAGACAACACACGACCAGAACCAATGCTGGTTTAAAAACCAGGAATGTAGAAAATGTGGCAAACTTGGTCACATAGCTAAGGTATGCCGGTCAGGAAAGAAGACCAACAACAACAAAAAAAAGTCACCGCAGGAAAAGTACAATAAGGTACACAAGGTGGCTGAGAAGAGTTCAGATGAACAGAATTCGGATTCAGACTCAACCGTTCAGGAACTGGGTAGTCTGAGAATTCACAATGTGAGTAAGGAAGCTGACCTGCAAACTATCTGGGTCATGCTAAAAATAGCCGGAGTCCAAGTGAAAATGGAATTGGACACAGGATCAGCCCTATCAGTCATAAATCGAAGGGATTACAACCGGCTATTCTCACACATACCCTTGAGAGATACCAAGATCGTATTGCAGACATACACGGGGCAGAAAGTATACCCCATGGGAAAGATAAAAGTCAAGGTGAGAGACAGGGGCAAAGAACACCAAGGAATGTATTTATATGTACTACCTGAGGGAGGTCCACCACTTCTGGGACGGGAGTGGATCTGGGAAATAAACATGGAATGGCACTATTTAAAAGCAATAATGAGTGAGAACTCGGTGAAGACAATCAGCTCAGACTCTGAAACGGATGATGATAAGACCAGCCCAGGTGCGAAAGACAAGTTTAAAATGGACTTGCTGACTAAGGTTGGAAAAACGAAGGAGTGCATAAATGCTTATGCTTCAGAGGAGAACAAAGTTTCAGAACAGAATTCCACTGAACAACAACAACATAGTTTGACAGAGAATTCTGAGTCTGTCCAGTTTACAGATATGCACAATTCTGAGGAACACTGGGCTCGAACTCAACTCCATTTCAAATTACAACAGCAATTAGAACAATTGAGTTGCCGTCTCGAACAAGAGATGAAAGCAATGAAAAAGTTCTGTGACACAGAGTGGGAGAACCTGGAAAGACAACAGAAACAGCTGATGGAGAAAAAGGAGCAGGAGCACACAAACCGTCGGGGCAAGGAGGCCAAACGAATCAAAGCTGATTCGGTTTCAGAAGGTGCGTGCTTTAATCTGGTGGAGCAAGAGGTTCAGCAACTGAAAGCGCTTGTTAGCGGATTGCAGGCAGAAAAGACTGATTTGGTCGCCATGAACTCCGAGCTCCTACTGAAGTTGGGTGCAGCATCAGCGGACGATTCAAGTGGGGAAATTCGAATGGTGGAGGCTGCGGATGATGGCGAAGTAGAAACAGCAAAGGAGCCCCAGGGCAAGGTTATAAACAGCCCTGCAGCTACTGGGAAACGTATGAGGTCAGAAGAGTTAACGGTCAGCCAACTCTTTCATATGCTGAAGGACAAGACTCTGAAATGGGAACAAATTGAACATGAGTTTAAATCTTCAAAGGAGAGGGGTTTGGAGTTAACGGTCAGCCAACTCCTTCATATGCTGAAGGACAAGACTCTGAAATGGGAACAAATTGAACAGGAGTTTAAATCTTCAAAGGAGAGGGGTTTGGAGCTCCCAAAAGTTATTGAAATAGCTGAGGTTGCAACACAGACTGAGAAGATGGCAGCAGAGCAACCCTTGGATGCCAAAAGTACGCTGACTCACGTCAATGTTGAACAACAGAAGGTTGAAACAGCTGCTGCAGTAGAGGGATTGAATAGTCCGATCAACCAATCTCCGAATGAAGTTGAAGTATTGAAATCACAAATGACGTCATTAGTAAAAGACTTGCAGGAAGCCCAGAAAAAGCTGGATGAAGCTGAACGCCTGAAGAAGTCTCTTCAGGAAAGATGTCTGGATTTGGAACAAAAGCTGGCTAATGTCCAGCTGGGTATGGAGGAAATAGAAGACCCTCTCACTGGCCTAGCTCAAGATGACACCGAATATTACCATGACCTGTTGGACGACATCGAATATTACGGTGACCTGTTCTGCCCAGCTTGTGATGAAAACTCCCAAAGTGCAGAAACCATGAAGAATCACAAAAAGTCTAAGGAACATCGGGAGATGGTGGCGCTACTACGGAAAAAGGAGGACGAGAAGGAGGAACTGTGCATGCAGCTGGCAGCTGACAGTGGAGCCCAGAGAGTCTCCAAGAAGCAGAAAAGGAAAAGACGAAGCAGAAGATGATGATCATCTGGACCATCATCATCACTACTAGATCACGCACGGGGTCCCTTCGAACAGAGCCAAATCAGTTTGGAAGTAGAAAAACTTCCCAAGGTACTCAAGTTTTTACAAGCCAACAATGCTGGTTCAGAAGGACGGAAGTTCAAGCTGTTAAGTCCAGTGAGGGACTATTGGATGAGTCACTCCAGCAACGTGAACCGACTACACCACAGGGAACTGCTACACCACTGAGGTGTTGTCAGGACCGAGTCAAGAAGCACGGAAGGCGCATCCACCGAGATTGAATCTGTGAACTGTTTTCCGCAGAGACTGAATCTATGAACTGTTTCCCGCAGAGACTGAATCTGTGAACTGTTTCCGCAGAGACTACATCTGTGAACTGTTTTAACATGAAGTTGGATATATGTTATGATGTTATGTTTAATGGGGGAATAAGTATGTTGTAAGCTAAAAAGGGAGGATTGTAGTGTATGTAACTGTTCTACCTTTAAGAGAACTATTGTATGTAACCGTTCACCTTTAAGAGAACTATTTTAGGTGTGGCACTACCTTATCTTGGCTGCTGTATACTGTAATACCGACGGTGACCACACCGGTATATAAGTGCTGTGTCAGGATTTATTGGGCAGATTCGCCCTGACCTTCGAATAGTAAAGTCCTGTTAAAGTTACTCTTGTAGTCTGTGTATTAATTCGCCATAATACCTACAGACTTTACAAGATAGACATTGGATTTCTAAAGGTTATGCATTTTGGAAATTCAGAGGGTGTTGTTGTGTGGTTAAAGCAATTCTAATTTGTGCATAAACCCAAGATATTGTTTAGATTCTAATGAAAATGTTCTAATTTGTTAATAATAAATGATGTACAAAGCCATGGTTTGTGCCTGAAGTTTCTTTAGGAAAAAGAGCCCATTAAGTTAAATAAAATTAAATCATGTGGAGATAAAAAAGCAATTCCCCAAAGTAAAGTGTAAAATCACTTTGCACCTTTTTGCTCCTACACATTCCATTAGTCTTTCAAATTATATTTTGTACCTGTCTACTAGTTATTAGTGATTTCTGTAAATGGACCCTTAAATCTTTCAGTTTTAGAAAATACTCTGATCTGTCTTTCTTAGCACAAAAGTGTCTAGGTTTGCACATGAAGAATGACCACTTGGACAAGGTACTGAAGGACTGCTAGCCCCGGTGAAACTGTCCCCCTGAAAAGTCAGCAGCTTAAGACTTTTATTAGTTTTAGATATGGAAAGGGAAGAAAGTTCAAGAAAAATGGGCAGGAAATTTAGCCTGTGGGAGATCACAGCTTCTATGTCCAACTGAGCTCCCCACACCTGAACATTCATACACTCTCAATTCTTTGACAAATATGTTGAAAACTGACAGAAGTGGATGACCTCACACTTCCCATATTGAACTCCATCTGCCACAGTTTTGCCCACTCACGCCCATCTATCTAAATGCACGTAGCATTCGCAACAAGGTGGATGAATTAATGGCACTATTAGAAGTAAATGGGTATGATGTAATTGCCATTACAGAGACATGGTTGCAGGGTAACCAAAGCTGGGAACTGAATGTTCCAGGGTACTTAACATTTAGGAAGGACAAACAAAAAGAAAAAGGAGGTGGCGTAGCACTGTTAATAAGGGATGAGATTGGTACGGTAGAGATAAAAGATCATGGCTTGGCAGATCGTGATGTAGAACTGGAATCAGCTTGGGTGGAGCTAAGAAACAGCAAAGGGCGGAAAACATTGGTGGGAGTTGTGTATAGGCCACCAAACAGTAATGGTAATGTAGGGCACAGTATCAATCAAGAGATTAGAAGTGCATGTAACAAGGGCAATACGGTAATCGTGGGGGACTTTAATCTACATATTGACTGGGCAAATCAAAGTACCACTAATGGTGTGGAGGACGAGTTCTTGGAATGCATGCGAAATGGTTTCCTGGATCAGTATGTGGAGGAACAGGCTATTCTGGATCTGGTACTGTGTAATGAGAAAGGGCTAATCAATAATCTTGTGCTAAAGGGGCCTTTAGGGACAAGTGACCATAATATGATTGAATTTTACATTAAGTTTCAGGGTGATGTAGTCCAATCTGAAATGAAGGTCTTCAATCTAAACAGAGGAAACTACAAGGGTATGAGGGACAAGTTGGCCATGGTAGATTGGGAGACTACACTAAAAAGGTATGAAGGTG
This sequence comes from Somniosus microcephalus, assembly GCF_052327205.1. Classification (NCBI taxonomy): domain Eukaryota; kingdom Metazoa; phylum Chordata; class Chondrichthyes; order Squaliformes; family Somniosidae; genus Somniosus; species Somniosus microcephalus. Next base: position 110,871,209 of record NC_140999.1, read on the forward strand.
GACATACAACGGCTAACATTCAAGGAAATAATGCATAATTTGCAACAAACATATATTCCTCTAGGGCATAAAAACCCAAAAGGAAAAAAGTGATCCAACCATGTCTAATAAAAGAAATTAAAGCTAGTATTAAGTCAAAGAAAGAAGCTTATAAAGTTGCCAGAAAAAGCAGTCAGCTTGAGGATTGGGATCTTTTTAGAAATCAGCAAAGGGGGGCCAAGAAATTGATAAAGAAAGGGAAAATGGAATATGAGCACAAACTAGCAAAAAATATAAAAACGAATTGTAAAAGCTTCTATAGGTATGTGAAAATGAAAAGACTGGCGAAGGTAAATGTAGGTCCTTTACAGTCAGAGACGGGAGAATTTATAATGGGGAATGAGGAAATGGAAGAGGAATTAAATAAATACTTTGTTTCTGTCTTCAGAGGAAGACACAAAAAACCTCCCAGAAATACGAGAAAACCAAGGGTGTGACGAGAATGAGGAACTTAAAGAAATTATTATTAGTAAAACAAACAGTACTAGCAAAATTAATGGGACTAAAAGTCGACAAATCCCAAGGACCGGATGACCTACATCCTAGGGTTTTGAAAGAGGTGGCCATTGGAATAGTAGAAGCATTGGTTGTCATCTTCAAAAATTCTATAAATTCTGGAACGGTTCCTGCAGATTGGAGGATAGCAAATGTAACCCGCTATTTAAGAAAAGAAGGGAAGAGAGAAAACGGGGAACTACAGACCTGTTAGCCTCACATCAGTAGTTGGGAAAATGCTGGAATCTATTATAAAGAATGCAATAACTGGGCACTTAGAAACTAATAGTAAGATTGGGCATGGATTTATGAAAGGGAAATCCTGTTTGACAAACCTATTGGAGTTCTTTGAGGATGTTACTAGTGGAGTAGACAAAGGAGAACCGGTAGATGTGGTGTATCTGGATTTTCAGAAGGCCTTCAATAAGGTCCACGCAAGAGGTTGGTGAACAAAATTAGGGCACATGGAATTGGGGGTAATATACTAGCATGGATTGAGAATTGGTTAACAGACAGAAAACAAAGAGATGGGATAAACGGGACTTTTTCAGGATGGCAGGCTGTAACTAGTGGGGTACCACGAGGATCGGTGCTTGGGCCCCAGCTATTCACAATCTATATCAATGATTTGGATGAGGGGACTAAATGTAACATTTCCAAATTTGCTGATGATACAAAGCTAGGTGGCAGTGTCAGTTGCAAAGAGGATGTGAAGAGGCTTCAAGGGGATCTCGACAGGCTCAGTGAGTGGGCAAGAACATGGCAGATGGAATATAATGTGGATAAATGTGAAGTTATCCACTTTGGTAGAAAAAACAGAAAGGCAGAGTATTTCCAAAATGGTGAAAGATTGGGGAATGCAGATGCTCAAGAGGGACCTGGGTGTCCTTGTACATGAGTCACTGAAAGTGAATGTGCAGGTGCAGCAAACCATTAGGAAGGCAAATGGTATGCTGGCCTTCATTACAAGAGGATTTGAGTAAAGAAGTCTTACTCCAATTATATAGGGCTTTGGTGAGACCACACCTGGAGTACTGTGTACAATTTTGGTCTCCTTACCTATGGAAGGATATACTTGCCATAGAGAGAATGCAACAAAGGTTCACGAGATTGATTCCTGGGATGGTGGGACTGTCATATGAGAAGAGATTGAGTAAACTAGGCCTGTATTCTCTTGAATTCAGAAGAATGAGAAGGGATCTCATTGAGCATACAAAATGATTACAGGGCTTGATAGGATGGATGCTGGGAGAATGTTTCCCTTAGCTGGGAGTCTAGAACCAGGGGCCACAGCCTCAGGATAAAGGGTAGGCCATTCAGGGCCGAGATGAGAAGAAATTTCTTCACACAGAGGGTGGTGAATCTTTGGAATTCTCTACCCCAGAGGACTGTGGAGGCTCAGTCATTGGGTATATTCAAAACAGAAGTCAATAGATTTCTGACTAGTAGGGGTATCAAGGGATATGGCGATAGGGCCGGTGAATGGTGTTGAGGCAGAAGATCAGCCATGATCTCAATGAATGGCGGAGCAGACTCCAAGGGCCGAATGGCATACTCCTGCTCCTATTTCTTATGTTCTTATCAATGTCCCACTGCAACTTTCTGCTCCCATCTACACCACTTACTTTTGCACTAGACCCTCACTCTTCCTGGTCTCTACTCCGCACTGTAGGTTGACAAGGTCAGCTAATGCTTCGGTGTGAAAATGAACTGGTCATTGTGGGACTGAGCCAGTCAGAGCAGGAAGGTCCCAGCTTCAATCCTTGGTCTGTGCTCAGTTCATTGATCTCCACCAAGCTAACAGTAGGCGTGTTACTGGACGAGGAAGGGAAAAAATCTACCAGTATTCCCACTGCTGACCGCTATCCAGTGACCCCTGGATCATGCACCTGTGTGGAAAGGATCAGCTTCGATTGCGAACCCTCCTTCCTCTCTAGGTTTGCACATGAAGAATGACCACTTGGACAAGGTACTGAAGGACTGCTAGCCCTGGTGAAACTGTCCCCCTGAAAAGTCAGCAGCTTAAGATTTTTATTTGTTTTAAATATGGAAAGGGAAAAAAGTTAAGGAAAAATGGGCAGGAAATTTAGCCTGTGGGAGATCACAGCTTCTATGTCCAACTGAGCTCCCCACACCTGAATATTCAGACACTCTCAATTCTTTCACAAATATGTTGAAAACAACTGACCTCTTTCTTTCTTTTCTTTCGCACTTTGTCTATCTTTTCATCCAGGGTTGTTGGCGCTTTCTGGAATTGAGCAGAAAAGTGAAGTTAGCATTGTTTCAAGAACACAGCTATAAATTCTTTAGGGGAGCGACAGAACACAGCCAAGCCCTGGCTTCAAATCACAAGGTGCCAAGTTTGGGTGCCCAGGCTCCACCCGACATCCACTTTGTGACCCAGTGCTCAACAAGAGTCAGGAGTAAAGCACCCAGCTCAGTGCACTGAAACTCCTGGTCATCTCCTGCCAAACAATCAGCAAGTGCTCTGACAGGGGACATAATAAACCAATGGGACTTACCTACTGCCTCAAAAAGAGGCATGTGATATGGGGCATGTACACCCACTCATCAACACACTTCAGATACCCTCCATCACACTTCTTTAATCCCACATTACCCTTAACTTAGCAGAGAAGCAAACAGAAAGAAAGCTTCCACATTGGCCTATTCACTAGGATTACAGGGACTTTTTGAACACCAGCGCTCAACAGTATGACTGGCAGCATTTCTGGGCTAGAGCTTCGCATCACTACAGCAGAAACTGTGAATGCTGCAACACTAAATGTAATCTGGTATTTATTCAAGAAGGTTAGGGTAACTGCAGCCTGTAGTCAAGATAGGGTCACAGATCCTCACACTCTTCTTCAGTTGGCTCAAGACATCTGCCATCATCCAGCTGTCGTCATATTCCCCATCCTTCTCGGTGAAGAGAAAGCCTTCACTGAAGTCCACACACTGCTTCCTCAACTTCTTTTTCTTCAGCAAAATGACAGGCGGGTCCTAAAACAAAGAAATAGAACAGTCTTACAAGTCAGAAAGAAATATGATGTGCAACAAGACCAGTCCTCCCGCTGCTTATCAGCCATGTTCTCACTGAATGGCGGAGCAGGCTCGAGGGGCCGAATGGCCTACTCCTGCTCCTATCTTCTATGTTTCTATGTTATTCACAGACAACATAATACACCAGTACATCGCTAAGCATAACTCCACAGCACCAGTAATCCAAATGGGAGATGCCTTGAAGACGGAACTTCCCATTGCAGCAATCTTTTGTAAGCTTGAGTTGTTATTTTACTGATTATGTCAAAATTAATAGCTATAAATTGCTTTGGAACTTAGGAATTAGCATTAGCCCACAGGCCAGGACCAGTATATTTAGCTACAGACAACTATTATTGGGAGTATGACTGCTCCGATGATTGACGGGACAGTGCAAAATGTCTCCCAAGTTTAACAATCATATACTTAAAACTTTAAATAAGTAACAAGAGCCAGGAGTGAAGTTGGGAGGAAGAGCTGCAATTAAAATAATCACAGTGCTGTAGGAGCAGTTCATTCCTATCATAGGCACCAGCTCCATATCTCTAACAATGTGATATATAAATGGCTATTCTCCCTCCTGACTCCAATCCCTGTTCCTGCTGCTGACTCCATTCTCTGCTCTCAATGTTGATTTTAAGCTGTGATGGTGAATTTAAATGACAATTCTCCTTCCCGACTTGAAACTTAAGTAGCTGTTCACACAAGACCTCAGTTTTCTTTACAGCCATTAGCATTCCATACATCAAATACTGAGCTAGTCTGAATTAATCAGTATTCTGAATGTGATCAGTCCCAACCAGACTGCATCAGTTCCAAAGGTAACTCAACAGGAGGATGAGGTACCTGTGATCTATTTAAAAGAAAATACTCTAAAGGTTCTGCACAGTAAAGTTGCTTCAATAACTTTCCTGCCAGAAACTTGGAATCCAGTGCAGTGGCAACTGCTTCCCTCAAGTAAGTATCAGACTATAACAGATTAGGTTGACATTGAGGTAGTGCTACACTGTTGAAGGTGCAGTCTTTCAGATGAGGCAGTAAACCAAGGTCCTGTCTATGCATTCAGGTGGATGCAAAAGATCCCTTGGCACTATTCAAAGAGCAGGTAGTTCTCCCATGTCCTGGCCAACATGCCTCCCTCAATCTCCACTACCAAACACAGATTAAGTTGTCATTCGTTTCCTCTGTTGCTCGTGTAATCTTGCTCTGCACAAATTACCCATCCCGTTGTCTACATAACAGTAATTACATTGTAAAAGCAATTAACTGGCTGTGACTCGCTTTGGATCTTGAGGATATGAAAAGCACCATGTAAATGGAAGCTTTCTTTCTAACTCTTGCTCAATAACCTGACTTCAGGAACTACCAGCTCTGATGAATATCTATTTCCATTACATTCCTTAGACCCTTTTTTTTTTGAAAGCCAGTCCCACTGTATTCATATATTTTTTAATCATTTATGTGATGTGGGCATCACTGGCAAGGCCAGCATTTATTGCCCATCCCTAGTTGCCCCTTGAGAAGGTGGTGGTGAGGCGCCTTCTAGAACCGCTGCTGTCCACGAGGTGAAGGTACTCCCACAGTGCTGTTGGGAGGGAGTTCCAGGATTTTAACCCAGCGGCAATGAAGGAACGGCGATATATTTCCAACTCAGGATGGTGTGTGACTTGGAGGGGAACTTGGAGGTGATGGTGTTCACACGCGCCTGCTGCCCTTGTCCTTCTAGGTGGAAGAGGTCACGGATTTGGGAGATGGTCGAAGAAGCCTTGGCGAGTTGCTGCAGTGCATCTTGTACACACTGCAGACACGGTGCATCGGTGGTGGAGGGAGTGAATGTTTAAGGTGGTGGATGGGGTGCCAATTAAGCAGGCTGCTTTTCCTGGATGGTGTCGAGCTTCCCGAGTGTTGTTGGAGCTGCACTCATCCAGGCAAGTGGAGAGTATTCCATCACACACCTGATTTGTGCCTTGTAGATGGTGGAAAGGCTTTGGGGAGTCAAGAGGTGAGACACTCGCCGCAGAATACCTGGCCTCTGACCTGCTCTTGTAGCCACAATATTTATGTGGATGGTCCAGTTAAGTTTCTGGTCAATGGTCACCCACAGGATGTTGACGGTGGGGGATTTGACGATGGTAATGCCGTTGAATGTCAAGAGGTGGTGGTTAGACTTTCTCTTTTTGGAGATGGTCATTGCCTGGCACTTGTGTGGCATGAATGTTACTTGCCACTTTTCAGCCCAAGTCTGAATGTTGTCCAGGACTTGCTGCATGCGGGCATGGACTGCTTCATTATCTGAGGAGTTGTGAATGGTATTGAACACTGCAATCATCAGCGAACATCCCCACTTCTGACCTTATGATGGAGGGAAGGTCATTAATGAAGCAGCTGAAGATGGTTGGGCGTAGGACACTGCCCTGAGGAACTCCTGCAGTGATGTCCTGGCGCTGAGATGATTGGCCTCCAACAACCACAACCATCTTCCTTTGTGCTAGGTATGGCTCTAGCCAGTGGAGAAAAAGATTTCAATTTTACTAGGGCTCCTTGATGCCACACTCAGTCAAATGCTGCCTTGATGTCAAGGGCAGTCACTCTCACTTCACCTCTGGAATTCAGCTCTTTTGTCAATGTTTGGACCAAGGCTAGAGCCGAGTGGTCCTGGCAGAACCCAAACTGAGCATTGCTGAGCAGATTACTGGGGAGTAAGTGCTGCTTGATAGTACAGTCGACGACACCTTTAATCACTGACGGGGTAGTAATTGGCCGGATTGGATTTGTCCTGCTTTTTGTGGGCAGGACATACCTGGGCAGTTTTCCACATTGTCGGGTAGATGCCAGTATTGTAGCTGTACTGGAACAGCTTGGCTAACGGCGCAGCTAGTAGCTGGAGCACAAATCTTCAGCACTACAGCTGGGATGTTGTCGGGGCTCACAGCCTTTGCAGTATCCAGTGCGCTCAGCTGTTTCTTGATATCAAGTGGAATGAATCGAGTTGCCTGAAGACTGGCTTCTGTGATGGTGGGGACCTCAGGAGGAGGCCAAGATGGATCATCCACTCGGCACTTCTGGCTGAAGATGGTTGCAAACGCTTCAACCATGTCTTTGAACTTGTGTGCTGGGCTCTGCCATCACAGAGGAAGGGGACGTTCATGAAGCCTCTGCCTCCAGTTAGTTGTTTAATGGTCCACCACCATTCACGGCTGGATGTGGCAGAACTGCAGAGCTTTGATCCGATGCATTGCCAGTGGGATAGATTAGCTCTGTCTATAGCATGTTGCTTCAGCTGTTTAGCATGCATGTAGTCCAGTGTTGTAGCTTCATCAGGTCGTCACCTAATTTTTAGGTACGCCTGGTGCTGCTCCTGGCATGCTCTTCTACTCTCATTGAACCAAGGTTGGTCCCCTGGCTTGATGGTAACGGTAAAGTGAGGGCCACGAGGTTACAGATTGTGGTGGAATACAATGCTGCTGCTGCTGATGGCCCACAGCGCCTCATGGATGCCCAGTTTTGAATCCCATTTAGCATGGGGGTAGTGCACGTTGGAGCGTGTCCTCAGTGTGAAGACAGGACTTCGTCGCCACAAGGACTGTGTGGTGGTCACTCCTACCAATACTGTCATGGACAGATGCATCTGTGACAGGTAAATTGGTGAGGATGAGGTCAAATAGGTTTTTCCCTCATATTGGTTCTCTTACCACCTGCCGCAGGCAATCTGGCAGCTTTGCTCTTCAGGGCTCGGCCAGCTCAGTCAGTAGTGGTGTTACTGAGCCACTCTTGGTGACGGACATTGAAGTTCCCCACCCAGAGTACACTCTGTGCCCTTGCTACCCTCAGTGCTTCTTCCAAGTGGTGTTCAATATGGAGGAGTACTGATTCATCAGCTGAGGGAGGGCAGTAGGTGGTAATCAGCAGGAGGTTTCTTTGCCCATGTTTGACCTGAAGCCATGAGACTTCATGGGGTCTGGAGTCAATGTTGAGGACTCCCAGGGCCACTCCCTCCTGACTGTATACCACTGTGCCGCCACCTCTGGTGGATCTGTCCTGCCAGTGGGACAGGACATACCCAGGGAGGGTAATGGAGGAGTCTGGGACGTTGGCTGAAAGGTATGATTCTGTGAGTATGACTATGTCAGGCGTTGCTTGACTAGTCTGAGGGACAGCTCTCCCAATTTTGGCACAAGTCCACAGACGTTAGGGAGGAGGACTTTGCAGGGTTGACTGGGCTGGGTGTGCCTTTGTTCATTTCTGTTCAAATCACCACCTCTTCACTAAACATTCCTCACAGAATCAACTTTTTCACAATCTTCCCTTTTCTCTACAAGTTAAAAGTAAAACACACTGCAGACATTATATCCTATACCTTCATTATCAGCAAACACTATAATAAACACCTACATTACAAATATCTAGAGCTTTGTATATAATAAACATTGTTACACGCTGTAACAGTCCTAATGTTATAAAACAGTACATTCCCAACTGACCGTGAGCAACAACATGGAAGATTCATCAGCATAAGTTGTAATCATAGAAATTTACAGCACGGAAGGAGGCCATTTCGGCCCATCATGTCCACGCCGGCCGACAAAGAGCTATCCAGCCTAATCCCACTTTCCAGCTCTTGGTCCGTAGCCCTGTAGGTTACGGCACTTCAAGTGTACATCCAAGCACTTTTTAAATGTGGTGAGGGTTTCTGCCTCTACCACCCTTTCAGGCAGTGAGTTCCAGATCCCTACCACCCTCTGGGTGAAGAAATTTCCCCTCAAATCTCCTCTAAACCTCCTACCAATTACTTTAAATCTATGGCCCCCTGGTTGTTGACCTCTCTGCTGAGGGAAACAGGTCCTTCCTATCCACTCTATCTAGGCCCGATAATTTTATACACCTCAATAAGGTCTCCCCTCAGCCTCCTCCGTTCCAATGAAAACAAACGCAGCCTATCCAATCTTTCCTCATAGCTAAAATTCTCCAGTCCCGGAAACATCCTTGTAAATCTTTCCTGTAATGTGGTGACCAGAACTGCACGCAGTACTCTAGCTGCGGCCTAACTGGTGTTTGATACAGTTTAAGCATAACCTCCCTGCTCTTGTATTCTATGCCTCAGCTAATAAAGGCAAGTATTCCATATGCCTTCTTAACCACCTTATCTACCTGGCCTGCTACCTTCAGGGATCAGTGGACCTGCACTCCAAGGTCCCTTTGTTTCTCTACACTTCTCAGTGTCCTACCATTTATAGTGTATTCCCTTGCCTTGTTAGCCCTCCCCAAATGCATTACCTCACAGTGACAGGATCGGACAAAGTCAACATGGATTTACAAAAGATAAATCGTGCTTGACTAATCTACTGGAATTTTTTTGAGGATGTAACTGGTAGAATAGATAAGGGAGAACCAGTGGATGTGGTATATTTGGACTTTCAGAAGGCTTTCGATAAGGTCCCGCATAAGAGATTAGCGTGTAAAGTTAAGGCACATGGGACTGGGGGAAGGTGCTGACTTGGATAGCGAACTGGTTGGCAGACAGGAAGCAAGAGTTGGAATAAAGGGGTCTTTTCCGAGTGGCAGGCAGTGACTAGTGGGGTACCGCAGGGATCGGTCCTAGGACCCCAGCTATTCACAATATATATTAATGATGATCTAGATGAGGAACTAGATGTAATATCTCCAAGTTTGCAGACGACACAAAGCTGGGTGGGCGTGTGTGCTGTGAGGAGGATGCCGAGAAACTCCAGTATGATTTGGACAGGTTGGGTGATTGGGCAGAAACATGGCAGATGCAGTATAATGTGGATAAATGCGAGGGTATCCACTTTGGTGGCAAAAACAGGAAGGCAGATTATTATCTGAACGGCAATAGATTGGGAGAAGGGGAAGTGCAACGAGACCTGGGTGTCCTTGTGCACCAGTCGCTGAAGGTAAGCATGCAGGTGCAGCAGGCGGTTAAGAAGGCAAATGGTATGTTGGCTTTCGTAGCGAGAGGGTTTGAGTACAAGAACAAGGATGTCTTGCTGCAGTTGTACAGGGCCTTGGTGAGACCACACCTTGAGTATTGTGTGCAGTTTTGGTCACCTTATCTGAGGATGTTCTTGCCATGGAGGGAGTGCAGCGAAGATTCACCAGACTGATACCTGGGATGGCAGGAATGACGTATGAGGAGAGATTGGGTCGATTGGGCTTATACTCGCTGGAGTTTAGAAGAATGAGAGGGGATCTCATTGAAACTTATAAAATTCTAACAGGACTGGACAGACTGGATGCAGGAAGTATGTTCCCGATGGCCAGGGAGTCCAGAACCAGGGGTCACGGTCTAAGGATAAGGGGTAAGCCATTTAGGACAGAGGTGAGGAGGAATTTCTTCACCCAGAGAGTGGTGAACCTGTGGAATTCTCTACCACAGAAGGCAGTGGAAGCCAATTCATTAAATATATTCAAGAAGGAGTTGGATATATTTCTTAAGGCTAAGGGGATCAAGGGATATGGGGAGAAGGCAGAGACAGGGTACTGAATTTGGATGATCAGCCATGATCTCATTGAATGGTAGAGCAGGCTCGAGGGGCCGAATGGCCTACTCCTGCTCCTATCTTCTATATTTCTCACATTTCTCCGGGTTGAATTCCATTTGCCACTGTTCTGCCCACCTGACCAGTTCATTGATATCTTCCTGCAGTCTACAGTTTTATTCTTCATCATCACCCACAGCCAATTTTAGTATCATCTCCAAACTTCTTTATTATACCCCCTACATTCAAGTCTAAATCATTGATATACCACAAAGAGCAAGGGACCCAGTACTGAGCCCTGTGGAACCCTACTGGAAACAGCTCTCCAGTCACTAGACTTCCAGGTTTTGTGTCATCTGAAAATTTTGAAATTGTGCCCTGTACACCCATGTCCAAGTCATTTATATACATCAAGAAAAGCAGTGGTCCTAGCACCAACCCCCGGGGAACACCACTGTATACTTTCCTCCAGTCCGAAAAACAACCGCTCACCACTACTCTCGGTTTCCTGTCACTTAGCCAATTTCGTATCCATGCTGCCACTGTCCCTTTTATTCCAGGGGCTTCAACTTTGCTGGCAAGCCTATTATGTGGCACTTTATCAAACGCCTTTTGGAAGTCCATGTACATCACTTCAACCACATTGCCCTCATCAAAAAACTCGATCAAGTTAGTTAAACACGATTTGCCTTTAACAAATCCATGCTGACTTTTCTTAATTAATCCACAGTTGTCCAAGTGACTTAATTTTGTCCCTGATTACTGTTTCTAAAAGCTTCCCCACTACCGAGGTCAAACTGACTGGCCTGTAGTTGCTGGGTTTATCTTTACACCCTTTTTTTGAACAATGGTGTAACATTTGCAATTCTCCAGTCCTCTGGCACCACTCCTATATCCAAGGAGGATTGGAAGATTATGGCCAGTACCTCCACGATTTCCACCTTAAATTCCCTCAACATCCTAGGATGCAGCCCATCCGGTCCTGGTGACTTATCTACTTTAAGTACAGCCAGCCTTTCTAGTACCACCTCTTTCAATTTTTATCCCATCCAGCATCTCCATTACCTCCTCTTTCGCTATGACTTTGGCAGCATCTTCTTCCTTGGTGAAGTCAGGTGCAAAGTACTCATTTAGTGTACGGATGTTGCCTGACTTGCTGAGTTTTTCCAGCATTTTCTGTTGTTATTTCGGATTTCCAACATCTGCAGTATTTTGCTATCGTACTAGTGTTTGGTTCACTGCCACACCTCTTCTAGGAATGCCTACCTTGAAGAAGTTCTGCTCTTCTCTGCGACGGGATCTCCGTTTGGCTCTTCAACCTTGTTCACCTTCATTACTTTCAGTTTCCCTTCTCGTGTTTGATCAGGTATCTGCCAAGACTCGGTTTCACAGCCACATCATTTTCCTCAGCAACTGTCTCCGGTTCCGACTTACTCCACGTGGATTCCAACTAAACTTCCACCCTTCGTGCTTCGGATCCACCCAGGATTACAAATATCTCCAAGATATTCATCGTTCCTCGAACTACTGCTCTCGCCGCATCCTGAGATCCACGCTCAACGCCATGTGGCGCCACATGAACACACTCGACTTCTCTCTTCAGCAACACCGGCGCACTCTATCTCAAAGCTGTCCGGGTCCTCAGTTCCACTTCATCCTTCGACTCATCCGACGCTTCAACAAAAAACTTTTCTTCTTCCTTTCCGATGTCAAGGATCGCAAGCTTCATCAACTCTTGGACACCAACGCCCCTCCGGAACCTTCTTCCCCTTCACTTTCCTCTGACCCCCCTTCTCCCAATCTCACCCCCTGCCGTGTGTTCACTATCCCCTCTGACCTTCCACTCTCTGACCCTGAACGATCAGTCCTCAGCAAAGGCCTGAGCTTCATCCCCTTACGCCCCCACCTCAATGAATTTCGAGCTCGGCACGATGCTGAGCTCTTTTTCCGCCGCCTTCGTCTCCGTGCCCACTTCTTTGGCCAGGAGTCCTCCCCCCGCACAACTGACCCTTTCTCCCGCTTGCAGAATTCCCATTCTACCTGGACCCCTCCCCCTGGCCTCTTACCCTCTCTAGATCTTTTCATCGCTAACTGCCGCCATGACATCGGCCGTCTCCATTTCTCTGCTCCCCTCACTCACTCCAACCTACCTCCCTCTGAACTTGCAGCACTCCATTCTCTTAGATCCAACCCTGACATTGTCATTAAACCCGCTGACAAGGGTGGTGCTGTTGTTGTTTGGCGTACTGACCTCTACCTAGCGGAAGCTGAACGCCAACTCTCCGACACCTGCTCCTACCTCCACCTGGACCATGACCCCACTACCGAACATCAAACCACCGTTTCCAAGACTGTCACTGACCTCATCTCCTCTGGAGATCTTCCCCCCGCTGCCACCAACCTCATAGTTCCCCAACCCCGCACAGCCCGCTTCCACCTCCTTCCCAAGATCCACAAACAGGACTGCCCTGGTAGACCCATCGTTTCAGCCTGTTCTTGCCCTACGGAACTTATCTCTTCCTATCTTGACTCTATCTTTTCTCCCCTTGTCCAGTCTCTTCCCACCTACATCCGCGACTCTTCGGACGCCCTCCGCCACTTTAACAGTTTCCAGTTTCCTGGCCCCCACCGCTTCCTTTTCACCATGGACGTACAATCCCTCTACACCTCCATCCCCCACCCGGATGGCCTGAGGGCACTCCGCTTCTTCCTCGAACAGAGGCCCGACCAGTCCCCATCCACCACGACCCTCCTCCGCCTGGCTGAACTTGTTCTCACATTGAACAACTTCTCCTTTAACTCCACTCATTTCCTCCAAATCAAAGGTGTTGCCATGGGTACCCGCATGGGTCCTAGCTATGCCTGCCTTTTCGTGGGCTATGTGGAACAATCTTTGTTCCAGTCCTACTCGGGTCCCCTCCCTCACCTCTTTTTCCGATACATTGATGACTGTATCGGTGCCGTTTCCTGCTCTCGCCCCGAACTTGACAATTTCATTCACTTTGCCTCCAATTTCCACCCTTCCCTCACCTTCACATGGTCCATCTCTGACTCTTCCCTTCCCTTCCTCGACTTCTCCGTCTCCATCTCTGGGGATAGGTTATCGACCAATATTTACTACAAGCCCACTGACTCCCACAGCTACCTGGACTACACTTCCTCACACCCCGCTTCCTGTAAGGACTCTATTCCATTCTCCCAGTTTCTCCGCCTCCACCGTATCTGCTCCGACGATGCCACCTTCCACACCAGTGCTTCAGACATGTCTTCCTTTTTCCGCAACCGAGGATTCCCCTCTACCATGGTTGACACTGCCCTCGACCGTGTCAGTTCTATCTCCCGCACCTCTGCCCTCACCCCTGCCACTCCCTCCCGGAACCACGATAGGGTTCCCCTTGTCCTCACCTTTCACCCCACCAGCCTCCACATTCAACGGATCATCCTCCGGCATTTCCGCTACCTCCAAAGTGATCCCACCACCAAACTTATCTTCCCCTCCCCTCCCCTTTCAGCATTCCGCAGGGACCACTCTCTCCGAGACACCCTAGTCCACTCCTCTATCACCCCAAACAGCCCTTCCCCTTCGCCTGGCACCTTCCCGTGCAAGCGGAGGAGATGTAACACCTGCCCCTATACCTCCCCCCTCCCCACTGTCCAGGGCCCCAAACACCCCTTCCAGGTGAAACAGCGATTTACTTGTACTTCTCGCAATCTAGTATACTGTATTCGCTGCTCACGATGCGGTCTCCTCTACATTGGGGAGACCAAACGCAGATTGGGTGACCGCTTTGCGGAACACCTCCGTTCAGTCCGTAAGGGTGACCCCGAGCTTCCGGTCGCCTGTCATTTCAATTCACCGCTCCATTCCCACTCGGACCTCACCGTCCTTGGCCTCTTGTACTGTTCCACAGAAGCTCAACGTAAACTCGAGGAACAGCACCTCATCTTCCGATTAGGCACTCTGCAGCCTTCCGGTCTCAATATCGAGTTCAACAATTTCAGATCATAACCTCAGCCCCTATTTCATTTTCACTTATATTTTTCCACTCCTTTCCTTTCCCCCCCCCCTTTCCTTTTGTTTCTCTCTCACACCTGGCAGCTATCTTTTGCCCTGCCAGTACACTTTACACCTAATCACAGCCTATTACCATCTCGTCTAGCTTCTAATCTCTTTTACTTCTTTTGGTTCTTTTATTCTTTTGTCCGATCGCAGCCCTGCCTTCGATCTAGTTCCTTTTCTCTCCAGTTTTGAAGAAGGGTCAAACCCGAAACGTCAACTCAAATTTCTCTCCACGGATGTTGCCTGACTTGCTGAGTTTTTCCAGCATTTTCTGTTGTTATTTCGGATTTCCAACATCTGCAGTATTTTGCTATCGTACTCATTTAGTGCCTCAGCTATGCCCTCTGCCTCCGTGCGTAGGTCTCCTTTTTGGTCCCTAATCAGCCCCAACCCTCCTCTTACTACTTGTTTACTATTTATATATGCCTATAGAAGACTTTTGAATTCCCTTTTATGTTAGCGGAAAGATTAATGAGTGGGCATTGAGATTAAGATTGAGATCATCCCTTCAAATCTGTCATCATCACCCCCTCCTCAAAAAACCTTTGAATCCGCCGTCCTTGCAAACTACCGCACCATTCCTCTCCAAAGTCCTTGAACGTGTTGTTGTTTCCCAAATCCGTGCTTATCTTTCCGCAACTCCATGTTTGAACCTCTAATCAGGTTTTCGCCCCTGCCACAGCACTCAATTGGCCATTATCAAAGTCACAAATGATACCCTATGTGACCATGGTAAACTATCCCTCCTAATCCTCCTGAACCTGTTACCATCCTCCTCCAATGCCTCTCCTCCGTTGTTCAGCTGGGTGGGACTGCCCTCACCAGGTCCCTTCGTAGACAGAAAATCACCTGCATTGACTTCTCTTCCCACTCCGTTACCTCTAGAGTCCCCCAAGAATCTATCCTTCGCCCCCCTCCTAATTATCATCTACATGCTGCCCTTCATCCGAAAACACAGCGTCAGTTTCTACATGTACGCTGGCATCACCCAGCTCCACCTCACTCAACTCCTCCATTGCCTCTGATTTGTCACGCTGCTTGTCCGACATCCAGTACTGGATGAGCAGAAATTCCCTCCAATTAAATATTGGGAAGACTGAAGCCATCGTCTTCGGTCCATGCTAAAAATTCTGTTCTCTAGCCACCAAATCCATCCCTCTTCCCAGCCACTGTCTGAGGCTGAACCAGACTGTTTGCAACCCTGACGGCCTATTTGACCGTGAGCTGAGCTTCTGACCCCATATCCTCCTACTTCCACCTCCATAACATCGCCCTTCTTTGCCCCTGCGTCAACTCATCTGCTGCTGAAACCCTCATCCATGCCTTTGTTCCCACCAGACCCGACTATTCAAATGCTCTCCAGGCCAGCCTCCCACTTTGCACCCTCCATAAACTTGAGCTCATCCAAAACTCTGCTGCCAGTGTTCTAACTCGCACCAAGTCCCGTTCACCCATCACCCCTGTCCTCGCTGACTGAGAATTCTGGCCTCTTGCGCAACTCTGATATTTTTCCCTCCATCATTGGCGGCTGTGCCTTCAGCTGCCTAGGCCCGAAGCACTGGAACTCCCTCCCTAAACTTCTCCGCCTCTCTACTGCTCTCCTGCTTAAGATGCTCCTTAAAACCTACCTCTTTGACCAAGTTTTTGTCCTAATATCTCATGTTGCCGATTTGATTCAAAATCGCTCCTGTGAAGTACCTTGGCATGTTTTGCTATGTAAAAGGCGCTATATAAATGCAAGTTGTTGTTTTAAATGTCAAAATGAACGCAGATGTAATCCTGGAAAGAATAAGGTGTCTCAACCAGATTGGGCTGCTAGTACTGAGGGACCAAGGGGTCCTCAAAGAAATGGGAGATGTGCTCAACAAGTCCCTTACTTACATATATGTAGTCAGGGATTGTTCCGACGGACTAGAGGGGAATATTGTACCAATATTTAAAAAGGGCAACAAGTCAGGACCGGGAAATTATAGCTAGCCTTAGGTTATAAGCAAGTTGCTAGAGAGAATCATCAGAGATATTCTGTATTACCTCCTCAAAAGAGATGGGGTTCTGATGAGAATTCCGTGCACAGCAACGAATGGCAGGTTATTGGCCCACATCCTTCGGTCCTCTGACTCTGGCCTTTTCCACATCCTCCCTCCTTTTACCCCACAATTGAGCCTCAGCCCTGCTCTCCCTATTTTAAGAAAAGCCTTCTTAAAGGCCACGTTTTCAAACAAACTTTCATTTGTCTTGTTGCCTTTTTTTGGGTGGGATCTTGTTGTGCTACACACGACGACCATAACGGCAGGGGATATATTTTGGAAATAATCCGCTGTACGCGAATGGCTCAGAACTGCGTCAGGGCGCCACTTTAAACCTGCAAGACCGGTGGCGGCACCAGGCTGAAGGTCGAGGCCCAGTAATCGCCGCCCGCCTCGGTGTCCCCGAGCCCTAGAGGCCCCGTCAAGCACTCAGCGCCCCGGTCACCCGCCGCCTCCACCCTCACCTCGCCCTCAGACCCCGTCTCCTCCTCCTCCTCCGGAACCTCGTCCTCATCGCCGAGAGTCCTGATAAAATCCAAAGCAGCCATCGAGCGCGACAACCCGAGCAGAGCCGGCACGTGGGGAAGGTTGCAGCGAGGGGGAAAGCTTCCGCCGCAGCAACAGCAGCTGGCACAAACAGTCCGGCACAACAAACGTTCCGGCCCAGCTTCAGGGTGAAGACAGTCGCGAGGAGAGGCTGTCGGCTGAAGCAGTTTACCCACGCTTTCAGTCAATCACCCAGAGTTTACTCAGTATAATTCTGCAAACCTTAATATCAAAGTCAATAAAGTGTCAGTCAGTTGGTAGCACCCGCGCCTCTGAGCCAGAAGGTTGTGGGTTCAAGTCCTACTTCAGGGAGTTAAGCACAAAAATCTAGGCTGACACGCCAGTGGAGGTGCCAGATGAGGCATTAAACGGAGGCCCTGTTTGCTCTCTCAGGTGGATGTAAAAGATCCCATGGCTCTATTTGGAAGAAGTTATCCCTGGTGTCCTGGCAACCACCATCCCTAAAACAGATTATCTGGTCATTATCACATTGCTGTTTGTGGGAGCTTGCTGTGTGCAAATTGGCTGCCACATTTCCTACATTACAACAGTGACTACACTTCAAAAAGTACTTCATTGGCTGTTAAGCACTTCGGGATGTCCAGTGGTCGTGAAAGGTGCTATATAAAGACAGAGACTTGAGCACATAAAGCTAAGCTGACAATCCAGTGCAGGGCTGAGGGAGTGCTGCACTGTCGGAGGTGCCGTCTTTCGGATGAGATGTTAAACCGAGGCCCCGTCTGCTCTCTCAGGTGGATGTAAAAGATCCCATGGCACTATTTTGAAGAAGAGCAGGGGAGTTTTCCCCGGTGTCCTGGCCAATATTTATCCCTCAACCAACATCACTAAAAAACAGATTATCTGGTCATTATCACATTGCTGTTTGTGGGAGTTTGCTGTGCACTAGTTGGCTGCCGCGTCTCCCACATTACAACAGTGATTACACTTTAAAAAGTACTTCATTGACTGTAAAGCAGTTTGAGACGTCTGGTGGTCGTGAAAGGCGCTATATAAATGCAAGTCTTTTTTCTTTCAGGCTATGAAAGATTTTAATTACTCGCCATCTTGGGAATGGGTAATTTCTCTGACACACTATGCTACTGAAGCTCGGCGCTGCCATCTTTGTATAGGCAGCTTCCCTTTATGCACTGTTTCTGGAATTAATGAATGCAGAGTGCTGTCTTCTTTATAAAGGAAGGCTACCCACATATTTACTTAAAGGGCTGGAGGCTGGACAACCTTCCTGTAATGTCCGTGTGTAATTGAGACACGGACTGCAGAAGTTGGTTATAACAGGTGTTTACTGAATGGAGACAAAACTGGAACTACTATACAAAGTTACTACACAGGCTTATATACAGGGGTGGTCACTACTGGTACTGCAGTATACAGGGGCTGCAGAATATAGTTCCTTCTTCAAGGTACATACACTACACTTCCCTTCAGCTGAATTGGCAGTGTAGTCATCCTGGTCTAGGAGAGAAGGCTGAGTACTGTGAAATCTTGATTTGTTGCATTTAATTCGCTGGAATAGTTTTGTTACCAATCTGGTATTTTAAACAACAATACATGTAGCAGAAACACTGGCAGGCAAAATAAAGGAAAATCCCAAGGTGTTTTATAAGTATATTAAGGGCAAGAGGATAACCAGGGAAAGAGTAGGGCCCATTAGGGACCAAAGTGGCAATCTGTGTGTAGAGCCGGAAGATGTAGGTGAGGTTTTAAATGAATATTTTGCATCTGTGTTCACTATGGAGAAGGATGATGTAGGCATAGAAATCAGGCTGGGGGAGTGTGATATACTTGAACAAATTAGTATTGAGAGGGAGGAGGTACTAGCGGTTTTAGCAGGCTTAAAAGTGGATAAATCCCCAGGCCCAGACGAGATATATCCCAGGCTGCTGTGTGAGGCAAGGGAGGAGATTGCAGGGGCTTTGACACAAATTTTCAGAACCTCTCTGGCCACAGGGGAGGTGCCAGAAGACTGGAGGACAGCCAACGTAGTACCATTATTCAAGAAGGGTAGTAGGGATAAACTAACATCAGTGGTAGTGAAATTACTGGAAAAAATTCTGAGGGACAGAATTAGTCTCCACTTGGAGAGGCAAGGATTATCAAGGATAGTCAGCATGGCTTTGTCAGGGGAGATCATGTCAAACAATTTGATTGAATTTTTCAAGGGGGTGGCTAGGTGTGTGGATGAGGGTAGTGCAGTTGATGTAGTCTACATGGACTTCAGTAAGGCTTTTGACAAAGTCCTGCATGGGAGACTGGTCAAGAAGGTAAGAGCCCATGGGATCCAGGGCAATTTGGCACTTTGGATCCAAAATTGGCTTAGTGGCAGGAGGCAGAGGGTGATGGTCGAAGGTTGTTTTTGTGACTGGAAGCCTGTGTCCAGTGGTGTACCGCAGAGCTCGGTGCTGGGTCCTTTGTTGTTTGTAGTGTACATTAATGATTTATATATGAATGTAGGAGGTATGATCAGTAAGTTCGCAGATGACACGAAAAATGGTGGAGTGGTAAATAGCGAGGAGGGAAGCCTCAGGCTACAGGACGATATAGACGGGTTGGTCAGATGGGCAGAACAGTGGCAAATGGAATTTAACCCTGAAAAGTGTGAGGTGATGCATTTTGGGAGGACTAACAAGGCAAGGGAATACACAATGAATGGTAGGATTCTAGGAAGGACAGAGGATCAGAGGAACCTTGGTGTGCATGTACATAGATCCCTGAAGGCAGCAGGACAGGTAGATAAGGTGGTTAAAAAGGCATATGGGACACTTGCCTTCATTTGCCGAGGCATAGAATATAAGAGCAGGGAGGTTATGATGGAACTGTACAAAACACTAGTTAGGCCACAGCTGGAATACTGTGTGCAGTTCTGGTTGCCACACTATAGGAAGGATGTGATTGCATTGGTGAGGGTGCACAGGAGATTCACTAGGATGTTACCTGGGCTGGAGTGCTTCAGCTATGAAGAGAGACTGGACAGGCTGGGGTTGTTTTCCTTAGAGCAGAGAAGGCTGAGGGGGGACCTGATTGAGGTGTACAAAATTATATGGGGCATAGATAGGGTAGATAGAAAGGAACTTTTCCCCTTAGTTGAGGGGTCAATAACCAGGGGGCATAGTTTCAAGGTAAAGGGCAGGAAGTTTAGAGGGGATTTGAGGAAAAGCTTTTTCACCCAGAGGGTGGTTGGAATCTGGAACTCACTGCCTGAAAGGGTGGTAGAGGCAGGAACCCTCACAACATTCAAGAAGCATTTAGATGAGCATTTGAAACGTCATAGCATACAAGGCTACGGACCAAGTGCTGGAAAATGGGATTAGAATAGACAGGGCTTGATGGCCGGCGCGGACACGATGGGCTGAAGGGCCTCTTTCTGTGCTGTATAACTCTATGACTCTATTTCAATGGACACAACATTAACCCACTAGATTTTTTTTCTTGTTGAATAAGGACAGAATCAGGCTCAGCTCTGATGTCCTCTCTCTGGTCAAATAGCTTGAAAATACTCAGTTTTGATTCTCATGTGAAGAATGATTGCTTGGTGAAAGTAACAGGGGGTTCCCTGTGCCAATGCAGGAACCAACACCTTAATGAACAGAGTGGAGAAAATTGAAGGAACCATATATTTTTAATTAGATCAGCAAATGCTAGGCACATTCACAAAATGGCCGGGCCTGAGGCGGCTTGAGACGGCCGGTTGCGGCTGGCCGGGCCCGGTTGCCGGGGTAACCCTCCTCCCCTCTCCGCCCTCCCGATCTCCGGGACCGGGCCTGGGCCTGAGCAGCTTGAGACGGCCGATTGTGGCTGGCGTGCCCGGTTGCCGGGGTAACCCTCTCCGCTCCCGAGCCCCACCCCTCCGAGCCCTGCCCCCCCGCTAACCTGCTCGCTTCCCTCTGCCCGCGCTCTGTGGGCCCTGTGTGGAGGTGCGCGTGCGCCGTGCAGCGTGAGCGCGAATGAAGCGCGAGCAGCTTGCAGTGAGCCCAGCCAGCCTTTACCAAGATGGCTGGCCGCTGGTTCGGAATCGGGCCCAGCGGGACGGCCGGTGCGTAGCTCGGGCATGGCTGGGCAACAGACGCCCAGGCTTCGAGGCCTGCCTGCAAAAACGGTGAAAGGTAGGAAAATTATAGAGGTTAGAGAAAAGATTTACAAACGAATTAACTTTTTTAAAAAACAATTTGTGTTTTAAAAGCAACTTTTTTTTTGCTGGAAATGTAGATTTGAAAAGAAACACGCAGAAAGCAGGAAAAAGAAATGAAGAGTTTGGAATCAAGATGGCAGCCACTCACCTCGGTTCAGAATGATAAGGCCCGCCCACACACGCACCGATTGGTCAACCGTCAGATCACTGAAGCGTAGGATTGGTCAATCATCCTGTCACTCGACTGTAGGATGGCCCGCCCGCACAGGCAATGAACCCGCCCCCGTGATGCAGCGATTGGTCAACCGTCGGGTCGCTCGACCGTACGATTGGTCAACCTTCACGTCACTCGATGCTAATGAGCGGATAATGAGCAGAATTTTGAACGTTTTTTGGATACCGTCGGCACAATTTTTGTCCGACAAAAAAGTAAATATGCCTACAAGAGTCCCCTAATGATGAGCTTTCTTTTGATATAACACATGTGTAGGTACGCTCTATAATTTTTGATTGTATAGCCGGACAGACAGACAGACAGAGAGACAGACACAGAGAGACATACTGTTTTATATATATATATAGATAGATAGGTGGAAAATCTAGCCCAAAATATCTACAGGCCCAGGGTCCAGACAGAAGACATCTTAAGGAAGTGAGCAAGGAAACAGGCAGTAATCTGGTTAATATTTACAATACTCCGGCTAACATTTGCAAGAGTGATATAAGTACAGAGGTTGTAGAATCATAAAAATTTACAGCACAGAAGAAGGCCATTCAGTCCATCGTGTCTGTGTCGGCCGAAAAAGAGCTATCCAGCCTAATCCCACGTTCCAGCTCTTGGTCCATATCTTTGTAGGTTACAACACTTGAAGTGCGTATCCAAGTACTTTTTTAATGTGATGCGGGTTTCTGCCTCTACCACCCTTTCAGGCAGTGAGTTCCAGACCCCCACTACCCTCTGGGTGAAAAAAGTTCTCCTCAACTCCCCTCTAATCCTTCTATCAATTACTTTAAATTTATCAATTACTTAAAATCTATGCCCCCTCGTTATTTTGCTCTCTACTAAGGGAAATAGGCCCTTCCTATCCACTCTATCTAGGCCCCTCATAATTTTATACACCTCAATCAAGTCTCCCCTCAGCCTCCTCTGTTCCAAAGAAAACAACCCCAGCCTATCCAATCATTCCTCATAGCTAAAATTCTCCAGTCCCGGCAACATCCTTGTAAATCTCCTCTGTACCCTCTCTAGTGCAATCACATCTTTCCTGTAATGTGGTGACCAGAACTGTATACAGTACTCTTAACTGTGGCCTAACTAGTGTTTTATACAGTTCAAGCATAAACCTTCCTACTCCTATATTCTGTGCCTCGGCTAATAAAGGAAAGTATCCCGTATGCTTTCTTAACCATCTGATCTACCTGTCCTGCTACCTTCAGGGATCTGTAGACATGCACTTATGAGGGAATACGCCATATTTCAGAAAGATACACCATAGTATGAACAGAATACTGATATTATTAATACAGAATACACTGGGTTTAAAAATCTAAAGCCTCGGAGTCACAGGCTGTAAACAGAAATACAGGCTTCTGAGATAAAGATCAGTTGAAATGGGAATTAGTTAAAAATACTAAAACAATAAAAGATTGAAGCAAATCATTGGTGCTTCCAAAAGGTCTACAGTTTGCAACCAACACAATGAGAAGACCCAGTTTAAAGTGTTAAGAACTAACACGTAAAACAGAAATACAAACATTAAAAGAGGCAAGTGCCTTTGAAATGATGACATCAAGTAAAGAAACACCTGCTGGTCAAATAATTTTTATGTTAAACTTGGAATACAGGAAACACGATTAAATATGCAACCAATTGAGGTAGCAAGAAATGCATGAACCACTCTGGTCAAAGTGTCTTTAATATATACATAGTAAAAACCATACCAACAAGACTTTGAAGATATGACTTCAATAGATGACACCAAGCAATTACATTGTGTTTGTATTGAACTTGGAGCAGTACAGAATCACAACGTCTGCTAAAACCAGTAAAACCAATATTAAGAATTGAATGAAGAATCTTCGATAAGAATGGCATCAAACAGAAATCATTGCTGTCATTGTTTTTATGATGGTTTTTGGAACACCTAAAGGTAGAGACATAATTATGCATGCAATAGTTGAATTGACAGTAAGAATAGAAAGCATTCGAAAGAGGTATCAATAAAGACAATTAGCTGACATCAGCAGAGAACATCAAAGAATAAACCAAAGCAAAAAGAGTATAAAACATAGACCTTTTCAACAGAAAGTCAGAACTCGCTGAACGGGCAAAGCGTTTCTCAACTCTTCAGAGGCATCTCTGTAAGTCTTTAACTGAGTCTCGGGAAGTCAAAGTAATTGATTTTGGTGGATGTTCTGGATTTAGAAATAAGTAAGAAATGTAGAAAAGATTTGAGAATAAGGATCTCTGAGAAATAAGAAAAGTAAGCTATCTGTATTTTGAATTGTTAATGTTGCGACTGATTCAACAGCTGTTAACTGAATGTCGGCTTTTAAAATAAAACTATATATTTTTAGAATTGTCTCAAAGAGTAATTCTGTATAAACTCGCAAACCCAAATTCTGTACACTCTTTTGTAAGGAGTTGCAGAATTCTGGGGGAGTATTCCGGACCCTCATAATATCCGGAAGGTTATAGTCTAGTTCAACTTATTAAAAGTACTATCTGGAGGACCGTAACATCTTCAGTCATTCCTTTCCTTTAGGGAGAGATAGCCTGAACCTTTAGACCCATTTAAGCGTCTTATGGAATTTGGCTATCTCTAACTTAAGTTGAGGGTGAACGTCTGGGGAATACACCTGATCTGGGATAGCCCAAAAGGGCTAGGACTTGTAATTATCCCTTCACACTCCAAGGTCCCTCTGATCTTCTGCACTTCTCAGTATCCTACCATTTATAGTGTATTCCCTTGCCTTGTTAGTCCTCCCCAAATGCATTACCTCACACTTCTCCGGATTGAATTCCATTTGCCACTCTTCTGCCCACCTGACCAGTCCATTGATATCTTCCTGCGGTCTGCAGCTTTCTTCCTCACTATCAACCACATAGTCAATTTTTGTATCATCTACAAACTTCTTAATCGTGCCCCCTACATTGAAGACTAAATCATTGATATATACCACAAAAAGCAAGAGACCTGGTACTGAGCCCTGCTGAACCCCACTGGAAACAGCTCTCCAGTTACAAAAATACCCGTCGACCATTACCCTTTGCTTCCTGCCACTGAGCTAATTTTGGATCCAACTTGCAATTTTCCCTTATCCCATGGGCTTTTACTTTTTTGACCAGTCTGCCATATGGGACCATGTCAAAAGCCTTGCTAAAATCCATGTAGGCTACATCAAATGTGCTACCCTCATCAAACCTCCTTGTTACCTCCTCAAAAAATTCAATCATGTTAGTCAGACACAACCTTTCCTTAACAAATCCCTGTCATTGATTAATCCGTGCCTTTCTAAATGACGATTAATACTGTCCCCCAGAATTTTTTCCAATAATTTGCCCACCACCGAGGCTAGGCTGACTGGCCTGTAATTACTCGGTCTATCCCTTTCTCCCTTTTTAAACAACATTAGCAGTCCTCCAGTCCTCCGGCACCACACCTGCCGCCAGAGAGGATTGGAAAATGATGGTTAGAGCGTCTGCTATTTCCTCCCTTGATTCTCTTCCCTGGGATACATTTCATTCGGGCCTGGTGATTTATCTACTTTCAAAGATGATAAACCCCTTAAAACTCCCTCTCTCACTATGTTTATCTCATTTAATATTTCACACGTCTCCTCCTTAACTACAATGTCTGCATCGTCCCTCTCTTTTGTGAAGACAGATGCAAAGTATTCATTAAGAACCACACCCACATCTTCCGCCTCCACACACAAGCTTCCTTTTTGGTCTCTAATAGGCCCTACTGTTTCTTTAGTTATCCTCTTGCTCTTTATTTATTTATAAAATATCTTTGGGTTTTCCTTGATTTTACTTGCCAATATTTTTTCATGCCCTCTCTTCGCTTTCCTAATTTCCTTTTTAAATTCACCCCTGCACTTCCTATATTCCTCTAGGCTTTCTGCAGTATTTAGCTCTCTGTATTGTTTTTTATTTGTTCATGGGATCTGGGCATCACTGGCAAGGCCAGCATTTATTGCACATCCCTAGTTGCCCTTGAGAAAGTGGTGGTGAGCTGCCTTCTTGAACCGCTGCAGTCCGTGTGGTGAAGGTACTCCCGCAGTGCTGTTAGGGAGGGAGTTCCAGGATTTTGACCCAGCAACGATGAAGGAACGGCAATATACTTCCAAGTCAGGATGGTGTGTGACTTGGAGGGGAACTCGGAGGTTGCGGTGTTCCTATGCACTTGCTGCCCTTGTCCTTCTAGGTGGTAGAGGTCACGGGTTTGGGAGGTGCTGCCGAAGGAGCCTTGACGAGTTGCTGCAGTGCATCTTGTAGATGGTACACACTGCAGCCATGGGACACCGGTGGTGGAGGGAGTGAATGTTTAAGGTGGTGGATGGGGTGCCAATCAAGCGGGCTGCTTTGTCCTGGATGGTGTCGAGCCTCTTGAGTGTTGTTGGAGCTGCACTCATTCAAGCAGGTGGAGAGTATTCCATCACACGCCTTGTAGATGGTGGAAAGGCTATGGGGAGTCAGGAGGTGAGACACCCGCCGCAGAATACCCAGCCTTTGACCTGCTCTTGTTGCCACAGTATTTATGTGTCTGGTCCAGTTAAGTTTCTGGTCAATGGTTACCCCCAGGATGTTGATGGTGGGGGATTCGGCGATGGTAATGCCGTTGAATGTCAAGGGGCGGTGGTTAGACTCTCGCTTGTTGGAGATAGACAATACCTGGCACTTGTGTGGTGTGAATGTTACCTGCCACTTATCAGCCAAGCCTGAATGTCGTCCAGGTCTTGTTGCATGCAGGCATGGACTGCTTCATTACCTGAGGAGTTGCGAATGGCACTGAACACTCTGCAGTCATCAGCAAACATCCCCATATTTGACCTTATGTTTGGAGGGAAGGTCATTGATGAAGCAGCTGAAGATGGTTGGGCCTAGGACACTGCTCTGAGGAACTCCTGCAGTGATGTCCTGGGGCTGCGATGATTGACTTTCAACCACCACAACCATCTTCCTTTGTGCTAGGTATGACTCCAGCCAGTGGAGAGTTTTCCCCCCGATTCCCATTCACTTCAGTTTTACTAGGGCTCCTTGATGCTACACTCAGTCAAATGCTGCCTTGATGTCTAGGGCAGTCACTTTCACCTCACCTCTGGAATTCAGCTCCTTTGTCCATGTTTGTACCAAGGCTGTAATAAGGTCTGGAGCTGAATGGTGCTGGCGGAAGCCAAACTGGGCATCGGTGAGCAGGTTATTGGTGAATAAGTGCCGCTTGATAGCACTGTCAACAGCACCTTCCATCACACTGCTGATGATTGAGAGTAGTCTGATGGGACGGTAATTGGCCGGATTGGATTTGTCCTGTTTTTTGTGGACAGGACATACCTGGGCAGTTTTCCACATTGTCGGATAGATGCCAGTGTTGTTGCTGTACTGGAACAGCTTGGCTAGAGGTGCGGCTAATTCTGGAGCACAAGTCTTCAGCACGACAGCTGGGATGTTGTCGGGGCCCATAGCCTTTGCTGTATCCAGTGCGCTCAGCCGTTTCTTGATATCACGTGGAGTGAATCGAATTGGCTGAAGACTGGCTTCTGTGATGGTGGGGACCTCAGGAGTAGGCCGATATGGATCATCCACTCGGCACTTCCGGCTGAAGATGATTGCAAACGCTTCAGCCTTGTCTTTTGCACTCACGTGCTGAGCTCCACCATTAATGAGGATGGGGATATTTATGGAGCCTCCTCTTCCCGTTGTTTAATGGCCCACCATTATTCACGACTGGATGTGGCAGGACTGCAGAGCTTTGATCTGATCCATTGATTGTGGGATCGCTTAGCCTTGTCTACAGCATGCTGCTTCTGCTTTTTAGCATGTAGTCCTGTGTTGCAGCTTCCCCAGGTTGGCACCTCATTTTTAGGTACCGGTGCTGCTCCTGGCATGCTCTTCTACACTCCTTATTGAACCAGGGTTGGTCCCCTGGCTTGATGGTAATGGTAGAGTGAGGGATATGCCATGCCAAGAGGTTACAGATTGTTGTGGAATCAAATTCTGCTGCTGCTGATGGCCCACAGCACCTCATGGATGCCCAGCTGCCAGATCTGTTCTGAATCTATCCCATTTGGCATGGTGGTAGTGCCACACAACACGATGGAGCGTGTCCTCAGTGTGAAGACGGGACTTCGTCTCCACAATGACTGTGCGGTGGTCACTGCTATCAATCCTGTCATGGACAGATGCCTCTGCAACAGGTAGATTGGTGAGGACGAGGTCAAGTAGGTTTTTCCCTCATGTTGGTTCTCCACCACCTGTCGCAGGCCCAGACTGGCAGTTATGTCCTTCAGGACTCAGCCAGCTTGGTCAGTAGTGGTGCTACCGAGCTGCTCTTGGTTATGGACATTGAAGTCCCTCCACCCAGAGTACATTCTGTGCCCTTGCTACTCTCAGTGCTTCTTCCAAGTGGTGTTCAACATGGAGGAGTACTGATTCATCAGCTGAGGGAGGGCAGTAGGTGGTAATCATGCTTGACCTGAAGCCATGAGACTTCATGGGGTCCGGAGTCAATGTTGAGGACTCCCAGGGCCACTCCCTCCCGACTGTATACCACTGTGCCGTCACCCCTGGTGGGTCTGTCCTGCCGGTGAGACAGGGTTTGAACTCGCGTCTCTGGATTATTAATCCAGGTCGGCCAGTAACATAACCACTACGCTACCGTTCCCCTAACTTAAGCTTCCCCTTTTTGTGTTATCCTACCCTGTATGCTCCTTGATATCTAGGGGGCTCTAGATTTGGGAGTCCCACCCTTTTTCTTTGTGGGAACATATTTGATCTGAACTTGGTCTCCTTGAATGCCTCCCACTGCTCTGACACCGATTTACCTTCAAGTAGCTGTTTCCAGTCAACTTTTGCTAAATCACATTGCAGCTTAGTAAAATTGGCCTTTCCCCAATCAAGAACTTTTATTCCTGGTCTATCTTTGTCCTTTTCTATAACTACACTAAATCTAACTGAATTATGATCACTACCACCAAAATGCTCTCCCACTGATACCCCTTCCACCTGCCCAGCTTCATTCCCTAAAACTAAGTCCAGAATCGCACCCTTTCTTGTTGGGCTTGCTACATATACTGGCGAAAAAAGTTCTCCTGAATGCATTTTAAGAATTCTATGCCCTATGTACCTTTTACACTGATTCTATCCGTATTAATGTTAGGGTGGTTGAAATCCCCTACTGCATTATTGTTTTTGCACTTCTCAAAAATGTTCCTACATATTTGCTCTTCTATCTCCCTCTGACTATTTGGGGGGCTAAAGTGTGATTGCCCCTTTTTTGTTTTTCAGTTCAGCCCAGATGACCTTATTTGATGATCCTTTTAACATATCACAACTATAATTGTTTCTTTAACCAATATTGTGACCACCCTCTCGATCTCATCTGAAAACCCTGTAACCAGATTTGTTGAGCTGCCATTCCTGCCCTTCTTTCAGCCATGTTTCAGTAATAGATATATCATACTCCGTGTTTATCTGTGCCCTCAGGTCATCTGCCTTATTTACTAGACTCCTTGCATTGAAGTATATACCATTAAGCACTGCCAAACTCCGTTGTTGTCTATTTTCTAGCCTTTGTAACTCACTAATTTACTACCTTCCATTTCCAGCTTTGCTGCTCTCCCTTCCGAATCTACACTCAGGTTCCCATCCCCCTGCCAAGCTAGCTTAAACCCTCAACAGTACTAGCAACCAATAAATCTGTTGTGTCTGAGGCGTGGAGAGCAACTAGCATGGTGGAGAATTATAAACAGTTGGTCCAATGCCAGGAGGAGAAAATGCTCCTACATTTTACTATCATTGTTCACCTAAGAAGAGGGGCCACTTCGATGTGTCATAAATCACATCTATTCAAATTCTTTCACAGAATATCTAAATTAATTGAGCAACATCCAGTAGTTTTAACTCACTTAGATGTTCAGAATGTATTTGATAACTTTTTTTTAAATAAGTACAGAATTAGTGAGATAGTAGCTGGCTGGCCTGAAATTGGTTTGGCAATAGCAAGTAGAAGGTAGCAATAAATGGAAAAGGCTGGATCAATGATGACTATAAAGATGTAGCAAATTTACTAATGTGGGGGGAGACCAAAAGCATTCCAAACTGAGCTGATGCAGTTTAAGGAAGATACATGTACTTTTTTAATACAAGGTAATAAATGTTAGAGGAAATATGAAGTGCACATGACAGACTGATATCCATTGTCTAAATGTGCAAAGAAAAAACAAGTGCAGCACGGTGGCATAGTGGTTAGCACTGTTGCCTCACAGCGCCAGGGACCCGGGTTCGAATCCGGCCTCGGGTGACTGTCTGTGTGGAGTTTGCACATTCTCCCCGTGTTTGCGTGGGTTTCCTCCGGGTGCTCCGGTTTCCTCCCACAGTCCAAAGATGTGCGGGTTAGGTTGATTGGTCATGCTAAATTGACCCTTAGTGTTAGGGGGATTAAATACGTGGGGTTACGGGGATAGGGTGGGATATGTGTTGGTGTAGGGGTTACAGGGATCGGGTGGGATATGTGTCGGTGCAGGCTCGATGGGCCGAAATGGCCTCTATCTGCACTGTGGGGTTTCTGTGATTCTGTGATTCCAGCCAATTATGATGCTATTCTCAACGGCCCAATACTTCGGGTCCCAATGCGTAAGGACGGGGTACTCACGCGTGGACCCGATGGAAGTGCCGGTTTCTTGCATGCGCGGGAAACCGGCATTTCCTCCAAGGGGTTCAGAGGTCCAACGCGTGCGCGCAGGACTCTGTGCGCACGCGTTGAACTTCCTTTTTTTTTATTATACAGGTTTGCCCGTGTGTAAGGGCCTCAACTTTTTACGAATGTAAAAAGGAGGCGCAAGGACTTGATTCTTTAAGGTAAGTGGTCTATTATTTAAAATTATAACATTTTTTCCACAGCTTTATTGTTTTTATTAAGGACTTTACCGTAAGGCAAGTGTATTTTTAGACCAGATTTAAAAATTATTTTTCAAAAATTTGAATAATTGTTTAAAATAGTTTTTTTAGTTATTTATAGTTCATTTAATTATAGTGGGATGTTTTTTAAAATTTTATTTAAAGTTTAAGTAGTGTTTTGGGCGCCCGTAGTTTTCATGAGTTTGACAGTCCTTACTATCAAACTCATGAATGAAGTTTTCCCTCCCCTGATTGGCTGCCCAGTGCTCACCTGATCCCAGCCGGCACATCGAACTAACTACACCGCTGGATCAGGCAAGCACAGCGCGCCAACAGCTGAACCGGGCCAGTGGCAGGAATTCCAAGCAGGCCCAGGCTTCAGCTGTCGGCGCGCCGGGTAAGTGCACATCGGGGGCTTGCACGCGCGGCAAGCCCCCGAACCTAATTTCTGGGCCAACAAGTCTAATCCTGGGCTATATTTGGAAAACATTTGATGTCAAAACAAGAGGGAAGGCTCCAAACCCTTCCTCCCATGCCCACAGCTGCTCTTCACTATCAGCAGCTCTCTTGTGCCTTGGTCCCTCCTAAATCCTGTCATGGAGGTGGGGGGGGATTGGAGTTGCATATAAGCCAGACTGAGTAAAGACAGCAGGTTTCCTTCCCTAAAGGATATTCATGAACCAACTGGATTTTTACAACAATCCAGCAGCTCCATGGTCACTTTTACTGATACCAGCTGTTTATTTCCAGATTTCTTTTAAAACTGAATTTAGATTCTCAAACTGCCAAGGAGGGATTTGAACTCGCATTCTCTGGATTACTAGTCCAGTAACATAAGCATTACATTACCATACCAGACTTGGGGAAGGGAAAAGTGCCTAGAAGGCTCATTCCTAATCACCAACAAGCGATACCTGCTGGAGGGGCATGTTTCAGATAGCCTGCTGGCACTGTCTGGCAAGGCCCACAACTGAGTATTGCCAATTTAGATACCATATTATAGGGCAACTGGACAGGGAGTCAGTGCCTTTCTGGAAGAGAAAAAATTTGGGGAGGGAAAACTTCTGCAGGAGGGAGAATTGCGACAGGTAACTTTTTAAACAGTTTCCTTTTCTTGTGATAACATTGGTTTTTCCCTAGCAAGGAGTTGGGGAATAACCTGTTCTCCTGGAATGTTTAATGTTTTCTAGTGAAGTTGGCAACAGACGACGATGGTCAAGTCCGCTTGACCCTTAAGCCATCTGAATCCTAATGGAAACCATTTAAAAAGATTTACCTTTGTCTGACAGGCAATGTTCATTTCCCCCACCTGAGCTTGAATTTCTGTTCCAGCACCACTAGGGCTGTTTTCCTGTGAGCCAGGGCCACTTGAAAGGGGCTGGGGCTGGTAGCATTCTGAAGTGAAGGTGTCTTGAAGCACTGGGTTTGGAGGACTTTCAGGAGCACTGGTGTGGGGTTTGGACTCTTAATTGCCCTCTAAAGAGGCCTAGCACACTACAGTTGTATCAAACCACTACTAGCAGTCCAAGAAGTCTCACTCCTGATCACCATCAGGTAGGGATGGGCAATAAATGCCAGACTTGCCAGTGATGCCCACATCTCGAGAACAAATATAAAAAAGAAAACCCTACTGCCATTGACCAAGATCAACTAACTCAACACAATCCAAGGATGGAGCCTGGGAAGTCCCTGGTCTGCTTGGCTCAGAGACTATCAGGAATGCTAAATGCTGGCTTAGCTTTCTCCAAAGCAGACTCAATTGTAATTATATTGGAGAGTTTAAGTTTTAATGTCAGATTACAGTTTTCAAATAATTACATTAAATAACTGATAAAACTCCAGTTTTGCAGAGCAAGGATTTTTCCTGAAGCAAGTGCATGTTAAAATGTAACACACAAGATGAAAACCACAAACAAGTTAGTTTTGAAAGGAAGGATCAGCACATAATTCTGAAATCAAGCATTTTTATTTTTAAAGTTCATGTGCCAAGTGGTCAGCAGTGCTGTGTAAGTTATTGTATCTGTTCAAGTCCCAAGCACGGTCTGGGCAACAACAAAAAACTGCTGGCCACAAAAAGTAGCATTTCCCAAATCACAATCCTGTTGGGGCCAGTTGCAGTAAATCTTTGAACTCAAGCAAAGTTGAGGAAAATCCCACAACCTCTTTATATGGCCTTACAGTTGTGCATGTGCTGTTCATCTTTTGTAAAGCAGATGTTCCTCTAATACATGGTGTCACGTCCAGTTCTCAACACCAATTATACACTAGTCTTGAGCAACTTTCAACTCTTCAGGGTCTTGTCAATGGCTCGCATTTCTTCTTGAGTTAAAGGGGAAAGGTTGAATCCTTTGAGTTCAGGTTTTCCTAGAATGAGAATTAAGTTAAGGGGATCAGAATCACCAGCAGGAGTGCATTTCAGTATGCCCATCACCCTATAGCACAACCACAGATATTACGTAAAAGCTTGAGACACACCTCCCCAATGGCTCAGTTATACACTGCCTTTGCCAAGTAAGGCTCAGCTACCCAGCCAGAACGGCAACATAAAACCACCTGCATTTATATAGCCTCTTTAATGTAGTAAAACATCCGAAGGCACTTCACAAGATCATTATCAAACAAAATGTTACACAAACCACACAAGGAGATATTAGAACAGGTGCTCAAAGGCTGTGTCAAAGAGGTAGATTTTAAGGAGTATTAAGGCCACTAATGGTGGAGCGATGGAAATCGGGGATGTGCAAGAGGTCAGAATTGGAGGAGTGCAGAAATTTGAGGGTTGTAGGGCTGGAGGAGGTTACAGTGGTAAGGAGAGGAGAGGCCATGGAGGGATTTGAAAACAAGTATGAGAATTTAAAAAGAGGTGTTGCCATACAGGGAGTCAATGTAGGTCAGCAAGCACAGATCTCCAGAGATTATGCTGCAACCTTAAAATGCACTGACATCCACATTTAGGATACAATGTTCAATTCTGGTCACCATGCTACGATTGAACAATGCAGAGGGAGCAGGGATGAGAAAGACTGGTCCCAACTAGAAAGAAATGAGACACAAGGAAAGGATCCCAAGCTCTACAGCATTTTTTAAAAATATAAATGCTCATTTACCAAGTGGTCAACTATGGTTAGTAACTAAAAGAAGTTGGCTAAGAGGAGAATCTTATCCAGGAATAAATAAATGATAACAATTTAGGTAAAGTAAACCTTGGACATTCATTCAAATTAAACAAGGAAAGTAGGTCCAGAGGACATAAATTTTAATTGAAAGAAGATATTAGGAAGAACTACTTCACTCAGTGTTGTAAATATTTGGAATAATCTGCCAGGCAGAGTTTTAGAAGCAAAAACATTAGGGACATTTAATCAGCTATTTACTATAATGAGATTTAGGGCACCAGAGGGGCGCGCTTCAATTGACTATTCTCATCCTAAACATATTTTAAAAAAAGGACATTGCGCCAAATCTTCCTCACTCAACACCTTCATGTTCAAGTGTTAAAAGGAAAAGGGACAACAGGGTTCACTCCCTCCCTGCCACACAGCACAATGTGAATTTCACTACCCCCTGATCAGCCATGATCACATTGAATGGCGGAGCAGGCTCGAAGGGCCGAATGGCCTACTCCTGCTCCTATCTTCTATGTTTCTATCGCTGCACTGGCTGGGATCAGCTACATCAGCACAGAACAGGCCAGGCTTGAAATGATTTGAAGAGAGCCACAGACAGCTTTAGAAATACCTTACACACAGAAAATTAAAGTCACCTTGGGCCTCATTTAAATGATTAACTTTCACTTTCAGCTGATTACAAAGCTTACGTATTTCTTCATCCAACTGCTCTTGGTCTGAAATATTAAAGTAATGTTTGAGTTAAATGAAGGTAATTGTACATATCAAATAATCACTTGTGTAATGGACGTTTCTGAATTGTGGCTTAGAAGTCAATTAAGTCCCACAAATCTTCTTGTGCTCAACTCAACCTACTGTAAATTCTATGTAATAGTTACAGCACAGAAATAAGCCATTCGGCCCAACTGGTCTATGCCAGTGTTTATGCTCCACATGAGCCTCCTCCCACCCTACCTGCATATTCTGCTCGCCCTCATGCGCTTATCTAGCTTTCCCTTAAAGGCCTCTGTGCTATTCGTCTCAACGTCCACGTGGCAGCATATGGCTGACCTTGCACGGTTTCAACGGGAAGACTTTTGTTCCTTTCACCACGAATGCCACCTATTCAACCAAACTGAAGCAGCTTGCAAGGGCTCTTGATCTCACCCTAGACCTAGGAAATCACAAGTTCAACTGCATTTTTAAAAATTCATTCCTGGGATGTGGGTGTCACTGGCAAGGCCAGCATTTATTGCCCATCTCTAATTGCCCTCGAGAAGGGGATGGTGAGTCGCTGCATTCCGTGTGGTGAAGGTACTTCCGGTGCTGTTAGGGAGGGAGTTTCAGGATTTTGACCCAGCAATAATGAAGGAACGGCCATATATGTCCATATCAGGATGGTGTGTGACTTGGAGGTGGTGGTGTTCCCATGCTCCTTGTCCTTCTAGGTGGTAGAGGTCATGGGTTTGGGAGGTGCTGTCGAGTTTTGGCTAGTTGCTGCAGTGCCTCTTGTAGATGGTACACACTGCAGCCATGGTACGCTGGTGGTAAATGGAGTGAATGTTTAAGGTGGTGGATGGGGTGCCAATCAAGTGTGGGGAATTCCACAGCATAGGCCTGATGCTTGCAGAGAGAAAATAAAAGGGGAAAAATTATTCATCGTCATCCCTGGCCTCTTACAACTCTCCACCCCCAGGCATTTGGGTTTTAGAATGACATTAGCAGAAGCCCATTCTCTTGGCTTTGGATGGTGGGGGAGCAGAAACTGAATTAGAAAAAAAAAGCAGAGAACACTTAAAACATGTTACTCATAAAAACAATGCAAATAAAAAAGGGAACTGAATATCTGGTACAGAAAAGATGAAATTACTGCATTTGGATTACTACTACTAAAGCAAACATAGAAAACACACACATTAAATCCAACATTAAACTCAACTCTCCTCTATTGAGGCCTCAGTTCCTCTGCCCTCTCGATTTGGGTGATTTTTCAAACAGTGCAATTCTAAGTAAACAGACAGAAGGTTTGTACTAGACCATAGTTTAGCATAGCTGTCTACAGCCCACATGTAGATGGCAGATGTCACTCAAACGCAAGCGTTTTAATGAACTGAATCCAACACTTACCTTTCCGAATCATGTCCCTGGTTCTAGAATTGGGGAATTTGATAAACATGTTTCCAAAACAAACCATCACATTACCTGAAAAAGAAATAGAAAGGGAGCCAGCTGTTACCAACTCACGTGGTCAATGAGCTTTGATGACCAGACATGCAAAGCCCGAGGGCAGTATTTTTGTATTAAATAAGAAATAACAATTCCAAATAAAGAACATGGCACTGCAAGGTGCACTTATCCCACATTCTGGTCTTTGGTGAGTTAGCAGATCCCAGCACGACAGCAGTTTATATGCTACAATTGGTCTTAGTGCCCCGAGCCAGTGGGGAGAAAGTTCAGCTAGACTCGCTGCTCTGGATTGGTATGCAGTGACACCTGCTGGAAAATGCATGTTGTGAACACTGGTTGACACCATCCTAAGTTGAATAGCCTGCTGACACTCCCTAGGTATAACCTGAAGATGGCCTCAGAAAAGGAGCATACTCGGATTAAAACAAGACCAGTCTGAAAAGCCATATCAGTTACGTATCTTTAAACATTCACATTTTAAAAACAATAGAAAAAAATCATGTATCCATTGGCTAAATGCACCATGTGACATTGCATGGAGCCACAGAGCACAGGATCCAGACTCAATTTCTGGTGTGTGTTTAGGTGACTGACCTCAGCCTGAATGAGACAGAGTGGGGACACTATAGCTGGATTCAGTGTCCCCACTGGGTGGGAAAGAGAAATCATCCAGGGTTCCTGCTCCTGATCGGTATCCAGTGCCTACAAAAAGGTCAGGATTGCACTCCACTGACTACAACTCTTAACACTCACCATCTAGGCTGACACACGAAAGAACGACCACTTGGGTGAAGTGGAGCATGTTTCAGTTGGAAAGCATTTGGGAAACAGTGATCACAATATTAGGCTTAGAGTAGTTATGGAAAAGGATAAGGCAAAAATCAAATTTGAAAATACTCAACTGGAAGAGGGTGGATTGGAATCAAATATTGGCAGGTAAAACAGTGAGTGAGACATACTCACGAGGGGGAAAGAAAGGGCATCCAAAGATAGAGCTCCCGGGATGACTAAAGATATAGTCAAAGGAAGGGTGGGGCCAATTAGGAACCGAAAAAAAGGAGATCTTCTTGTGGAGGCAGAGGGCATGGGTAAGGGACTAAATGAGAACTTTGCATCCATCTTCACTAGAGAAGAGGATGCTGCCAATGTCACAACAACAGGAGGAGGTAGTAGAGAAATTGGATAGGATAAAAATAGATAAAGGAGGTACAAGGAAGGTTGGCAGCACTCAAGTAGGAAAATCAATCCGG
This sequence comes from Somniosus microcephalus, assembly GCF_052327205.1. Taxonomy (NCBI): domain Eukaryota; kingdom Metazoa; phylum Chordata; class Chondrichthyes; order Squaliformes; family Somniosidae; genus Somniosus; species Somniosus microcephalus. The sequence goes on from NC_140999.1 coordinate 110,907,727, forward strand.
TCCGGATGGGATGCATCCTAGGTTGTGGAGGGAAGGAATAGTGGACATTGCGGCGGCTCTGGTCACAATCTTCCAATCCTTCTTAGATATGGGAGTGGTGCCAGAGGACTGGAGGATTGCCAATGTTACACTCCTGTTCAAAAATAAATGGGAGTGAGATAAATCCAGCAACTACAGGCCAGTCAGCCTGATGGCAGTGGTGGGGATACTTTTAAGGACATTAATTCAGGATAAAATTAATTGGCACTTGGAAAAATATGGGTTAACAAGTGAAAGCCAGCACAGATTTGTTAAAGGCAAATTATGTTTGACTAATTTGATTGAGTTCTTTGATAAACTAATGGAGAGGATCGATAAGGGTAGTGCAGTTGATGTGTACATGGACTTTCAAAAGGCGTTTGATAAGGTACCACATAATAGACTGGTTAGCAAAATTGAAGCTCATGGGATTAAAGGGGCAGTGGCTGCATGGATACGAGATTAGCTAAGGGACAGAAAGCAGAGAGTAGTGGTGAATGGTTGTTTTTCCAGACTGGAAGGAAGTGTGCAGTGGTGTCCCCCAGGGGTCAGTTTTTTAGTATTTTGCTCTTTTTGGTGCATATTAATCATAATCAACTTTATTGTCATTGTTAGTGCACAAGTGCAGTACAACGAAATGTAGGCTTGCGGCTCCCGAGAGTGTACATTTAGATTAAGACATTTAAACATTCAACATTCATTTGGCTTGTAATACATTAACATAAACATAACCATAATAAAGTGCATTGGCAGATGTGCAGGCTTTAGAGTTTATTTGTGGAGTTCAGTAGGATGACAGCCCTGGGAAAGAAGCTGTTCCTAAATCTGGTCGTTCGGGTGCGAATGTATCTGTAGCGTCTCCCAGATGGCAGGAGGGCGAACAGACTGTGGCTGGGGTGGGTAGGGTCTTTGATGATGGTCAGTGACCTCCGGAAACAGCGTTTCTGACCTGGACTTAGGTAAAGAGCATAATTTCAAACTTTGCATATGACACAAAACTCGGAAATGTAGTGACAATGAGGAGGATAGTGACAAACTTCAAGAGGTCATAGACAGACTGATGAAATGGGCAGACACATGGCAAATGCAATTTAACCCAGAGAAGTGTGAAGTGATTTATTTTAGTAGGGAGAATGAGGAGAGGCAATATAAACCAAATGGTACAATTTTTAAAAGGGTGCAAGAACAGAGAGACCTGGGGGTGTACATGTACAAGTCTTTGAAAGTGGCAGGACAAGTTGATAAGGCTGTTAAAATATTTGGGGATCCTGGACGTTATTAATAGAGGCATAGAGTACAAAAGCAAGTAGGTTATGCTAAACCTTTATAAAATACTGGTTGGGCTCCAGCTGGAATACAGTGCCAATTCAGGGCACCACACTTTAGGAAAGATGTCAAGATCTTAGATAGGGTGCAGAGGAGATTTACTAGAATGACACCAGGGATGAAAGACTTCAGTTACATGGAGATACTAGAGAAATTGGGGTTGTTCTCCTTAGAACAGAGAGGGTTAAAGGGAGATTTGATAGGAGTTCAAAAATCATATAGGGTTTTTAATAGAGTAAATAAGGAGAAACTATTTTTTTTATTTTTTTATTCATTGATGGGATGTGGGCGTCGCTGGCTAGGCCTGCATTTAGTGCCCATCCCTAATTGCCCTTGAGAAGATGGTGGTGAGCCGCCTTCTTGAACCGCTGCAGTCCATATGGTGTAGGTACACCCACAATGCTGTTAGGAAGGGAGTTCCAGGATTTTGGCCCAGCGACAGTGAAGGAATGGCGATACAGGTCCAAGTCAGGATGGTGTGTGGCTTGGAGGGGAACTTGTAGGTGGTGATGTTCCCATGCATCTGCTGCCCTTGTCCTTCTAAGTGGTAGAGGTCGCGGGTTTGGAAGGTGCTGTTGAAGGAGCTTTGGCGAGTTGCTGCAGTGCATCTTGTAGATGGTACACACTGCAGCCACAGTGCGCCGGTGGTGGAGGGAGTGCCAATCAAGCGGGCTGCTTTATCCTGAATAGTGTCAAGCTTCTTGAGTGTTGTTGGAGCTGCACTCATCCAGGCAAGTGGAGAGTATTCCATCACACTCCTGACTTGTGCCTTGTAGATGGTGGAAAGGCTTTGGGGAGTCAGGAGGTGAGACACTCGCCGCAGAATTCCCAGCCTCTGGCCTGCTCTTGTAGCCACAGTATTTATATGGCTGGTCCAGTTCAGTTTCTGATCAATGGTAACCCCCAGGATGTTGATAGTGGGGGATTCAGCGATGGTAATGCCATTGAATGTCAAGGGGAGATGGTTAGAGTCTCACTTGTTTGAGATGGTCATTGCCTGGCACTTGTGTGGTGCGAATGTTACTTGCCACTTGTCAGCCCAAGTCTGAATGTTGTCCAGGTCTTGCTGCATATGGACACGGACTGCGTCAGTATCTGACGAGTCTCGAATGGTGCTGAACAGTGTGCAATCATCAGCGAACATCCCCACTTCTGACCTTTTGATGGAGGGAAGGTCATTGATGAAACAGCTGAAGATGGTTGGGCCTAGGACACTGCCCTGAGGAACTCCTGCAGTGATGTCATGTGATTGAGATGAATGACCTCCAACAACCACAGCCAACTTCCTTTGTGCTAGGTATGATTCCAACCAATGGAGAGTTTTCCCCTTGATTCCCATTGACTTCAGTTTTGCTACGGCTCCTTGATGCCACACTCGATCAAATGCTGCCTTGATGTCAAGGGCAGTCACTCTCACCTCACCTCGAGTTCAGCTCTTTTGTCCATGTTTGGACCAAGGCTGTAATGAGGTCAGGAGCTGAGTGGCCCTGGCGGAACCCAAACTGGGCGTCAGTTAGTAGGTTATTGCTGAGTAAGTGCCGCTTGATAGCACTGTCGACGACACCTTCCATCGCTTTGCTGATGATTGAGAGTAGACTGATGGGACGGTAATTGGCCGGGTCGGATTTGTCCTGCTTTTTGTAGACAGGACATACTTGGGCAATTTTCCACATTGCCGGGTAGATGCCAGTGTTGTAGCTGTACTGGAACAGCTTGGCTAGGGGCGCAGCTAGTTCTGGAGCACAAGTCTTCAGTACTATTGCCGGAATGTTGTCAGGGCCCATAGCCTTTGCAGTATCCAGTGTCTTCAGCCGTTTCTTGACATCACGTGGAGTGAATTGAATGGGCTGAAGACTGGCATCTGTGATGCTGGGGACCTCAGGAGAAGGCCGAGATGGATCATCCACTCGGCACTTCTGGCTGATGATAGTTGCAAATGCTTCAGCCTTGTCTTTTGCACTCACGTGCTGGGCTCCACCATCATTGAGGATGGGGATATTTTTGGAGCCTCCTCCTCCTGTTAACTGTTTAATTGTCCACCACCACTCACGACTGGATGTGGCAGGACTGCAGAGCTTTGATTTGATCCGATGATTGCGAGATCGCTTAGCTCTGTCTATCGCATGTTGCTTCCGTTGTTTGGCATGCAAGTAGTCCTGTGTTGTAGCCTCACCAGGTTGACACCTCATTTTTCGGTATGCCTGGTGCTGTTCCCGGCATGCTCTCCTGCACTCTTCGTTAAACCAGGGTTGATCTCCCGGCTTGATGGTAATGGTAGAGTGAGGGATATGCCGGGCCATGAGGTTACAGATTGTGGTTGAATACAGTTCTGCTGCTGCTGATGGCCCACAGCGCCTCATGGATGCCCAGTTTTGAGTTGCCAGATCTGTTCGAAATCTGTCCCATTTAGCACGGTGGTAGTGCCACGCAACACGGTGGAGGGTATCCTCAACATGAAGACGGGACTTGGTCTCCACAAGGACTGTGCGGTGGTCACTTCCACCAATGCTGTCATGGACAGATGCATCTGCAACAGGTAGATTGGTGAGGACAAGGTCAAGTAGGTTTTTCCCTCTTGTTGGTTCCCTCACCACCTGTCGCTGACCCAGTCTGGCAGCTATGTCCTTTAGGACTCGGCCAGCTCGGTCAGTTGTGGTGCTACCGAGCCACTCTTGGTGATGGACATTGAAGTCCCCCACCCAGAGGACATTTTGTGCCCTTGCTACTCTCAGTGCTTCTTCCAATTGGTGTTCAACATGAAGGAGTACTGATTCATCGGCTGAGGGAGGGTGGTAGGTGGTAATTAGCAGGAGGTTTCCTTGCCCATGTTTGACTTGATGCCATGAGACCTCATGGGGTCCTGAGTCAATGTTGATGACTCCCAGGGCTACTCCCTCCCGACTGTATACCACAGTGCCACCACCTCTGGTGGGTCTGTCCTGCCGGTGGGACAGGACATACCCAGGGATGGTGATGGTGGTGTCTGGGACATTGGTTGTAAGGTATGATTCGGTAATTATGACTATGTCAGGCTGTTGCTTGACTAGTCTGTGGGACAGCGCTCCCAATTTTGGCACAAGCCTCCAGATGTTGGCAAGGAGGACTTTGCAGGGTCGACAGGGCTGGGTTTGCCGTTGTCATTGTCGTTTCCGGTGCCGAGGTCGATGCCGGGTGGTCCGTCCAGTTTTATTCTTATTGTTTTTCGTAGCGGTTGTTTACAACTGAGTGGCTTGCTAGGCCATTTCAGAGGGCATTAAGAGTCAACCACATTGCTATGGGTCTGGAGTCACATGTAGGCCAGATCAGGTAAGGACGGCAGATTTCCTTCCCTAAAAAGGGCATTAGTGAACCAGATGGGTTTTTGCAACAATCGACAATGGTATCATGGTCACCATTACCAAGACTAACATTTAATTCCAGAATTAAATTTAAATTCCACCAGCTGCCGTGGTGGGATTTGAACCCATATCCTCAGAGCATTTGACTAATAGTGACATAACCACTACGCCACCGCCTCCTCAGGGACAGATGGATCGGTAACCAGAGGACACAAGTTTAAAGGTAATTGGCAAAAGAACTAGAGGCAACATGAAGGAAAAAAAATTATGCAATGAGTTGTAATCTAGAATGCACTGCCTGAAAGGGTGGAGGAAGCAGATTAACTTTCTAAAGGGAACTGGATAAATACTTGAAGAGGAAAAAATTGCAGTGAAATGGGGCAAACTGGATACCTCTTTCAAAGAGCCAGCAAAAACACGATGGGCCGAATGGCCTCCTTTTGTGCTGCATCATTCTATGTGATGGAGAACTACTAATGGTAGTAGCACCACACTTTAGCGGGTCAATGCCCTCAGGAAAGAGCAGTAAACTGGGGAAATAAAGCTCCTCCAGTCCTCGTAAGGGTTAATTATATTCTTTGGCAGAACCTCCCAAACCCACAACCTCCACCACCTAGAAGGATAACAGCAGCAGGGGCATGGGAACACCATCACCTCCAAGTTCCTCCCCTAAGGCCACACACCATCCTGACTTGGACATGCATCGCAGTTCCTTCATCTTCGCTGGGTCCTGGAACTCCCTACCCAATAGCACTGTGGGAGTACCTTCACTACACAGACTGCAGCAGTTCAAGAAGGCAGCCCACCACCACCTTCTCAATGGGAACTAGGGATGGACAATAAATGCCAGCCTTGCCAGCAATGAGTACATCCCAATAATGAATTTTAAAAAGTTATATAGACACTTTTCAATACTTGGATTCTTTTATGAACACTCAAATCTGAAGGGAGAGTCTCAATCCCACCATTCCTCCAAACCATTGTTTAGTGGCTGATAAAAGGTATTCATACCAGATTGGTCAGTGCTGTTTTGTAACGCTCTCAGTGCCTCACGGTTCCGATTTCTCTTCCCATCCAGATCAACAATCTGAAATCCACCATATAAAAAAGACAAAGTTCAGGCACAACTCCTTGTATCCATATTAAAATCATTTGTACCTCATGGTACCAATCTCAGAAAGCAAATACAGCCCTTCACCACGATTATTAAAAACACTTGGGATTGCCCAATTCGATACTGAACAGTAAACCATGTGGAAAGTTTGTTAAGATCACTATACATATGCAAGAGAAAATATTTCACTTAACTATAACAGAAACATAGGAATTGCTCGATGAAAAAAGACCACGGTCCATATGGTTTGCCTTAGAACATAAGAAACAGGAGCAGGAGTAGGCCATTTGGCCCCTCGAGCCTGCTCTGCCATTCACTAAGATCATGGCTGATCTGATCTTGGCCTCAACTCCACTTCCCTGCCCGCTCCCCATAACCCTCGACTCCCCTATAGTTCAAAAATCTGTCTATTGCCACCGTAAATATATTCAGTGACCCAGCCTCCACAGCTCTCTGGGGTAGAGAATTCCAAAGATTCACGTCCCTGAGAGAAGAAATTCCTCCTCATCTCCGTTTTAAATGGGCGACCTCTTATTCTGAAATTATGCCCCCTAGTTTTAGATTCACCCACGAGGGGAAACATCCTCTCTGCATCTACCCTGTCAAGCCCCCTCAGAATCTTATATATTTCAATAAGATCACTTCTCATTCTTCTAAACTCCAATGAGTATAGGCCCAACCTGCTCAATCTTTCTTCATAAGACAACCTCCTCGTCTCAGGAATCAACCTCGTGAACCTTCTCTGAACTGCCTCCAATGCAAGTATATCCCTCCTTAAATAAGGAGACCAAAACTGTACGCAGTACTCCAGGTGTGGTCTCACCAACGCCCTGTACAGTTGTAGCAAGACTTCCCTACTTTTATACTCCATGCAATAAAGGCCAACATTCCATTTGCCTTCCTAATTACTTGCTGTACCTGCATGCTAACTTTTTGTGATTCATGTGCAAGGACCCCCAGATCCCTCTGTACTACAGCATTTTGTAGTCGCTCTTCATTTAAATAATTTGCTTTTTTATTCTTCCCACCAAAGTAGATAGCCTCGCATTTTCCCACATTATACTCCATCTGCCAAATTTTTGCCCACTCACTTAACCTATCTATATCCCATTGCAGATTATTTGTGTCCTCCTCACAACTTGCTTTCCCACCTATCTTTGTATCATCAGCAAATCTGGCTACATTACACTCGGTCCCTTCATCCAAGTCATTAATATAGATTGTAAATAGTTGAGGCCCCAGCACTGAACCCTGTGGCACCCCACTAGTTACAGTTTGACAACCTGAAATTACCCATTTATCCCGACTCTGTTTTCTGTTAGTTAGCCAATCCTCTATCCATCCATGCTAATATATTACCCCCAATCCTGTGAGCTCTTATCTTGTGCAGTAACCTTTTATGTGGCACCTTATCGAATGCCTTCTGGAAATCCAAATACACTAGATCTACTGGTTCACCTTTATCCACCCTGCTCATTACATCCTGGTCATGGCATGATACAATGATAATGGAAACGTTGACTAATCATAGCAATCAGTGTATTAGTCTAAAACAGACCCAGACATGAGGTGAGGAAAAACCCCAGTGGTGGAGAGCTTTGGGAACCATATGTCTAAAAAGTCACCTGTTCCTCCCAAGCATGCTACACTCACCACAGAAAAATCTGCAAATCATTACATACCCCTTTATTTTCAGATTTTCTCATTTCCCCACCGCTTTTGAAATTCCACATGACAACCAAAATACCAGCGGTGTGATCACTGGACTTATTTAGTGCATTAGTACCCAATACACAGACGAGCAAAATTAAGCAGGGGACAACTAAAAATGCAGTCAGAGATAGATTTTTTAACTATATAAAAAAGAGGCTTTTGTAGAAAGGGAGTGGGGTAACCAGACAAAGTGGTTTTGGGGGAAATGTTCCACACTAAACCAGGAGCATAGTGACTGAAAGGTCCATCCTTGATGATAGAGCAGAGGGAGTGAGGCACAAGCAATAATCCAGAACCAGAGGAACAAAGTGTGTGGGCCATGGTAGCTGTAGAAGATTATTAAGGTAAGGTAGACCAAGAGCATGGTAGGATTGGAAAATGAGGATGAAATATTTAAAATATATAAATTTGGGACATTGAGCCAGTGAAGCTTGATGAGGATGGAGCCCACATGGAAGCCTAAAGGCTGCGTGCAACCTGCAAGTCAGAATTGGCTTTAACATCAGTGTATGCTCAAAAAAGTGGGGGGCGGCGACGGCGACAGCTGGAAAGAGGAAAACTGCTTATATAGGAGTTAGAGGACATGGGGGAAGTGACTGAAGGCATGGTCAAAGAGACAGGTTCTCAGCATGCTTTTGAAAAGGGGTTGAAGCAGCAAGGTGGAGGGATTTAGGAAGAGAATTCTAGAGTACTTCGTCATGACAACCAAAGGTTCTGCCACTAATGAACAGAAAGAGGGGCACACCCAGTAGGCTAGTGTTGGAAGATTAGTATCTGTATAGCTGGAGTTCACAGAGTAGGTGACAATGGACCCAAAGAAATTTGTAAATGAGAGTGAAGATTTTGGAATCAATGGGTTGGATATGAGGAGTAGATGGAAATACAGGGATGATGGCAGAGCAAAACTTAGCACAGGATAAGATACATGGTTTTTGAAGGAGTTTGGAGAGCCTGGAACACAGGAGGCCACAGCAACAGCAGGGATAGTTAGTCACTGGACAAGCAAAAAATCAGTACAAGCTGAGAATTTTTATGCTTTCCAATTAAATCAGCAAATGGAAATACCCCAATTACAGCCCAGAGGACTACACTGCAAGTGCTTAATCATAGTTCTCAGCTGGGCTGGGAATCTGGACAGCATATACTGGTGTGTGGCTCAGTGTTTCAGTACATGTGCATGTATGTACATAACCATTATTAATCTATATTTTAAATGGAAATTCAAGACCCAGCATGATGCATTCAGCTTATAGTCCCAAAAACCACGGCTTTATCAGAAAATGTTTGTGTTTATCATGATTTCCCCCGAGCAGGTAACCCCTGAAATACATGTATGTATGGGAAGAGATCTTGTATGTACACACACTCCACAAGATAAACAAAAACTTAGCCAGATAAAACAGCAGAGATAAATCCTATTGCTGAGCCAGACTATTGCAGCTGGCTTTGGGAGTGATGAACAGCGAGTAGCTCATAGAATTTACAGCACAAGACACCATTCAGTCCATTGCGCCCGTAGTATCCCACAAAGGGGGGGGGGGGGGGGGAGCTGATATTGGGAAAATAGAAAAATGCTCTCTGGAGGTTGAGGCCAACAATGGTGGGAGCTTTTCACTCTGCATCTAACCCTGGGTGGGCCATATGCGGACACTGGGCACAAACCGTGAGGGAAGGTTCCATTGCCCATTAGTGACTCGGCGTTGGCCCTGCCGTCAGTCACCAGGCGCAATGCGGAGGCTGTGAATACCCGGACCCTCGGCCGACAACACCCGGTCGCGCCAGGCCCCGACTCCGGCCGACAATTACCTGCTGTTTGTCGGCCAACAGGCTCTCCACCAGCTCCTCCACTTCGGTCAAGTAATTCATCACCATTTCGGGCGACTGCGCCATCTTCACGCGGCGATAAACCGGCCGGACGACGCGATGGTCACTCCGCAGCATCCTTCTGTCTCATTGGCAGCCTCGTCGCCTGCTGCTCTGTGATTGGCAATTGTTATGTCAATCAATGGGGCCCCTGCCCCCAGCTAAGGCGGGCTTGACGCGCGTGGCATTCTGGGAGTTGTAGTCTGTGCGGGACAGATTCAGAGAATGGTTACAGCACAGTAGGTCACCACCGAAAATGGAATTTTAATTTAATTTCTTAAGTTTCTGTTAAGTCTGTGTGTTATAATGAGAATTACTACACAGACCACAAGAGTAAACTTTAACAGGTCTTTACTAGTCGAGGGTCAGGGCGGAACTGCCCAATAAATCATTACACAGCACTTATATACCGGTGTGGTCACCACCGGTATTACAGTATACAGCAGCCAAGATAAAGTAGTGCAGCCCTTAAAATAGTTCTCTTAAAGGTGGAACGGTTACATACACTACAATCCTCCCTTTTTAGCTTAACAGTATATATTCCCCATTAAACATAACATCATAACATATATACACAACTTCATGTAAAAACAGTTCACAGATTCAGTCTCTCTGGAGGCTTCCTGACTCGGTCCGGATAACGCCTCGGTGGTGTAGTAGGTTCTTTTGGCAAGGTCGATTCGGCTTGAATGCCAGTGTCGGGTTCATCTGATTCCAGTATCACCGGATCGGAGGTAGATACTATGGGTATCTCTGCTTCATCATTAGGCGTATAGAGTTGTGGAGTAGGTTGTCCCTTTTCGGATGACCCTATGATCTGGTCAACATGGCGCCTTATTATGCTTTCACCAATGTTCACGGTATACATCAGCGGTCCTAGTCGTGTGCAAATAGTTCCAGGCTGCCATTTCTCGGTACGGTAGTCCCGGGCCAAAACTTGTTGACCTATCTGGAAGGTTCTAGTTGGCCTTTCATTCATGCCTTGAAATTGCTGGCTCTCTACGTCCCTTCTGATGTTTGGTTTGATCAAATCCAGCCGACATCTTAGTCTTCTATTGAAAAACATCATGGCGGGAGTTTGGTTTGTAACCACATGTGTTGCATTCCTGTACGCCAACAAGAAGTTATCTACCTTATGTTGTAGATTTATGTCTTCATTACCCATGGCCTTTATGGCCTTCTTGAAGGTCTGGACAAACCTTTCAGCTAATCCATTGGTGGCGGGATGGTATGGGGCGGACGTGTAGTGCTTAACCCCATTGTTTTTTAAGAACTTCCTGAATTCTTCGGACACAAATTGCGGTCCATTATCAGAACAGATCTGTTCCGGCAGCCCATTCCTGGCAAATATGGTCCTTAATACTGTGATGGTTTTTTCCGTGGTGGTGGAGGACATCTTTATTACCTCCGGCCACTTGGAGTGTGCATCCACCGCGATTAAGAACATTGAGTCCATAAATGGACCAGCAAAGTCGATATGTACCCTTTGCCATGGAGATGAGGGCCACTCCCATGGATGTAGAGGGGCTTGTGGTGGGGCGTTTTGGACCTTCTGGCATCCTAGACAGCTCTTGGTCATTTCTTCGATGTCTCCATCGATACCTGGCCACCACACAAACGCTCTGGCTAGGTTCTTCATTTTCACTCCACCCAGATGCCCCTCGTGAGGCTCCTTTAGCACTTTATGCTGGAGTTTGGGTGGAATCACCACTCTGGATCCACACATCAAAGTTCCTCGGCACACTGACAGCTGTTCTCTTCTTTGCGAGAATGCTGGCAACAGTGGTTCGCCATGTGCTGGCCATCCCTTCACCATTAAATCGTAGACTCGTGAGAGAGTCGGGTCATTTCTTGTTTCCTTTTCGATCGTAGAATTTGTTACTGGTAGACATTCCACTATGGTTGAGTGGAACATCTCCACTGGGTCCACTGTAGGCGCCTCTTCTACCGTTGGCAATGGTAGGCGCGATAAACCGTCAGCATTCCCATGCTGTTTTGATCCTTTGTATTCTATGTCATATTGGTGTGCCCCTAAGAAAAGGGACCACCTCTGTAGCCTTTGCGCTGTCATAATGGAAACGCCCTTTTTAGGGTTGAATATGGATACTAACGGCTGGTGGTCTGTCAGCAGTGTAAACTTCTGGCCCTGCAGGTAATGATTAAACTTCTTTACTCCCCACACCAGGCTGAGAGCCTCCCTATCTATCTGAGCATAGTTGCGCTCAGCGGAGGTCAATGATCTGGATGCAAATGCGACTGGCCTTTCCGAGCCATTTGGCAACTTGTGTGAGAGTACTGCTCCAATACCATAAGGAGAAGCATCACAAGCTAAACGAATAGGTAGCGTTGGGTTGAAGTGAGCCAACACTTCCTCTGAGGTGATCAATGCCTTGCTTTTGCGAAAGGCCTTCTTACAGTCCTCGCTCCACTTCCATGGTACTTCTTTCTGCAAAAGAGCATTCAGCGGGTGCAGCACCGTGGATAGATTTGGCAGAAACTTATGGTAATAGTTAATCAACCCTAGGAACGACCTCAACTGGAATACATTTTCCGGAGCGGGAGCCTTCACAACAGCTTCGATCTTGTCAGGTGACTTGTGCAGCCCCTCCTGGTCAATGACATGGCCACAGTACGAGATCCGTTTCTGAAAGAACTCACATTTCTGGCAATTAACTCGAAGGCCATATTCCTTCAACCTGGTGAGCACCAGTTTCAAATTTGCAAGGTGTTCCTCATCGTCATCTCCTGTAATCAGGATATCGTCCAAGTAACATTGAGTGCTTGGAATTCCCTGTAATACCTGCTCCATGGCCCTCTGCCAAATTGCTGGAGCCGAAGCCACTCCAAAAACCAGTCTATTATATCGATACAAGCCTCTGTGCGTGTTGATTGTGAGATACTGGCGCGACTCTTCCTCAACTTCCATCTGTAAGTACGCTTGCGCCAGGTCTATCTTGGTGAAGCGTTTCCCGCCAGACAATGAAGCAAAGATATCCTCAATCTGCGGAAGCAGATATTGCACCGTGTGAAGCACCGGATTAACTGTGATCTTGAAGTCTCCACAGATGCGGACCTTCCCCGGTTCCCCTGGCTTGTTACTCGATGAACGCTTCATGACGGGAACAATGGGCGTGGCCCACTCACTCCAGTCCACCTTAGACAGTACTCCTGAACGTTCTAGCCCTTCCAGCTCAGCTTCCACAGCAGGTCGTATCGCATAAGGTACCGGTCTGGCTTTGAAAAATTTTGGGTTTGCATGTTCTGCAATCTTGATTTTTGCCTTAATTCCTCTCAGTGTTCCCAGTCCCTGTTGGAACACCTCTTTAGCCTCATCCAATATTCTGGACAATCGTTCAGGTTTGACATCTTTTTTCCCGGAATCTACCGTTATTACGTTTAGGGAGTGCCAGTCCATATTTATTTTCCTGATCCACTCCCGTCCCAGAAGTGGTGGACCTCCCTCAGGTAGTACATATAAGTCCATTTCTTGGTGTTCTTTGCCCTTGTGTACCACCTTGACTTTTATCTTTCCGATGGGGTATACTCTTTGCCCCGTGTATGTCTGCAATACTATCTTCGTATCCCGTAGGGGAATATGTTTGAATAACCTTTTGTAATCTTGCTTATTCATGGCCGTCAATGCCGATCCGGTCTCCAATTCCATCTTCACTTGGACTCCTGCTATCTGCAGTGTGACCCAGATAGTTTGTCGGTCAGCTTCCTTACTCACATTGTGAATTCTCAGACTACCCAGTTCCTTGCTGTTGGAGTCTGAATCCGAATTCTGTTCATCCAAACTCTTCTCAGCCACCTTATGTACCTTTCTGCACTTTTCCTGCGGTGACTTTTTGTTGCTGGTCTTCTTTCCTGACCAGCATACTTTAGCTATGTGACCAAGCTTGCCACATTTCCTACATTCCTGGTTTTTAAACCAGCATTGGTTCTGATCGTGTGTTGTCTTTCCACAACGATAACATTTCGTTGTACCCAAAGCCATTTGATCTACGCTGAGTACCGCTGCCTTCAGCTGCATTTCCGCAGTGCCTCTCGCTGCGGCTTCGTGCGATGCTGCAATAGTGACAGCCTTATCAAGTGTAAGATCATTCTCTTCAAGCAGCCGCTTTTGTGTTCCTTCTTTCGACAATCCACACACGAATTTGTCTCTCAGTGCCTCTGTCAGACTTTCCCCAAACTGACAGTATTTCACTAGCTTACGCAGTTCAATTAAATACTCCGCGTTGCTTTCCTCTTTCAGTTGCGTTCTCGCATAAAATTTAAATCGTTCCGCTAACATCAGCGGTGTGGGGTTCAAATGATTTTTCAGGACAGCAACAATTTTAGCGAAAGTCTGATCCGTCGGTTTAGCTGGTGATAGAAGATGCTTCAATAGCCCGTATGTCTTCGCACCCATTGAGTTTAGTAAGGTTAGTGCTTTATCTTCATGTGATATTTTATTTGCCTTACAATATATCTCTATGCGTTCTACATACGTGGCCCAATCTTCAACATCGGGATCGAAATCGTTGATGTTACCATGCTTAGGCATCCTCGCAATCTTCTTGAGAAACAAAAAGAAATTTTTCTTTTATTTTTTTTTTTCAAAATGGCGGTTTCCCACGCTTGTCTTCTTCCCCCGCCTACGAAAATGGCGGCTTCCCGCGTTTGCCTTTCTCCCCCCCGCTGGCTGTAATGGCAATTGCCGTATTGCTGCGTTCGCCCTCCCCAGCGGTTTTCAAATCGTGCCTCCCAGCCCCTCTTGCAGTCCGGTCCTTTCCCCCGGCTGCGGCTGAGTTCTCCGCGGTTTTTTTTGTTTTATTTTCCCCCGCGCCTTACGCTGACCCGGTCGCTGCGCCTCGCGGCCTCAGTAGCTGCCCGGCCTTTTTCACCGGTCGCGGTCGAGCTCTCTCTCGACGCTGCTGCGTCTCCCAGCCCGCTTGCAGCCTGGTCTTTCGCACCGGCTGCGTTTGCATTCACCGCGGCTCCCGTGCCTTACGCTGCCCCAGTCTCAGCGCCTCTGGCCCCGACTTCTGTCCGGCTCTTTTCCCCGGCCGTGGTCGAGTTCTCCGCCCTTATATCCTCCGTTTTTCCCTCCCCTACTTCACAGCCAACGTGGCCGACTTGCTGCTCGTCGCTGATCGGCTTACCCACCACTGTGATAGAAGGGATGATCACTGCCTGTTGCTGCTGGAAGGCTTCATGTCAGAATTCTTCCTTTGCTCTGCAGACCCGAGTCTTTTCTCAGCAGGATGATGAGGGCGGATGCCTCCTCTCAACGCCCGTCAACCTGCCTTGGATGTATCTCTGCTGCAGGGTAAGATCGTACTCGTCGCCACTGTTAAGTTTGTGTGTTATAATGAGAATTACTACACAGACCACAAGAGTAAACTTTAACAGGTCTTTACTAGTCGAGGGTCAGGGCGGAACTGCCCAATAAATCATTACACAGCACTTATATACCGGTGTGGTCACCACCGGTATTACAGTATACAGCAGCCAAGATAAAGTAGTGCAACCCTTAAAATAGTTCTTTTAAAGGTGGAACGGTTACATACACTACAGTTTCCTTTAAACTTTTTTTGTTAAGTTACCGTTTTTATTGGTTGTGCCCCTTTAAAAAGGGGGCAGGCACATTGTTGACTTTTAATAGGCAATTGCCTATGATAAAGAAAGAGTCAGCACAGTAGGTTTGTTGTGCCCCTTTAAGAAACATGCTTAACTCTAATACAAAAGCAAAATACTGCGGATGCTGGAAATCTGAAATAAAAACAGAAAATGCTGGAAATACTCAGTAGGTCAGGCAGCATCTGTGGAGAGAGAAACAGAGTTAACATTTCAGGTCCATGACCCTTCCTCAGAACTGAAAAAGCTGGAGATCCAACAGGTTTTTAAGCAAGTGCAGGGACAGGGAAAGGGGGAGGGGAGGAAAGAACAAAAGGAAAGGTCTGTGATAGGATGGAAGGCAGGAGAGATTAAGAGACATTAAGAGATGGTGCAAGGCAAAAGGAGATGCTTAACTCTAAATCGGCAATTGCCGGCATTAAGAGTCAGCACAGTAGGAGACCATTCGGCCTGTCGAGCCCGTGCCAGCTCTCTGCAAGAGCACTTCAGCTAATCCCACTCCCCTGCCCTTTCCTCGTAGCCCAGCAGTTTTTTTCCCTATAGGTACTTATCCAATTCCCTTTTGAAAGCCGTGATTGAGTCTGCCTCCACCACCCTTTCAGGCAGTACATTCCAGATGATAACCACTCGCTACATAAAAACGTTTTTCCTCATGTCACCTTTGGACCTTCTGCCAATCACCTTAAATCTGTGTCCTCTGGTTCTCCACCTTTCCGCCAATGGGAACAGTTTCTCTCTGTCAAGACCCCTCATGATTTTCAACATCTCTATCACATCTCCTCTGCTCCAAGGAGAACAACCCCAGCTTCTCCAGTCTATCCATGTAACTGAAGTCTTTCATCCCTGGAACCATTCTTGTAAATCTTTTCTGCACCCTCTCTAAAGCCTTCACATCCTTCCTAAAGTGCGGTGCCCAAAATTGGAGACAATACTGCAGTTATGGCTGAACCAGTGTTTTATAAAGGTTCATCATAACTTCCTTGCTTTTGTACACTATGCTTCTATTTATAAAGTCCAGGATCCCGTATGCATTTTTAACTGCTTTCTCAACCTGCCCTGCCACCTTCAACGATTTGTGCACATATACCCCCAGGTCTCTCTGTTCCTGCACCCCCTTTAGAATTGTACCCATTAGTTTATATTGCCTCTCCTCGTTCTTCCTACCAAAATGTATCACTTCGCACTTTTCTGCGTTAAAATTCATCTGCCACGTATCCGCCTATTCCACCAGCTTGTCTATGTCCTCTTGAAGTCTATCACTATCCTCCTCACTATTTACTATACTTCCAAGTTTTGTGTAATCTGCAAATTTTGAACTAATGCCCTGTACACCTAAGTTCAAATCATTAATATATGTCAGGAAAAGCAGTGGTCCCAGTACCGACCCCTGGCAAACACCACTGTATACCTTCCTCCAGTCCGCTAAACAACTGTTCACCACTACTCTCTGTTTCCTGTCACTTAGCCAATTTTGTATCCATGCTGCCACTGTCCCTTTTATTCCATGGGCTTCAACTTTGCTGGCAAGCCTATTATGTGGCACTTTATCAAATGTCCATGTACATTCTCTTACATAGTATTTACAGCACAGAAACAGGCCATTAGGCCCAGCAGATTCATGCCTGTGTTTATGCTATACACGAGCCTCCTCCCACCCTTCTTCATCTAACCCCATCAACATATCCTTCTATCTCTTTCTCCTTCATGTACTTATCTAGCTTCCCCTTAAATGCATCTGTGGTAGCGAGTTCCATATTCTAACCACTCTCCAGGTGAAAAAGTTTCTCCTGAATTCCTTATTGGATTTATTAGTGACTATCTTATATTGATGGCCCCTAGTTCTGGTCTCCCCCGCAAGTGGAAACATCTTCTCAATGTCTACCCCATCAAACCCTTTCATAATCTTAAAGACCTCTATCAAGTCACCCCTCAGTCTTCTCTTTTCTAGAGAAAAGTGCCCCAGCCTGTTCAGTCTTTTCTGATAGGTATAACCTCCCAGTTCTGCTATCATTTTTCTTAACCTTTTTTGCATCTTGTCCAATGCCTCTATATCATAAATATGGAGAAGTTTAACATAACTTCAATAGCAAAATACTGTGGATGCTGGAAATCTAAAATAACAACAGAAAATGCTGGAAACACTCAGCAGGCCAGGCAGCATCCGTGGAGAGAGAGAAACAGAGTTAACGTTTCAGGTCTGTGACCCTTCAGCAGAACTGGAAAAAGTTCTGACGAAGGGTCCCAGACCTGAAAGGTTAACTCTGTTTCTCTCTCCACGGATGCTGCCTGGCTTGCTGAGTGTTTCCAGCATTTTCTGTTGTTATTTAACATAACTTCGCTGCTTTTCAATTCTATCCCTCTGGAAATGAACCCCAGTGCTTTGTTTGCTTTTTTATGGCCTTGTTAACCTGCGTCGCTACTTTTAGTGAATTGTGTTTCGATACCCCCAGATCCCGCTGCTCCTCTACCCCATTATTTCCCAAGGAGTATGTGGCCTCCTTATTCTTCCAACCAAAATGTACCACTTCGCTCCCCAATTTAGTGTCATTTGCAAATTTCTCTGGTGGTTCTCCATCTCAGATTGTGCTGGAATCCGGTAGGGAGGTAACAGAAAAAGTTCACGTCACCATAAATTGATTATTGCTAGACAAAGGTAAATTTAGTGTTCGAGTTTTGCACCCCTCATTCAGTTCATGATTCTGTGAGGCGACTACATCTCCCAGAGTGCACTGGCGTTGGACGCTTCATAAAAGTAGTGAGCGAAGGACGCGCTTTGCTAGTGTGAGCCGGCAGCTGCAGAGCAGAGTCTTACGGACAGTTCGTGAGCTTCAGCCTGACGTCAAGCCCTCCCACAGCATTTACACCCCTCTGCACACAAACGGAGCTTTGCAACTGTCCGGAAACACACCGAGCCCTGCAGCATATGCAAAGAGATCAGCACCTGCATCCTTCTGTAAATTGATTCTGCAGCATCCCCCCCAACAAAAAAAAGAACAGGCACGACAATGAGGGAAATTCTGCACATCCAGGCTGGACAATGCGGGAACCAGATCGGAGCCAAGGTAAGAAACCCAATATTGAAGTCATTTATATAAATGCACAATGCAAATAATTTCTGTCAATCGAAAGATACTCAGAGGCTATGTCTTATAAAATGCTACTTGACTGCATCCCTGTAAGAAAATTAAACCACACCCTTTCCCAATGCTTGGAACCGCAAGTGCTTGATTCTATCTGACACAGTCTGACAACTTAGTGAAACCACACCATAATGGTGTATTTTCCAGCGGTTGTAACTGATTTATATTTGTAAAAGGAATTAAGCACACAGTATTAGTATTAGTCTGGGGAAAATTCCTAGGTATTGCTATGCCTAAGTAACTGGGGCTGAATATGGAAGCAGCTGGACATGCGCGCAGGCTGATGACAGCCCTGCACCCTCCCTCCCTATTCCTTTGTCTGGATGCCAGAATTCGACAGAATAGGGATCGGGGTGTAATTTCGATCTAAATCGAACCGAACCCCTATGAACCAAACCTCAGCTCAATTTGAAGTAAACTCGGGGGACAGGTTTTGGTTTTTTTGTTGTTTTATTCAGGCTCTGATAGCGCCGGGGTGCAGATCGCCCGGGCCATCTAAAGCTTTGTGTCCTCACATTAAGCAGCATGCTCTCCGAGGAATGCATGGTGTAGGGAGCAGATATGGGTGCAAACAATGTCTATTTATCTGCCCACTGTGCAAAATTGTTCTCGCATTCATGAAATTTGCAGGATTGTGGCGTAAAGTAGTGGCTCTTGTCTGGACAGCCCAGCTGCTTGAGGCTCTTCCATGCTCAAGGGAGTGGTTTGGGTTTTGTGGGGTTCAGTATCACTGCTGTCTCCAGGGTAGATTTATTCTCGTGTTAAGTCTGCATGTATGTGATCCAAGGGAATCTCCCTCGGCATTCCCCAGCAGCATGTCCTCATCCAGTCAGCCCCTGAAGATGAAATCTCACAGGGTCCCAGTTGCAAAAGGAAGCCACAGCGCTTTCCAACCAGGAATAAGACTGGGAGCTAACATAAATGGGGAAATGCAGAATCGGTGCAGCTTGTCCCGTACGAATGTAGACGTGAATGGTTTAGATAGAATTTGCTGTTGCGCGGAGTACGTGTGAGCTGGCGATAAAACCCCATTCTGATCATCTCCTTTCTGGTGCAGGGCTATAATGCGAGCCCTGTGTGCGACCCAGAAGCAGTTTCTCCTATTGCGCCGATGTGCATTGAACCCAGCTGCAGAGGGTGTGGTTTATACACCCCCTCGCCCCCGACCTCAATGACCTGCGCCCTTCACGCTAGCTGGCTGGAATTGCTCCAGACTGCATCCCACACGTTCATGCATTTCATAGAATCATGTGCGAGTAACGGTTGATTCATTCAGTCCCCCAGGCTTTCCTAATCGGGATTTGTCAATTTAAAGACTGGATTCTACCAAGATAAAAAAATCTCACTTTGTGATCTGTGATCTTTGTGATCTGTTTTCATAGTTTTGGGAGGTGATCAGCGATGAACATGGAATTGATCCTTCTGGAAGCGCCCGTGGTGAAAGTGACATACAGCTGGATAGGATCAACGTCTACTACAATGAAGCAGCTGGTAAGGAGTCACTGCAACCAGAGGATTTGATGTTGCCTATGCATCTGGATGGGCTACTGTCCATTGCACAACCTAGGAATCGAGGATATCCGAGACCCGTTCTTCAGTGCATCTTCACCATGCATTTCCTTGTGCTAGTTGCTTCATGTGCAACATATTTGCAAACACACCGGCATCCCAATATACTACACTTGACATCAGATACAAGCCATTCCTGGGCTTTTAAATTATCTTAGCAAAGGATTGGAGGTCTTTTCTCATCGCCGCCTGCATGGTCCCAATGTCTAGGGTAGTGGCCAGGCTATCAAATACATTTTCCTCATTGTTCAGTATAGGCAAAGACACAAACATCTCCAAGAGAAATGAATGATTCTCACCTACACTTTCCTGACTTTCAATAGAATGTACATCGATATCAAATTGAAATCCTTTCAGGAATTATGTTACTCAGGGATGCACTCGCACATCATTTCCTAACCCATGTTCGGGTTCCTGAAATTCACTCATAAACACCTAGAAAAATGATTTTAGAAAAAATCCCATATTACCATTTAATCTCATTTATGAGCCCTTGAGAAACTTTACCACCCAATACAATACGATCATTACTACTTAACAAAGTTCCCAAATTAATCCAAGTTATCAAAACAGTTTTGTTCATTCCACTTAGCCTCTTATTGGACCTTTTTATTTCTCAAAATATTTCAAAATTATCCCAATTCCGGAGAGCAACTCAGTCTGCAAGATGATGGATGTTCGTTACCTTTAATACAACAGTCTCCTCCCAAAACTTCTTTCTTAATACAGTGGACGGAAACCACTTAGACTGGACCTTTTCAAAACTCAAATTTAAATTATACCCTTAAATTTCAGATAAATTTTCCTTCTCGAGTGCTTGAACAGCAACTCGTACCAATTTAGCCAATCAGTTTCAATTTCACAAACAAATTATGCACAGGCTTGGTGGTTTTACAAAGGAGACAAAAGTAGTTGCAATTCCGTTCGTATGTAAGTCTTCTATATTCCCCCTCGAGCAATGTGTCTTGGAAGATAACAAATGACTCCGAATAGGTTAATTCCAAGCATTGGAAAGGCAAAGTGTTAAGTCCAATTTTTGTCACCATGCTGCAATATTCAAGATCCATCAATGTCTGCAGATAAGAATGTAAATTATGCAAAGAACCACTCTTGCACCATCAACACACATATGGTCCTCTGCTTAAAAGAAAAAACAGAAAATCCATTGTGGCTTTTTTTGCGAGCCCAATGGGTTAATTTGTCAATTCTTGATTCCCTTCTGTCACTGGGGAAATAGCCACTCAAATTAAGAAACTTAAAATTTAAAAATGCCCAAAATGTTTACATTCAGCAATGCAAAGGTTGTTGCTTAGTGAATTAAAGCAGAGTTAATCTGATACTAGAAAGCAAAAAAAAACTCACAGCTGCTCGTGGAGAGAGTTCACTTCTCTTTTTTACATTTCAAAAGAAAACAAAACCCAGACTTCATCAATCAATGTCAGCTTGTGTTACACAGCTTCTCGCAGCTTTCAAGTAAATTTTTTAAAAATTCATTAAAAAAATCTTACTTTTGCAAAGTCTTTTTGCCTTTTAAAACTTACAAAGGTCCTGATCAATTCAATTCAACAGGTAAAAACATCAGACATAATTAGTAACACCACTATAAACATTCTGTGAAACAATTCTGTAGTACATTCCAACTACAGGATGTCTTCATATCATTATCATACTGCTGATAGCAGTCGCGTTCCCCTTTTTCTCTCTGGTCACACACTCCAGTACCACTAAGATGAATAAACAATCAGAATCACCTTAAATCATGGAATCCTTGACATTGGTCAGAAATTTAAGTTAACCTCAATAACTCCAATTTAATTCAGACCAATATCTTAAACTAAACACAATACAGCTTGAAAAAAGAGGGAGGGGCCACATTCACACTGAAAACAAAAAAACTTCCTTATTCCATCATAGACTAATTTATCCTTTTTCCCTTAAACCAATTTTCAATTTCTGATGTTTTCTATTGAATCCCATTCTGTACTGATTCAGAATCTTAAACTCACAGTCTGTGACCTCACCAAAACCTGTTACCTCCTGCACAATTCTTAACACATTTCTCTGGTATATGGGAGGGGTGCAACAACATAGAGTAAAGGGTGAAGGGAATGCTAAAGATTCAGTCGAGAGTCTCAGTTCACCCTTCAGAACTCCTATAACTGCCTCTCAACATTCCAAGTCCCATTCTGCATCCCTTTAGACCATGCTTACAACTCCCACACTTTAGCTTTTCACTGAACATCTCATCAGTTCTGAGACAACCCTTTCCTACAGAAACTTTAAGTGCTTCTGAGCAAACTTCTCCCATTGCTTTCATCTCTGTTTCTGCATCAATTTCTCAGTAATTGCTCCACATGCATCTGGGGGGAAAGGGTACTGTCTCTGGGGAGGGGGGAGATCCATCATTCCAGGACCACCTCAACCTTCATTCATATGGCAGCCAAGGAGTTGGGTGCCCCCACTGCCAACAAGGGTCCTCAATCTGTGGGGAGGAGAGGTCATTCCTTTGGACACACCGACTTAACAGGACCAACCGTGTTTGCCATTGACGCCGTAACCGACTCATTCCCTGATTTAGTTTCCCACAGCACAACATTATGCATGACGGGAATGGCCTCCGGGACACCAGTGGCACCCTGAATGGTCATAACTGTAGATGGTGGAACAGAAGTATCTGCAAATGTAAACGTGGACCCTGTGTCAATTGAAGATATTTCCCGCTGCCCTTCTACACATGCCTCGATAAGGGGACGGCCACCCCTATCCTGAAGTAAGAGTCCTGAAAAAGCAACATGTGAGGTTACGGTGTGGCTTCCCTATTGCGATTCCATCTCACTTGCGGAATCTCACCCTGACCTTACCAACTGGATCGAGGTCTCATTTCTGTCTGTGACCCTTGTTGCCTTTTCCTGATTCTTCAACTTTTCTTTTAACTTCTCTACTTCTTTAGCCAATCTATCTGTGTCCTCTATCAACTGACAGATCTAGTCCCAGACACCACCTGGTCTCGCTCCCTTAATGGGATTTATTCACTCAGGCCCTTCTGCCTTCCATCGCTGTAACCCCTGTCTCACTTCTATGACTGGGAAACCTGCAGCTCTCTGATACAGACGTTACACCCTCGCCATCCATTTATCAAATCTCTTGTCCCTGCCCCAAGCATCTACTTCCAGCACTACTGAGGGAGTGGAAGAGTCAAAATGATCTCTCTATGGACATCATCCTCATAATAACTGATTTCAATCCAATTTGTTCCCAAGCTTTTGCACAACTGAAATATACATTCCCCCGCTTCCCTGGGTCCTTCCCCTGGTAATAATGTGAGACACTTTATCAACTGTGGCCCTCAATGAGCACCAAAGATCGCAACAATGATTCTACAGTGCAGGGACCTTGGGTTTGATCAAAACCTACCACCTTTCCCAGGTAATTCCCTAAAGCTCGTAGAATTGTATGAACCCTCTGTTTCTCCAATATGTCCCACGACTGCCACCATCCCAGAATATTACACCACCATTGGGAAAACTTACTAAGGTTTACCAAGGATAGCTCTCATGTCCTGTAACTTTACCCCTCCTCACTCATCCCAGGAATTCTCAAAACTACTAAAGGTAGCGTTTCCTTCATGACCTGCATAGGGAGTGGAAGATTCATGATCATGCTCTTGCCTTGTCCGCCTGAACGTGCTCCCCCCACCCCCCCCCCACTCTCCGCATTACCAGAAGGTTGGGTGAAATTTCTCGGGGTGACGAGTGTCTGAGGAGCCGAAGAGGCATCTAACTGCTCCTCCTCCGTACCTAACATCTTCACCCGAACCACGCGGGATCGGGGCTCCTAAGTCGGAGAAGGTAAAGGGGGTGAGGAAGGGGACGGTGGCCATGCTTCCTGTCTCATAATCCCCTTTTCAACTCTTGGACTTGGGGAATTCTCTGAACACCACCAGTCTTCATCAATTTCTGTCGCCTGCTGCCCTCCCATGCCCTTCCCAGGACGTGGGGTAGGGGCCCCTCTAACTTCAGTGCCCACCCGGGTCTCCGCCAACTTTGCATGCTGCAGCTTAGATATTCCTTTCTCTAGTTCTTGATTCCTGTTCTGTAAGTTCTGTTCGCTGCTCTATAAGTTCTGAGACTTCTTCATCTCAGGCCTCAGCCTCTTCTCCTAACTTCTGAATCCTCCGCATTAGACACTGTAACACTAACGCCTTTCTCTTTTTATCACCTTTTAACCCTAACATCATAATCCCTTTTAACCGGACACTCTCCACTAAGGACTGCATGTCTCGCTCCAGCTTCCTGTCATTGTTTTCTGCCCTATCCCGTAGGGCCTCCTTTTAGACTCAATCCATTTATTAAGAAATGACCAGACCTTGTCCGGAATATTTCCTGATCCTCCCATTGCTAACTGGAGATCCCTTTAGGTCGCAACAACTAAGAGAATACTCACCCCTCGAACTGATGTGTGGGAAACACTTCTTCTAGGCCCCAAGCTCTGGAATTCCCTGCCTAACGCTTTCCGCCTCTCAATCTCTCTTTCCTCCTTTAAACCTACCTCTTTGACCAAGCTTTTGGTCACCTGCCCTAATTTCGCCTTAGGTGGCTCGGTGTAAAATTTTTTGTTTTATAATACTCCTGTGAAGCACCTTGGGATGTTTTATTTCGTTAAAGGCGCTATATAAATACAAGTTGTTGTTGTTGAACCAACTCCAACTTTAACAAAATTTTAAAAAATCACGTTGGACCAACTTCAACTTAAAAAAATTCTGAAATTTCACTTCACGTCCGACCAACTCAGACTTAACGAAATTTGAAAAAATCACGTCTCACCAACTTCGACTTAACAAAATTTGAAAATATCATGTCGGAGTCACCAAGATGTTGGACTGTTTTCTTGTTCCTTTTTGCCTCGTTACTTTAAACACCAGATTACACACCCATTCAGTTGTAGCAATGCAGGATCAGTCTTTATTGAAGCATCATACTTCACAAATCCAGTATGAGAGCTTAATCATACTATCCAAAAAAAGTATGTTGAGTCATCATACTCCACGATTCCAGTATGATCTGTTAAACAGTGGTTCACTCACGTCTCTTATACCAATTTCACCTTTCGATGCAAACCACCAATAAATCATAGTACATCAAAGATACATATAAATGCCAACAGAATATCATGATGTAAACAAACATGCACTTAACTCTTCTAATTATTTTATTGCCATGACCAGAAGTGACCTGATTGCCCTCAAACTCTTCCCATTCCCATAAACACAAGTGACCAAGCTGACATATTCCAGACAATTACAGATATGGCTGAGTGACTCTTGCACATTCTCCTATCCTACTTTTCTGTGAAGATATCCTTGCTTTTGGGCCTCTTTATATAATTCATCTGCTTAGCAGAAAGCCATTTTAACTCATGTCCTGATCCCACAGACTGCCCAGAAAGAACATTGAGGTACTCAGGTAGTGTCAACCCTCGTTCCCACAGATGGCACCCTGGAAAAGACTGGGGTGTGGCGGTACCACCGGTTGTCCCTTACATATAGATATATACATAATTCCCTTTAACTTACCTAACTGTATGTACTTAACTTACTTATATATGTTAGCTTACCTGTTGGGGCCGTGGCCCCTTTAACTTACCTGTCGGGGCTGTTGCCCCTTTAAGATGTACCCTAACGTGCTGACGTCACGTCACGTATGACGTAACGTGCGTGCGGCGGCCGCCGGCCCGACTCAGCCTTCCAGGACGGCCGCCGGCGCAACCTAGCATAGCGTCTTCGGCCGCATCGGCCAGCCGACGGGAGCGACGCAATCTTCCGCTCCCGCGGCAAGCACCGACACAGCCCAGCCTCGGCCTCAACGGCCAGCGACCGCTACATTGGTGACCCAACGACGTGAGTACGGGAGTTCATCAATTCCAACGCTACAATTGGTGAACCCGTATCCGTGAACGATTTTCACGGTAGCAACGCGTGCCTGAACCTCGTCTTCCCACAAGACGACCAACGCACAACCACGGAACAGCAACCGCCTCACTCCGCCAAAGGCGACTCCGTCTTTGCGAACGTATTCGCAAGGTAAGCACAGCCTGGAGCAGATCCCGTTTGACATGGACAAACCTCAACCGGACCCCGTTCGTTTTTTTGTGAGCAAGTTTCACAAAAGAAACACGCCATGGAAGCACCAACCGTTTTGCTGTCGCTACCGCAATCCAGGGAGCCACAGTCTCCCTCGTGCTTTATACTGGTAGAAGCCCCGTGCGACGAGAACATCGATGCGGCGCCGACCACACACTTGCTCACGGTCCCCGTACTCATCTTTCCTACCACCACATGGATCGTCCGCCTCTACGTCCACAGCGACAGCAAGTATAAATCTCTCCAAGCGCGGGGTACAGCATGTTCGAGCCCACAAAATCGGAGCGCACCCTGCGGGGATACCACGAGGACTCACCCCCGCAAAACACGAGGACGCACTCCTCGCGCACGAGGACCCATCCCTCGCGAACCACGAGGACCCATCCCTCGTGAACACCGACGACTCCTTCTCCGCCGACGATGCACCAGCCCTTCAGCCTGCTGGTTGTGTTACCTACTACACGATTCGGCGTGAACAAAAAGCGTGCCACCCTCCCGGCTGTTTTCTCCTAAAGCAAGAACAGTTACAAGTGTTGCCGCCCTCCAGGCAGAGTTACCCCTCCTGAAAGCAACAACAACCTGGACCGTTGCCGCCCTTTCTCCAGTGCTCCCTGTAACAAACGCAAACGTCTACTGAAGCTGCACACATCGAGGACGGGTCCAACGGGCATCCTGCGGCCGCGATCAGCCACGTGAAAGTTGCTAGCCTCACCGATCACAGGTTAACGCAGTAACTCTTCACCCTCTGTTGTGTTAATGTCGTAGCACTATGGCACGCACCATTCCGCGTGTTCCAGCCTCCTGAAGGTTTCGCTCACCTGTTGGCGAGTTCACTCACCTTGCCTGTCAAGTCCTTCTGGAACGTTCGTTTGGCGTTCCTGCAGAGTTCGGCATAACAAGGACTTGTTCCAACATCAACAGAGTCATCGCCC
The DNA here is from genome assembly GCF_052327205.1 of Somniosus microcephalus. Lineage (NCBI taxonomy): Eukaryota > Metazoa > Chordata > Chondrichthyes > Squaliformes > Somniosidae > Somniosus > Somniosus microcephalus. The sequence goes on from NC_140999.1 coordinate 110,934,498, forward strand.
GCGTCCGCCCAACCTGCCCGTCACTCTGACAAGGCCTGCTGTTTCGCATGTCTCCATGGTCCTTCGCCTGACGGATACACTTTATTCGCCACAACGCGTGTACGGATCCCCTCACGAGCAGCATCTTCGGACCTCGCTCGCTAAGTCGAGACAGCACGACCACCGAGACCACCAGCTCGTCAGACCATCTCATCCTTGGACTTCCGTTAAAGCGAATTCTGGGGGGGCCCATGTGGCGGTACCACCGGTTGTCCCTTACATATAGATATATACATAATTCCCTTTAACTTACCTAACTGTATGTACTTAACTTACTTATATATGTTAGCTTACCTGTCGGGGCCGTTGCCCCTTTAAGATGTACCCTAACGTGCTGACGTCATGTCACGTATGACGTAACGTGCGTGCGGCGGCCGCCGGCCTGACTCGGCCTTCCAGGACGGCCGCTGGCGCAACCCGGCATAGCATCTTCGGCCGCATCGGCCAGCCGACGGGAGCGACGCGATCTTCCGCTCCCGCGGCAAGCACCGGCACAGCCCGGCCTCGCGACCTCGGCCTCAACGGCCAGCGACGCAACAACGCGGTCACGTGGCTGCCCCAAGCGCGGGCAAACGTGATGACATGCATCACGTGATGCCCTAAGCACGGGAAACGCGAACGTGATGACGTCACAACACAAACGCGATGACGTCATCACGCTCCCCACAGGACTGCGAACTCAGTCCTCGTGGAGTCCCCACTGGGACAAGACCTATACCACGGTGCTCCTACAGTCAGCCATCTTACCTGATGTAATTAGTCTGTTCCTGTAAATAAACAACTTGTTAATAGTTCATCGAAGTCAAACTCTTATTTAGTGGCGATCTACACGAACCGCTACAGGGGGCTAAATATACCAGGATATAATTTTTTTTCCAGAAAGGATGGAAAATTGGAAAGGGGGAATAGAAGTACTCATAAAAGACACTATCATGGCAGTAGAAAGAAGGGATTTGAATGAGTCATCAGCAGGTGGATTCACTATGGGTAGATTTAAGGAACAGGAAATGATGCAGATCACTGGTGGGAGTATTTGAGACATTCTGACTGAAATATCTTAGAGGATTGTATGTGTGTGCAGATCAGAGATGTATAAGAAGGAAAATCTGGTCATGGGAGATTTAACCTATGCATATGGAGTATGAGGGAAATAGCAGCATGAGTAGGAAAGGAAACTGTTTTTTGAATGTATACCAGATAGTTTCCTAAAGCAGCAACACATGAGCAGGAGATACTTGATTTAGTTATGATTAACAAGCCCAGAAATAATTGATGGTTGATAGTAAGAGAGCATCCTGGGGGAATAGTAACCTTTAATATGAAAGGGAGAAAGGAGGATCACAAACCAAGGTTTAGGATTTAAACCACAGGCTAGCTTTGAAGGGATGAAGAAAGAATTGGCTGGAATAGGGTGGTTGAAATTATTTGTAAAATACAGACTAATAGCAGAATCTATTCAAGCAGGTAATTAATGAATTATAAAATAAGTACATCGCCCCAATAGGTTAAAAAGGGCACCTAGGGTGATGAAACTATGGGTCTAGTATTATAATAAAAGGGGCAAACTTATGCTAGGATGAAGAATGGTGTCGAGAATGAGGACTGGGAGGATTATAGAAAGTTAAAAAAGCAAATCAGAATAGTCATCAGTTCCTAGAATTGTTTCTGACTAAATGTGGTAACAATGTGGGTGGTGTATATAATATAGGCTAGAGGATTTGTCCTTTAATAACTCTTCACTGGTGAAATTGCCACCTTGCCACAGGGCATTGTAGACACTAATAGCCCATCTGTTTCCTGAACTGTTCAAAAATGCTCACTTGATGAGATCAAACAACATACCTGGTAGTGTACTAGTGGGATAAACATCTTTGAGTATAAAGTCACAATGCTTGACTCCAGATGGTGTAGAACTGACTATTTTCTAGTTTGTTTTAACCATTTAAATCAGGCTGTGTTATGTCTTTTAAAAAAAATAAAAGACATACAAGTCTGAGGTTTTTTTTATTTGTTCATGGGATGTGGGCATCACTGGCAAGGACAGCATTTATTGCCCATCCCTAATTGCCCTTGAGAAGGTGGTGGTGAGCCTCCTTCTTGAACTGCTGCAGTCCATTTGGTGAAGGTACTCCCACAGTGCTGTTAGGGAGTTCTAGGATTATGACCCAGCGATGATGAAGGAACGCTGATATACTTCCAAGTCAGGATGGTGTTCCCATGCGCCTACTGCTCTTGTCCTTCGAGGTGGTAGCGGTCGCAGGTTTGGGAGATGCTGCTGAAGAAGCCTTGGTGAGTTGCTGCTGTGCATCTTGTAGACGGTACACTGCAGCCATGGTATGCTGGTGGTGGAGGGAATGAACGTTTAAGGTGGTGGATGGGGTGCTAATCAAGCGGGCTGCTTTGTCCTGGATGGTGTTGAGCTTCTTGAGTGTTGTTGGAGCTGCACTCATCCAGGCAAATGGAGAGTATTCCATCACACTCCTTACTTGTGCCTTGTAAATGGTGGAAAGGCTTTGGGGAGTCAGGAGGTGAGACACAGAATACTGTACTCACCTTGCAGCCAGTGGTGGCTATGCTGATGTTTCTGGAGATGCCATGGCCCAATTGGCAGGTTTTCCCTGGAGTAATCAAATGGCTTCTGTGCAGTGTGGGAGAGCATGTTCTCTGCCTGTGCAGGCCAGCAGTGTGACTCCCTGATGTGCCTTCAATAACCACAAAACTAGAAGTTATAGACTTTTAACAAGTTGGCTTTTAATCACTAAGATCAGAGCTAACATCTCAACACACCGACTGGCTCACAGGAATGAGTCATACAGATCCTGGGATCTTTAAGTAAGAGAAGTCAGGGGCGGAGCCAAGAGCCAAGACCTGGAACCTTCCAGGTTAGTCAGGAAAGAGGAAGTGAAACTATACACCGTGTGGGGGAGGGTAATATACATGAGTGCAAAACGAATACAGGCAAGACAAACAGATTTCATTACACTCCCCGATTAGTGGCCTGCGCAACCATCATGGGAGAGCTGGCAGCCAGAAAAATAAGTTGCATATCACAGCTTTTAAAGCGCCTGGGTATGCGCTAGTCCAGTCTGTTGTTACTGTGCTGAAAAATCCTTTCCACAATGTAAATGGCAGCAGATTCCACAGCAATAGGAGCCAAACAGTTGCAGAATCTCCTCTACCGGAAGCAGTTCTGTAATATGAACGTAACATTAAAGTTATTTGTTAAAAGCCAGGATAAATGTTGATGTCAAGCTTTACCACTCCCTATCTCTGTATATTTATTACTTCACCCTCTTCCATGCAAGAATAAAAGAAGTTTATATTGCAGGAGGCCATTCGGCCCATTGTGTCTGTGCTTGCTCTTTGCTGGATCAATCACAAACGAATCCCACTATCCTGCTCTCTCCCCATAGCCCTGTATCTTCCCCTGCTTTAATTGTTTCTCTACTCTTTACTTGAAAGGTGCAGTGGTCTCTTCCTGTGTGGATTTAACTTTGTCTGAAACTTCACATCTGTATTGTCTTTAATATAATGTTGCTGTTGTATTGTCTCTTTTCCAGGTGACAAGTATGTTCCCCGTGCGATTCTGGTCGACTTGGAACCTGGTACCATGGACTCCGTCAGATCTGGGCCATTTGGACAGATATTTAGACCAGATAACTTTGTATTTGGTAGGGGTACAATAGTAATACTCTTTTAATTGCATAAACAGCTGGTTTAAGATAGTTGAGTGGGCTCTGTAGAGATGAAGCAAGTGGATCATGTTTTTTTTGTAAAATGCCATTCTCATAAATGAATAAACAGACAGCTTATCTTTTTATTTGTATACTCCTCTATTTCCCATCATTAGGAGGTGAAAAAGTAGTACAAGGTGACTGGTCCTCCAGCTTACCTCGCCATGGAGAAGGACATGAGCACACTCGTCCTGTAACTATTCTCGTTTACATTGTCCTGATGATATAGTGGTTAGAGGCACTGTCTGGTGTGGTACTGAGCCATACAGACCACAAGATCCTTGTTTTGATCTCTGGTCTGTGCTGAGTCAGCTGATCTCGGTTACAACAGCAGTTGGGATTCTTTAATTAACTTTAGTGCTCCTCGGGTGGAGAGGGGAAAAAATCAGCTAGGGTTGCTGCTCCTGATTGCTATCTAGTGAGCCCTGCTGGAAAGCGTGCAACTGGGGGGTGTTCAATGAGGATCAGATCAGGCTCTGCTGTGATGCTGCTAGTTGAATAGCCTGCCAAGACTTTTTAATCTTACACTGGAAGAATGGCCACATGGGTGAGCAATCGGAGGCACCTATACCTCAGCTAGGGTCAGTGCCTTCAGGAGAGCAGGAGGGAAGAAAATAAGGCAACATAAATTCTTACTTGGTACTGTCTGTTTAACAATCCTGGTCTTTTGAGCTGCTTCAGCTCTTTGCACTGGTATAATGCAGAGATCCAATTTTTTACAGACCTATAGCCTTGTATGCTGCACTTGCAAAGAGTCAATGGGGCATAATGTACAAATGATCTCTCGTCTAAAGGACGTCTGCAGAGGAGTGATCGCATTCAAACTGATACATCATTCAGTAACTTACATTAATATTCTGCCCAATGAAATCCTATTTCTACTCCATGAATCACTTTTGTTACCCATTTTCCAGCATTTTCTAATCAATATGCATTGCACAAACTTCCCATTGGGATATTGAATGCAATTTACTCAGATTTCATTGTATGTGTGTTGGGATCTTCATTTTCCCTTGTGTAGATTAGACCTCTGATTTATATCCTTTATACCAGCCTTAAAATCACTCTCCCTGATGCCTTAGTGGGTGAATGTCCTGCAGAGCTGTACAGGTCAGGAGGTTCCAGGTTCCATCCCTGATAGATACTGAGTGAGCTGATGTCAACTGAGGCCATTAAAATCAGCCAGGGTTTCCACCAGCTGAGACCTATCCATGGTTTAGCTGGAATGTTGGGTAAGCAGTGTCTGGCTGGGCTGTGATGCCTCTTCCCAAGGTTGAATAGCCTGCCACCACTTGCTGTTTGGACTTGCATATGAAGGATGATCATTTGAGTAAGGTAACAGAAGGGTTTATTAGCTCCTGTGGAATTGTACTGCAGCCTGCAGGGGAGAGGGAGAGAAAAAGAATCAGGTTTTCAAACATAATGAATAACATTTTCAAAGCAGTAATATTAATGAGTAATGAAAATGATTGTGTAAACTAGTTTTGGAGCAGAAATTGGGTGTTAAAAGTTTTGAATGACATTGTGAATGCCTGTGCTTTTCCATGTCATGAGTATTTTTCTTCCAGGTCAAAGTGGTGCTGGAAACAATTGGGCCAAGGGTCACTACACCGAGGGAGCTGAACTGGTTGATGCAGTGCTTGATGTGGTGAGGAAGGAGTCTGAGAGCTGTGACTGTTTACAGGGATTCCAGCTCACTCACTCACTGGGTGGTGGCACCGGCTCTGGGATGGGCACCCTCCTCATCAGCAAGATCCGGGAGGAATACCCCGACCGCATCATGAACACATTCAGCGTCATGCCCTCGCCTAAAGTTTCGGACACTGTGGTGGAGCCGTACAACGCTACCCTGTCCGTCCATCAGCTGGTGGAGAACACAGACGAGACGTACTGCATTGACAATGAAGCCCTTTATGACATCTGCTTCCGCACCATGAAGCTGACCACTCCCACATATGGAGATCTTAATCACTTGGTCTCTGCTACCATGAGCGGAGTCACCACCTGCCTCCGCTTCCCTGGACAACTCAATGCTGACCTTCGCAAGCTGGCAGTGAACATGGTGCCCTTCCCTCGGCTCCACTTCTTCATGCCGGGCTTTGCTCCGCTTACCAGCCGCGGTAGCCAGAATTACAGAGCGCTCACGGTGCCGGAGCTGACTCAGCAAATGTTTGATGCCAAAAACATGATGGCAGCCTGCGACCCACGACATGGACGCTACTTGACCGTTGCTGCCATATTCCGAGGCCGGATGTCCATGAAGGAAGTGGATGAGCAGATGCTCAACGTCCAGAACAAGAACAGCAGCTATTTTGTGGAATGGATTCCCAACAATGTTAAGACGGCTGTCTGTGACATCCCGCCCCGCGGCCTCAAGATGTCTTCCACCTTCATCGGCAACAGCACCGCCATCCAGGAGTTGTTCAAGCGCATCTCCGATCAGTTCACTGCCATGTTCCGCAGGAAGGCCTTCTTGCACTGGTACACGGGCGAGGGGATGGATGAGATGGAGTTCACTGAGGCTGAGAGCAACATGAATGACCTGGTATCTGAGTACCAGCAGTACCAGGATGCCACTGCAGATGAGCAGGAGGAGTTCGAAGAGGAAGAGGGAGATAATGATGAAGCATAAGCATCTTCAAGAAGCGGCAACAGCAAGTTGCAGAGAAAATTGTATTTCTGAATCGAACTATTGAATTCTGTGTAATTTGCCAGTCTTCAATCGAGAAGATGCTGTGATGCTAATAGCACTATGAAAATGGGATTCCTATTGAAGGTTTGTGTATGTGTGATTTAACATGGTGTGTAGTTTTAAAGTAGCAGTGCCCCCAAAATGCTAAATTATTAAATCAAACATTTTCAAAAGGTATAGCCTCCTTTATGAACTGGCTTGAAAAGCACATACATCGTGCAGCTGCTGAAACGATTTTAGAGTCACTTGTTTCAGTTTTTTAAAATTTGTAATCGATTTTAGAACATTATATATGTATGTTTTTAAATAATCAAAGGGTACCCTGTCAGTTCTGGTGCTGACAGTGCAGCCTTTCAGGCAGTAAAACAACCTCCCAAAGTGGGAAGAAAGTTGGCAACTGGAAAAAAGGTCAGGGTGAGATTTGCCTTTCATTCATTATGAAGAAACATTATGATCCCTTTTTTATTAAAAAAAAACTCTTGCAGACTTTTTTTTCGATGCAGTTGATTTTTCTTTCTCTTCAGCTGAGATAAGGTAAGAATACTTCTTAAAACTGTATTTAAAAAAAATCTGGGGCACTACAGCTTTAGATGTAGTCGGAGTTTGTTTTATAAAGAAACTATTTAATGGTTGTAACCTTCCCTAGAAGTGTAGTACAAAGCACTGTTCAGTAGTGAGTATTGAGATCTGCTGGTGTCGTGATGATTGAGAGTCAGAGACGGACCCATGAAGGGTGGGTTCCACTTCTATGACTGCCAAGGAGCCCTCAGCAGGTTCACACAGCTCTTTCCGGATCTGCGGCCGTTCTCTGTATTGCATGCCAACCTAACTTTGTCTTTCTGAGATGACCTGTACTGTAGAAATCAAACCACTCTAATAAATCAGTACAAACTCTTCCCTGTTTTTTATTTCCTCCTATAACTGACTACAGGTGTACACTTGTCACCTCTTTCCAAGTATCAGACTGAATGGAGGCAGAATAGGGAAGAGGCAAGAGGTGGGATCACAACTTAAATTGTGATGCCTTGCTGCTGAAAAGAACATGGATTTATATAGCACCTTATTATGTATCCAGAAACAAAATCAAAGTCCTTCATCTATAATAAGTTACTCTGAAGTGGTTATATGTCAATAAATGCAGCAGCCACTTTGTACACAGCAAAATCCCATGACTAACAATGAGTTGATAGCCAGTTTATCTGTTTTTGGACATGGGTTAGAATCATGGGGGAAAAATTCGGCATCGCCCCGTTTGGGGCGCAATTATTGGCCGGGCGCAAAGTTTAGCGCCTGGCGCTAATTATCGCCTCCGACTGCAAACTTGGCTTCTATCACCCCTGGAGGTGATTGGAGTGCTGAATCAGGCGCTACACACCTCTCGAGGCGCTATCGCCGAGGTGCGAGGCACTACCTCAGAGCGCTGGCGAAGCTCATGTGATGTCAGTCAGCAATGGAACACAGACACACTGGCGCCGGCCAGTTCTTAAAGGGGAGGGTCGATTTTGCTCTCCATCCACACGCTGCTCATTGCAGCCTTGAATCTCAGCCTGGAGAGACCTGTACATCAATTCTGCTGGAAAGAACAATGGAGAGGCCCAGGGAAAGAGCTCAGAGTGCAGCCCCCATAGTCTCTTCTAAATTGATGCAAGGTCAAATCAAAATGAACCTGAAAAGTGCTGCTCAGTACCCAAAACTCCTTCACACAGCATTGAATCTCTCCAGCAGTATCTCTCTCTCTCTCTCTCTCAGAATGCGTGGTGCAAAAATGTCGCCGACAAAAAAAGGCAGGAAGCGATCGCCTTTAAATAGCGCTCCCCCAGTCCCTTCCCGACTGCAAAACGTTCCCCTCAACCTGTCGTTGCTAGTGGCAGGTGGAAAGGCAAGGGGGCGCCACTCAATATCTGGTCCGGGGCGCTTCACGCTCGACTGAGGTCACGATCTGCAGGCGCAGATCATGGCGGTAGTGTTTAGCGCTGCTGCAAAATGTCTGGTCAATTTCGCAAGCGGCGCAAACATCGCCGCACCAGGGCACTAGTTGCTTTGCGTGCCATTAGTGTCCTCTTAGGGCGCTAACGGGAGGTGCAAAGCAACCGAATTTTCCCCCCATAGAATCTTACAGCACAGAAGGAGGTCATTCGACTCGTCATGCCTGTACAGGCTCTTTGAAAGAGGTGTCCAAATTAGTCCCACACCCCAGCTTTTTCCCCATAACCCTGCAAATTAGTCCTCTTGTACATGTCCAATTGCCTTTTGAAAGTTGCTATGAAATCTGATTCCACCACCTTTTCACGTCATGATTTCCAGATCTTAACCACCCTCTGTGTGGAAAAAAATCTAATTTCCCCTCTAGTTCTTTTGCCAATTATTTTAAATCTATGATCTCTGGATACCAACCCACTTTTCAGAGGAAACAGTTTCTCCCTACTTGCTCTATCAAAACCCCTCATCATTTTGAATACCTCTATTAGGTCTCCCCTTAACCTTCTTTGCTCTAAGGAGAACAATCCAAGCTTCTCCACATAACTGAAGTCTTTCATCCCTGGTGGTATCCTGGTAAACCTCCTCTGTACCCTCTCTAAGGCCTTGAAAGCCTTCCTAAAGTGTGGTGCCCAGAATTGGACACAATACCCCAGCTGAGGTCTAACCAGAGATTTGTAAAAGTTTAGCATAACTTACTTGTTTTTGTATTCAATGTCGCTATTTACAAATCCAAGTATCCCATATGCTTTCTTAACCTCATCAGCTTGCCCTGCCACCTTCAAAGATTTGTAAATATGCACCCCCAGGTCTCTCTGCTCTTGAATCCCCCCCCCCCCCCAAAATACCATTTAGATTATACTGCCTCCCCATGTTGTTTCTCCCACTTATCTGCATTAAATTGCAGGGTTGAGGGAGGAATGTTGCCCAAGACACCAGGAGAACTTCCTGTCCTACTTCAAATAGTACCAAGGGATCTCCATATCCACCAGAACCAGTAGTTGGGGCCTTGCTTTACCATTTTGACTGAATGTCAGCACCTCCAACAATTCAGCACTCCCTCAGCACTGCACTGGAGCATCAGTCTCGATAAAAATATTCTGCTCAAGTTGCAGAATAGAACTTGAACCCATAAAAATATTTGAAAACCTTAATAACCAATTCCTTTACAGGCACAGAAATAGGTAGGAGAGGAACAAAAAATTCTGATCCTAAAATAAAAGACTTTGTTTAAATTTTTAGAAATTTCTAAAGAATTCAGTTAAAAAGTGAACAGGTGACAGCTCTAATTGTAACCTATTGCATGAGTAATTTTTTGTCTACATTTTCTTCTTTGATGCTGTAACCCTTTCAGATGTGGCTCAATATTCTAGAGTAGTTGCTGTGACTCAAAAGCATTGAGGCTTGATCCTAGACATTGATGGTGAAGTCAGGGAAAGACCTGACTGGAATTCACATCTGCAGCAAAAAAGTAACTCGCTTCTTTGCTCCCCCTAGTAGCTGAGTGGGTAAATGCACTGACTCAGTTAGACTCCGAGGACCCAGGTTCAATCCCAGGTCTGTGTCAAGTTAGCTCATCTCAGTCAGAGTAGTTGTAGGGGACACCGTGCGCTAGATGAGGAAAGTTACCTTCTAGTGGAAAGTGCAAATGTTGAGGCAAGGACTATATCAGGCTGGACTGTGACGTGCCCCCATGTTTTGACACTTCACTGTTTAAGCTCATATATGAAAAATGGCCAGTTGGGAAAGGAACCAGAGGGCAGAAGGGGGTTGTGCAACTGTATCCCATGTCTGTGCCTTCAGCAAATGGGAAAAACTATTTGATTCTAAATCTAATTTCAAGCCTATATGGAAGTATTCATTATGGCCTTAGTGTTGCTGCTGTATTTCTGTCAGAAGGCTGTTCACATACCATCGAGTATCAGCAGTCATAAGAACATAAGAATAAGGAGTGTTTGTGACATTATATGAGCACATTGCTGATCATCATGCAGAAAACACCAGTTTCAATTCCAAAATTAACTGCAGTCCTTTTTGGAGTGATTCCATTTATTTTATATGGTTTCAAAGTATTCTCGCTACAGTGCCTTGATTCCACACTGCAGTGGTTAGGAGTTTCACTAATTGCAGTTTGCTGATCTTGTTATTGATTCCTTCACTGCTCATTTCGCAGAGGAAGAGAGAAGGGATTAAGCACCAGCCTGTTATGTTCATTAATAAATAGACATTCTTATTATGAACACAGCTAGCTTTTGCTAGTTACTTTATTGAGCACATGTGGACTCGGTACTGTATCTGTAGAGATGCAGCATGTGTGCTCCTGTGTGCAGGCTGCCATCTTGACTGTTGCCTTGTGGGTAGCCTAGTGCCTCATGGGTAATGTAGTCTTAATATATATACATCTGGGTAGTGTAGTCTTGTACATACAGCTATATCCAGCTCTACACAGCTCTACGGCTCCACCTAGTGTCCACTATAGAATGACATGTTATTGATCACTACATCCCCCTTTCTTTGAGGTTTAACAAAATCAATATCAACTTTCAAGAAAACAATAAAGATAATATCAGTAACACTTTTGTTAGTGCTCTATAAACATAAACATTTTCAAAACAGTCAACACATTTTCAAAGCTTTACATTGTACTCAAAGATTAAGTCTATCAGGCTTTTTTACTTCACGTGTGGATCTTCTCAACACGGGTAAGTCTGATGTGTCTTCATGAGATTGTTCTGGCGGTGAATGACAAGATGCAGTTGCGGCATGGTCATCGATCTGCTCTTGTATAGATCGAGGTCTCCTTGCGATCTTTGCTTGGAGAGGGTTTCAGTGTTTCCTTCACTCTTCATGCCATAACTCTCAATGTAGTCAATGCACTCTCGAAAAACTGCTGGCAGCTGAATCCCATCATACAGCATAGTCCTCTCAGCAGCCTCGGCTAATGGAACACCAAAGATTGGCCTGAGGGAAGAAGGAGTATCCACCGGAACTGCTTCCTGCTCTGGTGCAGGCTTCTTTTTTCTTTTTCTCTTTCCACTGCTTAACAACATCTGCTGCGGTTATATCTTTGGACTTTTTCTCCTTGTGTTTTTCCTCTTTGTGCTTTTCTTCCTTTAGCTTCTCTTTGACCTTAAAGTCTTTTTCTTTCTTCTTGGAGAAACTAAGCTTTTTGAAGACATGGATACCCTTTGGCCTTTTCATCCTTGATGGGCTCTCTGCTTCATCACCTGAGTCATCTGGTCTGCTTATGGCACAGTTTATATGGTAGACTCTCTTGACCAGTTCTAAGTCTTCACAAGCTTTGTCACCTAGTATCGAATCAAGTCTTTCAGCCACAACAGAAAACATGATGATGCACTTTGTCTTTGACTGTCACTTTAAGTCTGCATACAGCTAAGCTATCTATTTTCTGTCCATTATAGTCCTTCAGTAGTACTGACTTTTTCTGTATTTTGGGCTTTTCTTTCATATTGTTAATGTCACTCATACTGATTTAAGTTTGCTTTTGCCCCAGTGTCTAGTTTCAAGGTAACTAATGCTCCATTTACCTGCAGTGGGATCATCCATTTGTTCTCTTTTACTGCATTAACTTTATGTTCAGCATTGTCCATTTCTGAGGGCTGCACATTTTCTGTATCCTTTTTGATATTGTCACATGACACCATTCGTACAAAAAATGTCTCACTTAAATCAGTGTCCTCAATTACATTAACTTGTTGCCCTTTTGTTGTTTTTACTTTTGAAAAGCATTGTTTGGCAAAGTGATTCTTTCCATTACACTTTGTGCACATTTTTCCAAACGCTGGGCATTGTCTTAACTGGTGTTTGTAACCACAGCGTTTACAATTAAAAATTTCATCCTCCGATTGCTTTTCATTTCTGTTCTGCCCACGTTTCTTCCCCTTGTAGGACACAGCACCGACAGCAGCATTATCACTCATTACAATCGCATCATTATTGATTTCACTGAAAGTCTTCGCGTGCTTTCGAGCTAGCTCGCTGGCTTGGCATATTTTCACCGCATTTTCCAAATTTAGTTCGGTTTCTCTCAACAGACGTTCCCTGACTTTTTTATCATGAATACCAAACACAATCTGGTCACGAATCATGGATGCTTTGAGCTCAGAGAAATTACATGTCTGTGCTTTCAGTTTCAGATCAGTTATAAAGCTATCAAAAGTCTCATTTTGTTGCTGTGGCCGAGAATGGAAGATGTATCTTTCATACGTCTCATTCTTTTTGGGAGAGCAATGTACATCAATTTTTTTTAGCACATCTTCTAATTTTTCTCAGTTCTCTGGATTAAATACAAATGTATTAAATACCTCTATCGCCTGTGGGCCTGCAACCGTAAGCAGCAACGCTATCTTCCTTGCGTCTGGCTTCGTACCGAATCCGATGGCTGCAATGTAGAGTTCGAATTGTTGTTTAAAAATCCGCCAATTGTAGTCGATATTTCCCTCGAGATTCAAACGCTCTGGTGGCTTCAAATTCTCCATGTCGCTTTTCACAATTTTCAGCAGATCTACCCCACTCCTGGTACCATGTTATGTTCATTAATAAATAGACATTCTTATTATGAACACAGCTAGCTTTTGCTAGTTACTTTATTGAGCACATGTGGACTCGGTACTGTATCTGTAGAGATGCAGCATATGTGTTCCTGTGTGCAGGCTGCCATCTTGACTTGCCTTGTGGGTAGCCTAGTGCCTCATGGGTAATGTAGTCTTAATATATATACATCTGGGTAGTGTAGTCTTGTACATACAGCTATATCCAGCTCTACGGCTCCACCTAGTGTCCACTATAGAATGACATGTTATTGATCACTACACAGCCCACCAGATCCATCTAATTTACTCGGCTCCACTGCTGTCCACTCAGTAATTAGCCAGATGGTTTTGGTGATCTGTTCCCTTTGACCCTGCAGTGGCTACTGGTGATGGGATTCTGCATCAGGGTGGAGTGTAGCACCGCCATGCAGTCTGATTGTGATTTAATTACAAACTGTAACTTGTCCCCAGTTTCACAACATTGAGCTGCAGACCCACACTGCTCACAACAATTTAAATCTGTACTTATAAGTGGGAAAGGCCGCTGATCCAGTCGTGTCAATGTAGCTGCATCAAATCTCAACAGGCTTGTTCCTGTAACAATAGGACCTGAGAAGCACGCTGGGATCCTGAGTTGTGACAGGTGTAACTTCAGCTACCAGCTCAGTTACTGCAGAGTACGGATTCTCCATTTATGTTGGCGTCAGAGAAACATTCACCACCCCTCCTCGCCAAGTGCAGTGGCCTGAATACTGCACCTGTTAAGATCGGCTAACTCAGCACGTACGAGGGATGGAACCAGGGCTGGTCTATGGTTTCATATTATAGACAGCATATGCTTTTTCCACTAGCTCAAACATTAATATCTAGTCGTCTTCTTCTTCTTCTTAGGCAGTCCCTCGGAACTGAGGATGACTTGCTTCCACATTAAAAATGAGTTCTCGGGTGACTGATGAGTCCAATGCGGGACCTACAGTCTCTGTCACAGGTGGGGCAGACGGTGGTTGAAGGGGCAGGTGGGTGGGGTGCTTGGGTTGACGTGCGCTCTATATCTAGTAAAACTACTTCACACAACTCTGAAATAACCCAGCCCTGTAAACTCTTGATAAGCTTGTGCTATGCACTGTAACCACTTGTGAAGTATATGAGATCTTCCCAAGCCTTCGATTTTGTCAGTTACTCCAGCAGAGACGTGTATCCTGAGTGATGGCTGACATTGATAGTACACTATTTGCAATCTCCCACCCCAGCCAACTTAACTGACCAGGAACCTTGCTGTGCAGAGAATCATAGGCACAGCATATCTCTACATTAATGTGCTGCACCACCAGGAATAGTTCTCGGGGCCTAGCCTGATAATACTTGGTACCAGAGCCGTAGCTACGGGTGGTGCACTTAGTACCCAGGCCTGCTCTAATATGAGACTGTGTGAAGTTTAAGCAACATTATTAGCAGGCTTGCTTTAGTATCGATCAGACATAGCTGCGGTAGGAGCAATGCTGCATCGCTGGAGCTATGGGAATAAATGCAGCAGATATTGATGACCAGCCACGTCTCCCTTATTATTTAATGCCTGTCAATTTGGCGAGAGTGTCCATGAGGCCCCTGCAGTGGTGGAACTACTGGTGTCAGTAAAACTTGGAGGCCATCTGTCTGTGGGGGGGGGGGGGTGGTCATTGCTGATTCTAGTGCAGTAGAAGAGCGTTGGGTGGAACAGTAGCAACGCTCAGTGAGGCGTCTCACCACAATAAAATCAGCCAGCCTGCAAGCAATGAACGCCTGGCAGTGACCACCAGCGAACTAGCCCTGCTAGTGATGGGAGCTTTTAGCTTGTTGTGATGCCTTCTTCCCCCTCTCGCAGCTTGGTCTGCAGTGACAATGAACTGGAGCATTATGACAGTAATCCACCATAAATTGGGGGCCACCCAAATTTCCATTCGTAGTCACGCCACTGCTTAGTACCATACCAGTGCATTTACCAGAGGGAGGTTAATTTTTTTGATAAATAAGTGAGATTTTATGAAGTAGATTTCACCGGTGCCTGTCTCCTTTTCGCCTCCCACTTTCTACGAACCATGTATTTTTAATCCTATTGTAAAGACACAGGACAACTATTCTACACAGGCACAATATCTTAAATACAACAACACAAGGGATAGTTTTGCAGGGTGTGGCTCCAAAAAAAAGTCCTGTCTATTTATCAAACCATTTGACCTCTTCCATCTACCTTCACAATTCTACTCATGAACTCACCAATTCTATGAGAGGCCAGAAATAGCCCAGAAAGGGTCAGCTAGGATCTGCTACCACCAATTTTTTGGTAAGAACTGGAGTGGAACGTAGGATAGGAAAGGAACTTACCCTCCCTCCTCCCCACATTTTTACACCTGTCTGATTTCCTGTTGGAGAAGGCAGGTGATGTGCAATTCATACACCTTCAGTCATTTGACCCAGTGTTCCGTCGCAACACTGGATGCCTGTTCGTCCCTGCCACAGCCATAGTGGTCAGGGGTGATGTCAGGAAGCACTTCCTCACACAAAGGATAGTGGAAATCTGGAACTCTCGTCCCCAAAAAAGCTGTTGAGGCTGGGGGGTCATTTGAAAATTTCAAAACTGAGATTGATAGATTTTTGTTAGGTAAGGGTGTGGAACCAAGGCAGGTAGATGGAGTTAAGATACAGATCAGTCATGATCTAATTGAATGGCGGAACAGGCTCGAAGGGCTGAATGGCCTCCTCCTGTTCTCTTGGCAGTTGGAAGGGGGCGGTCGCACAATTTAGAGTTAGTGGTTAGAGTTTAGGATTGGGCTATAGAATTAGAGGCTAGAGTCGTACAATTTAGGGTTAGTGGTTAGAATTTGGGATTAGAGACTAGAGTCGCACAATTTAGAGTTAGTGGTTAGAGTTTAGGATTGGGCTTTAGGATTAGAGGCTGGGTCGCAAAATTTAGGGTTAGTGGTTAGATTTTAGGATTAGAGGCTAGGGTCACACAATTTAAGGATAGTGGTTAGAGTCTAGGATTGGGCTTTAGGATTAGAGGATGGGGTCGCACAATTTAGGGTTAGTGGTCAGTGTTTAGGATTAGAGGCTGGGGGTCGCACAATTTAAGGTTAGTGGTTAAGAGTCTAAGATTGGGCTTTAGGATTAGAGGCTGGGGGTCGCACAATTTCGGGTTAGAGTTTAGGATTGATCTTTAGGATTAGAGGATGGGGTCACAAAATTTCAGGTTGGAGTTGGGGCTAGTGATTGGGATTTAAGGTTAGAGATCGTTTATTTTGTTATTGACAACGAAACGCTGAACAAAGAGAATTAATGAACCCTCAGGTTTATAGCGAGAAGATATTACCCGCGAACACAGACCGAAGCTTCGACCTTTCTTGTCTTCGCCACCGTCACAGCGCCTGGAGACATGGCGGTTGGAGGAGCGCGTCTCTGATTATTGAACTCAGGACCATTTCTAGGGGATTTTTTAAAATTGCAGTATAGGTAAATTTGTTAGTGCAAGCCAAATACAGCTAACATGTTTTTTTAAACTTGCTCTAGAATTTCCCATGTACAGATTTATGCATCTGTTCATTGAAAGCTATACAACAGTACCATATGGGCCCGGAATCTGCGGTTGAAATGACGGCGAAACTGCCATTACAACTGTCAATCTGACAGCAACTTCTGGAGTACACACAGGCGCAGTTAAACGTGGAAATCCAGAAGTCGCTATCACTCATTCCCTGCTCCTACATTGGGCACCCCGTTGAACTCCCCACATCCGGCAATCAATTGAAATCACGGAACTGACGAGAACTTAAGCTTTTACGCTGGGATATCAAAGCAACAGCAACAATTTTTATTTATATAGCGCTTTTAACGCAGTAAAACGTCCCAAGGCGCTTCACAGGAGTATTATAAAACAAAAAATTTGACATATAAGGAGAAAGTAGGGCAGATGACCAAAAGCTTGGTCAAAGAGGTAGGTTTGAAGGAGCATCTTAAAGGAGGAAAGAGGTAGCGAGGCGGTTTAGGCAGGGAATTCCAGAGCTTAGGGCCTAGGCAACAGAAGGCACAGCCACCAATGTTTGAGCGATTATAATCAGGGATGCTCAAGTGGGTAGAATTAGAGGAGCACAGGTATATCGAGGATTTGTGGGGCTGGAGGAGATTACAGAGATAGGGAGGGGCGAGGCCATGAAGGGATTTGAAAACAAGGATGAGAATTTTGAAATCGAGGCGTTGCTTAACCGGGAGCCAATGTAGGTCAGCGAGCACAGGGGTGATGGGTGAATGGGACTTAGTGCGACTTAGGACACGGGCATGCGAGGTTTGGGTGACCTCAAGTTTACGAGGGGTAGAACGTGGGAGGCCAACCAGGAGTGCGTTGGAATAGTCAAGTCTAGAGGTAACAAAGGCATGGATGAGGGTTTCAGCAGTGGATGAGCTGAGGCAAGGGTGAAGATGGGCGATGTTACAGATGTGGAAATAGGCGGTATTAGTTATGCCGCGGATATGTGGTCAGAAGCTCATTCCAGGATCAAATATGACACCAAGGTTGCGAACAGTGTGGTTCAGCCTCAGACAAATGTTAAGGAGAAGGGTGGAGTCAGTGGCTAGGGAATGGAGTTTGTGGCGGGGACCGAAAACAATAGTTTTGGTCTTCCCAATATTTAATTGGAGAAAATTTCTGCTCATCCAGAACTGGATGTCAGACAAGCAATCTGACAATCTAGAGAGCGGCACCAGTACTGGGTAGGAGCCAGGAACTACTGTGAGAGGGGAGGAGAGAAAAGTGGCAGCTTTAATTGCGGTGGAGTGGAGGAAGAGGAGATGAGTACCAACGTGTACTGGGGATAGGGAACAGAAAGCAGGAAGAGCAGCAGGAGGGTGCTGGTGTGAACTGGAGGAAAGAGGAAAGTGCCAGTTTGAATGGGGGGGAGGCGGAGTCGCAGGCCAGCATGAACTGGGATTGATGGAAGGGAAAAGAGTGCCAGTGTGAACTAAGGGGAAAAAAAGATGAGTATCACTGTGAACTGGGAAAGGGCAGACAAACTTAGTGTAAACTGAAAGAAAGATGGAAAATAATGAAATGGAGGGGCAGAAGAGTGCCAATGTGAATTCAAGTTTATGGAATGAAGACTGCCAGTATGAATTAGGATGTGAGGGAAGAAGAGTGCCTCTGTAAACGCAAGTGGGGAAGAAGAGTGCTTCACGCCACAGTAACAACTGTGTAAACAATTTAAAAACAATTTCAGAGTAACAATACACATCCATAATAATTTGCAAGATATCGCTCTTAAAAACTCCCAAAAAAGTTAAGCTTTGTGGAATGAGATGTAACTAGGTATTTAATGGTGTATTGAGCCATAATTACTATAAAACAATCGTTCTGGCCCTGAAAAACTAATTTTATATTTGTGGAACATCGAATTTTTCTACTTTGATAAAAATTCCACTTTTTAAATAGTTTTTTAAAAGTTTTTTTTAATGATATTTCAGTTTCTACCTTAATCCCAATCTTTATTTTGCTCTCTGTAAAATGATTAAAAAGTGAAGGACAAAACCTGCTTTTTACTTCCTGGTTTGTTGGTTGAGAATTCTTCAATGTGATTGGCTGCTTAGCCAGCTTGCTGACATCACTGTTGGGCACTGGAGTAATGCTAGACTTGGCGTCAGATTCAAATTAACACCTGGAGAGGTGAAATTGACACCACAGAAATCACTAGATCTTTGTGGGCAGCTTTCTTCAAGGTCAGCGCCGAGCACCATCACTGCGCCATTGACCACAAAATCCGGGCCATTATCTTTGATAATTCTTGTGGAAAATTAACTTTCTCATTATTTAATTCCTTCCAGATAAATGCTTGTACGACATCCATTCCTGGATGAGCAGAAATTTCCTCCCAACTAAGTATTGAGAAGACCAAAGCCATTGTCTTTGGTCCCTGCCACAAACTCTGTTCCCTAGCAACTGATTCCATTCTTATCCCTGGCAACTGTCTGAGGCTGAAACAGACTGTTCGCAACCTTGATGTTGTATTTGACCTAAAGATGAGCTTCCGACCACATATCTACGACATCACTAAGACTGCCTACTTAAAAAGCTGTACAGCTTAAAGGGAACTGATTGGGGTTGCTAGTTTCCTGTAGGAGAGCACTGGGGTTGCTGGTTTAAGTAGGGGAGCACTGGGGTTGCTGATGAGCTGTATCAGCAACTAAACAAATTAATAGGTTATCCTTTCTTGCAGCGGAGATGAATAGGGACTTAAAATATTGGAAGGAAGCAGCTACTGTGATCTTGGCTGCAGGTGCTCGAAATCGCTTTGTGAATGAAAGTGCCACCAATACACAGATCTGTCGGCCTCCACTTTCGGTGCCTACACGAGAGAGAAATGTGGCTCAGTCATGGTTGGAGAAGACGGTGTGCGATTATGCCATGCTTATATTACAGCGGAGTTCGAGAAGCAGTTTCATGCCTGACGCTCAGGTGTTCCCAGGGGGTGTGATCAGCTCGTCTGATTTTTCCAGCGAGTGGATCCAGATGTTCCAGCCTTTTTGTGAGCCACCCAACTTTAACCTAGGCACAGTCAGGCAAATTGGCAACAGGGCTCCAATCTTTGCAATGGACAGGAGAAAGCTGGGATCTCAAATCTCTGTGGAGGTAGCTTTCCGTATTTGTGCCATTAGGGAAACCTTTGAAGAGTCAGGGATTCTACTTGTGAAGCCGAATGCCCCATATAAATGTTTGAACGACCAAGGGATCATAAAGCTTACACAGTACGACCAAAAGGAACTTTCAAGTTGGAGGCCACTTGTGCAGAAAAATGCAGTGAATTTTATAAAAATGTGCAGAGAGCTGGACTGTGTACCAAATATCTGGGCATTGAAGGAGTGGAGTAACTGGCTGACCCCCACTTTTCTAGCGGGAAAGAGATTTGATACCGCATTCTTCATCTGTTGTTTGCAAGAGATTCCTTTCACAGAGCATGATGGTTATGAAACCGTCCTCTACAACTGGATGTCCCCCCTGAGGTGATTGAGGGTCACTATTCTAAGAAACTCTACGTCCCTCCCCCACAGTGGTATGAGCTGGGCAGACTCTGCCGATTACCCCATCTCCAAGATCTGCAGTGGTTCAGCCAAGACCGTATGGTGGAAGGCTGTGAGCGATGGTTTCCAATCCGTCTGGTTGCTTCCAATGGCAACGCTATTCTGTATCCTGGGGATGAACTTCATCCAGAGGATCCGGATTGCACGGGGGAAAAGGACGTGAACCACAGTTCCTCGAAATCTCTGGAACAACTGCGGTTAGAGGTTACCAGACTGCACCGAGTGGAATTGCGAAGCCTGTATAATCGTACTCTGTATGTGAATATTGAGCCCCAATGTAAACATGTCTGTTAGATCCGTGTATCTTAATGTTGTGTCCTTCAATAATCAGACAAAAGACTGCAGGGAACGATCAACAGGTGTTTACTGAATGAGGGTTACTCTAGAACTAACTATACAGATCACTACTCAGGGTTTATATACAGGTGTGGTCACTGCCGGTACTACAGTATACAGGAGCTGTAAAAAGTAGTTCTCCCCTTAAAGGCACATACATTACAATTCCTCACCTTTTAGATTAACAGTACCATAACACTCATTTAACAATTAAATATCAAACTAATTACAATTAACACTTTTAACATGTAACATTAGCTGAAAATAGTCTATTTATAAATTCAGTCTTTGGGGAGGCTTCCTGATCCTTTCTGGATAGCACCTTTCCCGAGTGTCTTGCTCTTGGTGCGGAGGCGATTCTGGCCCCCTGTCGTCGGTTGGTTCATCAGCTTCCGATGCTACTGTTTCTGGGGTAGATGCTACCTGTACGTCGGGTTCATCACCAGGTACGTATGGGCGAGGCATGGGGTTAACTTGTTCCTGTGACTCTAGGATCTGGTCAGCATGGCGTCTCATGATGCTCTCCCCAACGTCCACTGTGTACATTAGTGGGCCCTGCCGTGTGCATATCGTTCCTGGCTGCCATTTTTCTGTTCGGTAGTCGCGGGCCAAGACTGGTTGCCCTACATTGAAACTCCTTGTTGGCTTCTCATGGATGTGCTGGAATTGCTTACTCTCAACATCTCTTCGTACATTTGGTCTGAACAAATCCAGGCGAGATCTTAACCTTCGGTTAAAGAACATCATGGCTGGGGCCTGGTTGGTGACTGCATGTGTCGCATTCCGGTAGGCGAACAGGAAATTGTCCACCTTGTGCTGCAGCGGAATGTTGTCATTGTACATAGCCTTTATTGCCTTCTTAAAGGTTTGTACAAACCTCTCAGCCAATCCATTTGTGGCTGGATGATACGGGGCGGATATGTAATGCCTTACCCCATTCCTTTTCATAAATCTTCGAAACTCTTCGGACACAAACTGTGGTCCGTTATCAGAGCAAATCTGCTCTGGCAAGCCGTTCCTGGCAAAAATGGTCCGTAGGACTGCAATAGTTTTCTCCGTGGTGGTGGAGGACATTTTGATCACCTCAGGCCATTTCGAGTGCGCATCCACGGCTATTAAAAACATTGAGTCCATGAATGGACCAGCAAAATCAATATGCACCCGTTGCCATGGAGATGAGGGCCACTCCCATGGGTGTAGAGGGGCATGTGGTGGTGCATTTTGGACCTTCTGGCATCCTGAGCAGCTCTTTGTCAGGTCCTCGATTTGCTGAACGATCCCCGGCCACCACAGATAAGCCCTAGCAAGGCTTTTCATTTTCACCCCTCCCAGATGACCTTCATGAAGCTCATTGAGCACTCTTTCCCTTAACTTGGGTGGAATTACCACTCGGGATCCACACATCAAGGTCCCCTGGCATACTGACAGCTGTTCTCTTCTGGATGAGAATGCTGGCAACAGTGAGTCGCCATGTGCTGGCCATCCCTTCACCGTCAAATCATACACCCGAGACAGTGTCGGGTCATTTCGGGTCTTCTTCTCTATACCAGTGTTAGTTACTGGCAAGCATTCAATTATAGTCGAATGAAATATTTCGACAGGATCCACTGCTGGTGCTTCCTCCGCAGTAGGCAGTGGCAGGCGTGATAGCCCATCAGCGTTTCCATGCTGTTTCGTGTCCTTATACTCGATTTCATATTGGTGCGCCCCTAGAAAAAGGGACCATCTTTGTAGCCGTTGCGCAGTCATCACCGGAACGCCCTTCTTTGGATTAAAGATGGAGACAAGTGGTTGGTGGTCAGTCAGCAAGGTGAACTTCTGCCCGTGCAGATAGTGATTGAACTTTTTCACTCCCCACACTAGGCTGAGGGCCTCCCTGTCAATCTGGGCGTAGTTACGCTCGGCTGAGGTTAGTGACCGAGACACAAAGGCTACTGGCCTCTCCGAGCCGTCCGGGAATTTGTGCGACAGCACCGCTCCAATGCCATAGGGTGATGCATCACACGCCAACTGAATTGGTAGTGCTGGGTTGAAATGAGCCAACACCTCTTTTGATGTGATCAATGCTTTGCTCTTCTGGAAAGCTCGTTTACATTCGTCACTCCACTTCCATGGTACCCCCGTTTGCAGTAGGGTGTTCAGTGGGTGTAGTACGGTATACAGGAGCTGTAAAAAGTAATTCTCCCCTTAAAAGGTACATACATTACAATGTCCACCCACTAACGATGTACACTCAACTCCACAGTCATCTGTGAATTGTCCAGTTAATATGTAAAAATGTGTCTGAAATAAATATCAGTGAGTGTTCTTGAAAATGAACAAAGTTTATTTTTGAATTTTTTTTCAAATAGATCAGTGAAGATAGTAATATCAAAAAAAACAAAGCACACTTGACAAGGCCAAGCTATAGCGGATCCACAAATTTCTAACTGTTATTCCTGCCAGAACATTCTAGCAACTCCATGAGGGTCCATGAAATGTAGAGTATCCAGAGAAGCAAACAAATTTCCTCAGAATATCAAATGGGCGGAGGAACATTCAACAGAGGGTACTCGGGTATCTGGAGGCCGTGACAGGAAAGATAGCAGGTAGTAATAATGAGCCAGGGCACTGACAGGCCAATTCCAACATCTAATGACAAATAAAATAGATTGAAGAATCTCAGCCAGGGTGCTACCTTGCAATCAGCCCGTGTATGTCATTGGACAATGGGAGAGGACAGGATCCGGTTCAGCTGTGATGCTAGAATCTGAATTTGGTTTATTTAAAAGGAAAAGGAATTTCTAACCTCCAAAGGGCAGCAGTGAACCATTGGTTCTGAACCAGCATTCTGACAATAGGGGACCATCCAGGTTCTGTTTCTGGCAAGTCCCAGCAGTTTTATATTTGGCTTTTAGCTGGCTACATGAATCCCATGCTTCAAGAACCTGACAGCCCCTGCATAATGTAAAAATGCCTTTGGGTACATTGCTTAGTGCAGGGAAGGGACAGTCACAGGTTTTAAATGCACAAGAACACTGCCTGCATACAGGAGATACTGTACATTCCTGTGTACATTCCTGACCTCTATTTCTGATCCTCTTAATATCCCGCTTAAAGCTTCAATCACAAGGGAAGATAAGAGGTGATGCTCCCCTGATAGTTCAATAAGAAAACTGTTGTAAGGGCAATATGTAACTGAGCCGTAGACCAGGAAGATGCTGGGTTTGGTTCCCTGTCTGTGCTGAGTTCACTGATCGCAACTGGATAGCTTTTGGTGTTCTACAATTGGCCTCAATGCTTCTCGTCTAGCAAGAAATGTCAGCCATGGTGCCCCTCCAATCACTATCTAGTGACAAGCTTTGGATAGATTGTGCTTGCCTGTGATGACCTGTATAGTTGAATAGCTCTGGTACATATTGGTTAAATGGTCTAAAAAGTGGCAGATGGAATTCAATGTCAGTAAGTGTGAGGTGATACATTTTGGTTAAAAAAATAACAACAGAGTTGAAGGATTTGGGGTACAGGTTCACAAGACATTAAAGGCATCACCTCGGGTTGATAAGACCGCAAAAGAAAAGACGATGGAATTCTAGATTACATAACAAGAGATATAGAGGGAAAAATTTGGCCGCTTTGCGCCTCCCGTTAGACGGGGCGCAAAGCAACTAGCGCTGGGCACGGCGCCGCCAACGCCTCCCGTGAAATTCAGCGGGAGGTTAGCGGCGGCGGTAACCGGTAGCGCCCCGCGGCGCTGCGCCACCAGTGATGATGTCATCGCTGTGCGCAGCGCCCCGGCCACGATCTTCGACTTACCGCCGGGTGCTATGTCCAACGGGGTCGGGTGCCTTCCTGCAGATGGGGAGGTGCTAGTTAAAGGCAAGGTGCGGGGCGGCCATTTTTGTTGCTGGCCGCCTGCCAGCACCTGCCTCCGCTCCCGTCCCCAGCCTCCTTACCCGCCCCCTTGAGCCCGGCACTTCTCAAGGCCCCTCCCTTTAAGAAGGGGAGGAAGGCCTGCAATACTGTAGCGCGATATTCCCTCGCAGCGCCCCAAGAGGGAGGCGTTGCGCTTCCAGTAGCGCCCTGCTTCCCTCAGGGCGCTACCACTCAATTTCGCAGGGGTGCTAATTTTTCCGGGGCGCTAAAAGTATCTTAAAAAACCTTAATAAGACCTCAGTTAGAATACTGTGTATGGTATTGGGCTCCACACTATGATGGATATTGTGGCTATAGAGTGGGTACAATGCAGATTAATTATGTTTCTGCCTGGTATGAGGAAATACAAATACAAAGAAAGACTGAAAAATTGGGTCTTTTTCATTAGAATTATGTGGATTACGGGGCGGTATGCTAGAAATATTTAAAATCATGAAAAGATGAAATAGCGTAACTAGAAGCAGATTGTTTCCAGAGGTTGAGGAGTGAGG
This sequence comes from Somniosus microcephalus, assembly GCF_052327205.1. Taxonomy (NCBI): domain Eukaryota; kingdom Metazoa; phylum Chordata; class Chondrichthyes; order Squaliformes; family Somniosidae; genus Somniosus; species Somniosus microcephalus. The sequence goes on from NC_140999.1 coordinate 110,959,333, forward strand.
AATGAGGGGCCATCGATACAAGACTATGTACGAGATTTAGAAGAGGGTAGGAAAGTCATCTTCACACGGAGTTGTGAGGTTGTGCAAATCACTTCCAGGGTTAGTGGTTCAGGCGGAAACGATGTCAACATTTAAGATTAGATTGGATAGCTGGATGAAGGTAAAGGGGTTGAATAGATATGGGAACAGGGTGGGTAAGTGTGATTAAGACTATTTGAATGCATGTAGTGTAAATGCTGACACTTGACTGGTTGGGCCGAATGGCTGTTTACATGTTTTACATAATGCTGCCTTGTACATGTGAAACAAATGCTGGAAAAAGGTACCACCATTCTAGATTCATGTTCTCTCCTCTTCTGACTTGTGCTGGGGTACAGTTTTACAGGTGCAGACAGCCCTCTGGTATCTTGCACTCGTGGCTGTCCCTTATTTGCCAGCAGGGATTTCAAGTGTGGAAGGTATCAATGCCGAGCCTGATCTATGTCACCAATATGTCTTTGTGACCCACCCAAGGAATCTTGCAGGTTTTGTTTGCTTTTCTGCAATACTGTAAATCTACAGTAAGAGAGGCTGTGGGACTGTTCCCAGTGTCAATCCCTGCCTCAAGGAGAGAAAACTAGGGAGGGGTTGAACTTTATAAAGAGCAACTAATGTGAAAATAGATGACATTTGTGTCTCACCTTGTCTTAGTTGGTAGTGCTCTCACCGTTCGCAGATGACACGAAAATTGGTGGAATGGTAAATAGCGAGCAGGGAAGCCTCAAGCTACAGGACGATATAGACGGGTTGGTTAGATGGGCAGAACAGTGGCAAATGGAATTTAACCCTGAAAAGTGTGAGGTGATGCATTTTGGGAGGACTAACAAGGCAGGGGAATACACAATGAATGGTAGGACCCTAGGAAGGACAGAGGATCAGAGGGACCTTGGTGTGCATGTACATAGATCCCTGAAGGCAGCAGGACAGGTAGATAAGGTGGTTAAAAAGGCATATGGGATACTTGCCTTCATTAGCCGAGGCATAGAATATAAGAGCAGGGACGTTATGATGGAGCTGTATAAAACGCTAGTTAGGCCACAGTTGGAATACTGTGTGCAGTTCTGGCTGCCACACTATAGGAAGGATGTGATTGTATTGGAGAGGGTGCAGAGGAGATTCACCAGGATGTTACCTGGGCTGGAGTGCTTCAGCTATGAAGAAAGACTGGACAGGCTGGGGTTGTTTTCCTTAGAGCAGAGAAGGCTGAGGGGGGACCTGATTGAGGTTACAAAATTATGAGGGGCATAGATAGGGTAGATAGGAACTTTTCCCCTTTTTTAGGGGGGGTCAATAACCAGGTGGCATAGTTTCAAGGTAAGGGGCAGGAAGTTTAGAGGGGATTTGAGGAAAAACGTTTTCACCCAGAGGGTGATTGGAATCTGGAACTAACTGCCCGATAGGGTGGTAGAGGCAGGAACCCTCACAACATTCAAGAAGCATTTAGATGAGCACTTGAAACGCCATAGCATACAAGGCTAAGGACCAAGTGCTGGAAAATGGGATTAGAATAGACAGGGCTTGATGGCCGGCGCAGACACGATGGGCTGAAGGGCCTCTTTCTGTGCTGTATAACTCTATGACTCTATCTATGACTATTGACTCTGGGTCCCTGCCACATATCAGGGTTTAAACACTTTTGTGCAATACTGATGGAGTGCTACATTGTCGGAGCTGCCATCCTTTAAATTCGAGGCGCTGTCTGCCAACTCAGGTGCATGTTAAAGATCCCATGAAACTATTGGAAGAAGAGCAGGAACATTACTCCCTTAAACAACACCACCAAAAATGGATTTTAACTGGTCATTTATCTCATTACTAGTTACAAGATGTTGCTGGCATAGAAATTACAACACGGAAACAGACTTTTCAGCCCAACCAGTCCCTGTTGCTGTTTATCCTCCACATGTGTAGTAGTCCAAACCCATTTGCCTGTTCTGCTCCCACATCCCTTTATTCCCTCTTTCTTCAACAACCTATCTAATCTTAAATGTTGACATGGTCCCTGTTTCAATCATTAACTCCATTCCCACAGCCTCACAACCCGTTGTGTAAAACAGTTTCTTCTGCTCTCTATCGTAAATTTCTTACATTTCATCTTGTTTCTGTGTTCCCTTGTTCTTGACTTCTCAATCAAACTATCCTGTCCCATCCTCTCATAATTAGCTTCGAGCCAAGCTGTTCCAGTACAGCTACAACACTAGAATCTATCCGACAAAGTGGGAAATTGTCCAGGTTTGTCCTGTCCACAAAAAGCAGGACAAATCCAATCCGGTCAAATACTGCCCCATCAGCCTACTCTCAATCATCAGCAAAGTGATGGAAGGGGTCATCGACAGTACTATTAAGCGGAACTTACCAAATAACCTGCTCACCGATGCTCAGTTTGGGTACCACCAGGATCACTTGGCTCCAGACCTCATTACTTGTGTCAGCTGTGGCTCAGTTGGTAGCACACTCGCCTCTGAGTCAGACAGTTGTGGGTTCCACTCCAGGGACTTGAGCACATAAAGCTAGGCTGACACTCCAGTGCAGTGCTGAGGGAGTGCTGTACTGTTGGAGGTGCCGTCTTTCGGATGAGATGTTAAACCGAGCCCCCTCTGCGCTCTCAGGTGGATGTAAAAGATCCCATGGCACTATTTCGAAGAAGAGCAGGGAAGTTATCCCCGGTGTCCTGGCCAATATTTATCCCTTAACCAACATAACAAAAACAGATTATCTGGTCATTATCACATTGCTGTTTGTGGGAGTTTGCTGTGCGCAAATTGGCTGCCGCATTTCCCACATTACAACAGTGACTACACTCCAAAAGTACTTCATTGGCTGTAAAGCTCTTTGAGGCGTCTGGTGGTCGTGAAAGGTGCTATATAAATGCAGGTCTTTCTTTCTTGGTCTAAACATGGACAAAAGAACTGAATTCTAGAGGTGAGGTGAGAGTGACTGCCCTTGACACCAAGGCAGCATTTGACCGAGTGTGGCATCAAGGAGCCCTAGTAAAACTGAAGTCAATGGGAATCAGGGAAAACTCTCCACTGGCTGGAGTCATACCTATCACAAAGGAAGATGGCTGTGGTTGTTGGAGGCCACAACTGGACTGTAATGTATATACCTTTAAGGGGGGGAACTATGTTTTACAGCTCATGTATACTGCAGTACTGGCAGTGACCACACCTGTATATAGCACTGAGTAGTAATCTGTACAGACCAGTTGCAGTGTGAGCCACGTTGAGTAAACACCTGTTGTACCGTTCTCCGCAGTCTGTGTCTTATACACAGACGCAACATTGGCGACGAGGCAGGTTCGAACCTACCTGCAACTCTGCATCACCTCCTGGGGATTCGTTCCTGGAGATCAGTGGATTGGAGGTCAAGGCCAGAGACTCGGGCGTCGACCATGGGCAACCGCCCAGTCATCCAGCAGAGACTTGAGAATTGCGGGGGAGGCTGTTGAGAGCCAGGCTTGGCTTTCCAGTCGAGGTGGTCCAGCGAAACGGGCTGGCAACAGGTAGTGCGCAGACCCTTCCCGGACAGCTGCGGGCTAGAGCCCGACCGAGCGGCACAGCAAAGGGCCGAGCAGCGTCGACGGGGGAGAGAGAGAGAGAGAGAGAGAGGGCAGAGCGCACAGGGCGCAGCCGGTGTTCAGGGGCCGAGCAGCGTCGGAGAGAGGGAGAGAGAGACGCGCAGAAACCCACGAGGCGCCACGAGGACCGCCGAGAGCGGCGTTGGCAGCAGCGCAGGAGAAGCGCACGAAACCTACAGAGCTCCGCCATTGCCACGAGAACCGCCGGGAGCGGCGTTGGCAGCAGCGGGGGAGGAAGGAAAGCGCGGGAGACGCCATTTTAAACCACACCCAAAATGCCGAAGAGTGGCAGTATCACCGCATTTGACAATGAAGTCGAAGATTGGACTACATATGTCGAACGAATAGAGGTGTACTGCAAGGCAAATGAGGTGTCAGATGACAAGAAAGTGTCGGTATTGTTAAATTTAATGGGTGCAAAGACGTATGGTTTATTACAAAATCTAGTAACCCCAACGAAGCCAATGGAAAAGCGTTTTCAAGACACAGTAACGATACTAAAGGAACATTTAAACCCCACACCGCTGCTGATAGCAGAAAGATTCAAGTTTCACAAACGGAACCAGCATAAGGATGAAAGCAATGCTGATTATTTAACAGAACTGCGCAAACTATCGAAACACTGCCAGTTTGGAGCGGGACTGAAAGATGCCTTAAGGGACAAGTATGTGTGTGGGCTTCAAAGTGAAGGAACCCAGAAACGGCTTTTATCTGAAAAGGACCTTACGCTAGAAAAGGCTTTCAGCATTGCGGTATCATATGAAGCAGCAGCACGGGGCGCTGCAGAGATACAACAGAGACCGCAAGAATATGGCACAAACGAAATGTCATATGGAACAGAGAAGTGCTATCGCTGCGGCAGAACAACACACGACCAGAATGATTGCTGGTTCAAAGACAAAGTGTGCAGACAGTGTGGAAAATAGGACACATAGCACGAGTCTGCAGGTCGGGAAAGAAAACTAGCAATAAGAAACCTACCAAAGGAAAGTACAAGAAGGTACATAAGATGACGGAGAATAGTTCAGACGAACAAAAGAGTGATAACAACTCCGAAAGCAGGGAACTGAGTTGTCCGAAACTACATAATGTGATTACAACGGAGGATCACCGAACCATTTGGGTCACTCTCAAGTTAGCAGGAGTCCAGGTAAAGATGGAATTGGACACAGGATCAGCTCTAACAGTCATAAACCGACGGGACTACGAGCGGCTATTCTCACACATACCCTTGAGACACAAAAATTATTTTGAAGACGTACACGGGGCAAAAAGTCTACCCCAAAGGAAAAATAAGGGTGACCGTTATATATAACGGTAAGGAAACACCAAAACTAGACCTGTATGTATTGCAAGATGGAGAACCACCATTACTGGGACGTGAATGGATCAAGAAAATACAACTGGATTGGCATTCCATACAGGCACTGACTGTGGCTGACAAAAAGGATGACGACGTCACACCTGGGCGACTGTCAAAGATCCTAACTGACGCGAAAGAAGTGTTCCAGCAAGGACTCGGAACACTAAAAGGCATGACAGCGATGATTAAAATTGAAGAAAACGCAAGCCCAAAATTTTTTAAGGCCAGACCGGTACCTAATGCGATCCGCCCAGCCGTCGAAGCAGAGCTGGAGAGTCTGGAACGTTCAGGTGTACTGTCCAAGGTAGACTGGAGTGAGTGGGCTACACCCATCGTCCCTGTGATGAAAAAGTCGTTGAGCAGCACGCCTGGGGAACCAAGGAAGGTTCGCATCTGTGGGGACTTTAAGGTAACAGTGAACCCGGTCCTTCACACCGTACAATATCCACTTCCGCGGATTGAAGATATTTTCACCTCGCTATCTGGAGGGAAACGCTTCACTAAGATTGATCTGGCCCAGGCGTATCTGCAAATGGAGGTAGAAGAAGCATCAAAAAAAACCTCACAATCAACACCCATAAAGGTCTCTACCAATACAATCGGCTGGTATTCGGGGTAGCATCAGCTCCGGCTATTTGGCAGAGGGCAATGGAACAAGTCCTGCAAGGGATCCCAGGGACCCAGTGTTATTTGGACGACATCCTGGTCACGGGCGAAAATGACAGTGATCACCTTGCCAACCTGGAGCAGGTGCTCACTAGATTGCAGGAATATGGGCTCCGAGCTAACCGCCCCAAATGCGAGTTTTTTAGAAAACAGATCTCGTATTGTGGCCACGTTATCGATAAAGAGGGGTTACATAAGTCCCCAGAGAAGATTGAGGCAGTAGTCAAGGCTCCAGCACCGGAAAATGTGTCACAACTGAGGTCGTTCCTCGGGCTGGTAAACTACTACCATAAGTTCTTGCCAAATTTGTCTACAATACTACACCCACTGAACACCCTACTGCAAACTGGGGTGCCATGGAAGTGGAGTGACGAATGTAGACGAGCTTTCCAGAAGAGCAAAACACTAATCACATCGAAAGAGGTATTGGCCCATTACAACCCAGCATTATCAAATCGGTTGGCATGTGATGCGTCACCCTACGGCATTGGAGCGGTGCTGTCACACGATTACTAACCTCAGCCGAGCGTAAGTACGCCCAGATTGACAGGGAGGCCCTCAGCCTAGTGTGGGGAGTGAAAAAGTTCAATCACTATCTGCACGGGCAGAAATTCACCTTGCTGACTGATCACCAGCCTCTTGTCTCCATTTTTAATCCGAAGAAGGGCGTTCTGGTGATGACAGCGCAACGACTACAAAGATGGTCACTTTTTCTAGGGGCGCACCACTATGAGATTGAATATAAGGGCACGAAACAGCATGGAAATGCTGATGGGCTATCACGCCTGCCACTGCCTACTGCGGAGGAAGCACCAGCAGTGGATCCTGTCGAAATATTCCATTCGACTATAGTTGAATACCTACCGGTATCTAACGCTTGTATCGAAAAGGAAACCCGAAATGACCCGACACTGTCTCGGGTATATGATTTGACGGTGAAGGGATGGCCAGCACATGGCGACTCACTGTTGCCAGCATTCTCGACAAGGAGAGAACAGCTGTCAGTGTGCCGGGGGACTTTGATGTGTGGATCCCGAGTGGTAATTCCACCCAAGTTAAGGGAGAGAGTGCTCAATGAGCTTCATGAGGGTCATCTGGGAGGGGTAAAAATGAAAAGCCTAGAAAGCCTAAGAAAAGGCTTATGTGTGGTGGCCGGGAATCGATAAACAAATCGAGGACCTGACCAAGAGCTGCTCAGGATGCCAGAAAGTCCAAAATGCACCACCACAGGCCCCTCTACACCCATGGGAGTGGCCCTCATCTCCATGGCAACGGGTGCATATTGATTTTGCTGGTCTATTCATGGACTCAATGTTTTTAATAGCCGTGGATGCGCACTCGAAATAGCCTGAGGTGATCAAAATGTCCTCCACCACCACGGAGAAAACTATTGCAGTCCTACGGACCATTTTTGCCAGGAATGGCTTGCCAGAACAGATTTGCTCCGACAACGGACCACAGTTTGTGTCCGAAGAGTTCCGGAGGTTCTTGAAAAAGAATGGGGTAAGGCATTACACATCCGCCCCGTATCATCCAGCCACAAATGGATTGGCTGAGAGGTTCGTACAAACCTTTAAGAAGGCAATAAAGGCTATGTACAATGACAACATTCCGCTGCAGCACAAGGTGGACAATTTCCTGTTCGCCTTCCGGAATGCGACACATGCAGTCACCAACCAGGCCCCAGCCATGATGTTCTTTAACCGAAGGTTAGGATCTCGCCTGGAATTGCTCAGACCAAACGTACGAAGAGATGTTGAGAGTAAGCAATTCCAGCACATCCATGAGAAGCCAACAAGGAGCTTCAATGTAGGGCAACCAGTCTCGGCCCGCGACTACCGAACAGAAAAATGGCAGCCAGGAACGATATGCACACGGCAGGGCCCACTAATGTACACAGTGGACGTTGGGGAGAGCATCGTGAGACGCCATGCTGACCAGATCCTAGAGTCACAGGAACAAATCAACCCCATGCCTCGCCCATACGTACCAGGTGATGAACCTGACGTACAGGTCGCATCTACCCCAGAAACAGTAGCATCGGAAGCTGATGAACCAACCGACGACAGGGGGCCAGAATCGCCTCCGCACCAAGAGCAAGACACTCGGGAAAGGTGCTGTCCAGAAAGAATCAGGAAGCCTCCCCAAAGACTGAATATATAAATAGACTATTTTCAGCTAATGTTGCCAAGGCTTCTTCAACAGCACCTCTCAAACTCATGACTTCTACCACCTAGAAGGATAAGGGCAGCAGGCGCATGGGAGCACCACGACCTGCAACTTCCCCTCCAAGTCACACACCATCCTGACTTGGAAATATGTTTTCATTCCTTTATCGTCACTGGGTCAAAATCCTGGAACTCCCTCCCTAACAGCACTGTAGAAGTAGCTTTACCTCAGACTGCAGCGGTTCAGGAAGGCACCTTACCACCACCTTCTCAAGGGCAACTAGGGATGGGCAATAAATGCTGGTCTTGCCAGCAACGCCCACATCCCATGAATAAATTACAAAAAATAAACACTTCTAATCTCCACTGTTCTAACGAACACAGCTCATATTTTCAAGTCTTTCTTTGTACAGGTACACTATCCCTTATCCGAAAGCCTTGGGACCAGCTGAGTTTCGGTTTTCGGAATTTTTCGGATTTCAGAAGGTATTATTAGAAGACTGGGAAATTTGTATCTATATCTATTATCTATCTATCTGTCTAGCTATCTATCTATTCTATATCTATATATAAACGGATACTTCTGTCTGTCCTCATGTGTGCGTCTGTCCGGCTATTCGCTCGAAAGTTATAGAGCGTACCTACGCGTGCGTTACGTCGAAAGAAAGCTTACCTTTCCGAAACGGTCGTAAGCGTATTTACGTTTCGGCCGGACGAAAATCGCGCCCGCGGTATCCGAAAAACATTCAAAATTCCGCTCATTAGCATCTCATTATCCGCTAATTAGTGACAGTGTGACCTCGAGGTCGACCAATCGTACGCCGGGTTCCTGGCGCGTGCGGCCAGGCCCTCCTACGGTCGAGTGACGGGACGATTGACCAATCCTACGCTTTGGTGACCTGACGGTCGACCAATCGGTGCGTGTGTGGGCGGGCCTTATCGTTCTGAACCGAGGTGAGTCGCCGCCATCTTGATTCCAAACTTTTCCTTTCTTTGTCCCGCTTTCTGTGTCTTTAAAAAAAATGTTGCTTTTAAAACACATTGTTTTTAAAAAAAGTTAATTACTTTCTAAATCTTTTATCTAATCTCATTAATTTTCCTACCTTTCCCCGTTTTTCCAGGTAGGCCTCGAAGCCTCGGCCTCTCCTCCGCACCCACGCCCGAGCTAGGCAGCTCCCGGCCCCAGTCAACAAGCGGACCCGATCGCCGCCATCTTTGTGAAGGCTGGAGGGGCGGGCCTCAGCCGAGCGCCGCTACCTTAGTAAAGGGTGCGCGCGCAGCAGGAGCAGCTGAGACTCGGCGTCTCTCTCTGTTCCCCGCTCGGCGTGGGGGGGGGGGGCGGGGCTCTCGGGAGTGCTGATCTCTGGCGGGGCTTGGAGAGCGGGAAGGGTTACCCCGCAACCGGGCCCGCCGGCCGTCTCTCACAGCTGCAATCGGCGCTTTTCAAGCCACCTCGGGAGGGCGGGGCCATGTCAGTGCGTGGGGCGGCACGGAGCTCCGTGGAGCCATCGCCGGCGCTGGGCTCGGGTGCTTTGTGGCCTGCGGCCGAACAGCGGCTGCGGACCTCGAGCTGACCGGGGCGCTGGACTCGGCTGGGCCATGTCTTTGCGGGTGTTCGCCTCGGCCAACAGCATCAGGGTGACGGCCGAGAGAACGTGTTCATCCAGGTGCCGAGGCCCGGACCCCGGGGCGGAAAGAGGGATTGGAACGGGGGATGAGGGCTCGGGCAGAGGAGGGGGAGAGAGAGGGGGGAGGAGGAGGAGGGGGTAGGGAGGTGGTGAGAGGGAGGAGGAGGGTGGGGGGAGGGGAGAGAGAGGGTGGGG